>NC_134536.1:135190757-135495757 GCF_050624435.1 Tenrec ecaudatus | reverse complement strand
TCAGTGGTTCAAACCCACCAGCTGCTCTGTGGGAGAAAGATGAGGTTGTTGTCTACACCAGTAAAAATTTATAGTCTCAGAAACCCTGTAGAAGGTCACGATGAGTGGGCATCAACTCAATGGCAGTGGGTTGGGGTTTGGGGTTTATTATATTATTAAAATCATTCAGATGTGGAAATTAAATAGAAGAAAGCTACGCATAGCCCAATGAGGCGTGTGTGATGAACCCAGAAGTGTGGTAAATAGCATTGTGAGCATGCCTCCGAGGTACAATAAAGACGCCAAAATAATATGAGGATGAGCACTTCCCTCATGAAGCTGCTGTGACCATGGAAGAAGTTAAAATATTTAAAATACTAAAAGCACAATGCCTGGCACACAGTATGCATGGTGTTTATCGTATTCTTGCTCTCATTAGTTGAGCGTTATGTCAAGGATGACTATTAACTATGCACACGTGAGACTATGATGCACTTTGTACATGTCATAGACTACTATTTCTTAACCTGTGTGGCAGCGGACACCATTCGCTTGCTCCCCGATACCTGCTTGTTCTCTCTTTGCTAATGCAAATCTGCTTTGGTCCAAGCTGGCAGTAAGCTCAGAGCGAGACAACATATTTGCTTGTCTAGCTATGTGTTTGTATCGAGGGTGCCCATTTGGATATATTTCTAGCAAACAGCACACAAGCAGAATCTTTTTGGGGTGCCAGGAAGGCTTTTTCTTTTCCTGGAAAGAGGATCGTGTGATTGCCCCATTCTTCCTTCTTCCTTTTGCTTGCCTTGAAGCTGGTCGGCCAATCTGGAGGCTCGGCAGCCGTTTTGTTACTGTGAGGCACTGATATGAAAATAAAAGTCAAGACGCTAAGGTGTCAACACTGACCTAGAGTGCTTTATTTTACTGCTCAGCTGATTCATTGGTTGTTCCTGAGGTTGAGCCTTCTTTTAAGTCTTCCTTTAAAAATCATTCTATTGGGGGCCCATAAGCTCTTATAACATTTCACACATCAATTGTATCAAGCATGTTTGTACCTATGTCGTCATCATTTCCAAAACATTTTCAACTTGAGCCCTTGGTATGTGTTCTAGGTCTTGATATATGATTTAGAATTCTGCCTAAATTCGTCTAAAAATTATTAAGAAAATCAGGGGGAAATGAAGTCATGAAACATTCAAGTGTAGGCTTATAAAAACTCTATGTAATGTGACAATATAATAATTTATAAATTATCAAGGGTTCATGAGGGAGGGAGAGGCGGGGAGGAGGAAAATGAGAAGCTGATGCCAAGGTCTCAAGTAGAAAGCAAATGTTTTGAGAATGATGATGGCAACAAATGCACAAATTGTTTGACACAGTGGATGGATGGATGGATTGTGATAAGAGCTGGATGAGCCCCTGATAAAATGATTAAAACAAAACTATATGTATTTTGACATTAAAAAATGAATGGTGTCAAAGAACAAACTGGAGTCTCTGTTAAACTTAAAGCAAATCCTTTTATTGAAGGAATAGAATGGTCTAGATGAGATAGCATTTTGTGAATATTCACAAAATTACTCCAGCAAGAGGGATTTTTTGTAGGGTTAAAATACAGAAAATTCAAGAACTTCCAAGTGAAAATTCTGATTGGCTGATCGCGACACACTCATACTCTAACCATCGCTAGGCACGTATGGTGAGGAGGCCTGGTGTCTCACGGGCTGCACATTTGACTGTTACACGCAAGGTCGGTGGTCTGAAACCACGGGAGAAAGAGGAGGTTTTCTATTCGTGTAAAGTTCTGAGGGCCGCGGGAGACCCTGGACAAGATGGATGGGCACAGTGGCTGCAACAATGGATTCAGACATAACAGTTGTGAGGATGATGCAGGACCGGGTGATGTTTTGTTCTGTGGCTCATAGGGTTGTCATGAGTCAGAGCCAACTCTACAGCACCCAACAACAACAACAACAAAAGAGGGATCGTCTCGGAGACCTAAGGGGCCATTCTACCCTGACTCTAGAGTTGCCATGAGTCAGAACCAAGACAAGGGAAGCGAGCTTGTTTGTTTGTGAAAATGATGAGATCCTTTAAGTTTTGTTGTTGTTAATTATCGAGTGTGTGTAGATCACCTATGGTTAGTTGGGGACCAGCCTGAGCTGGTCCCTGGGAGCAAGTTTGAGAAGAACAGAGAGGATGGAAGAGAGGCGCAAGGCTTCCTGAAGTATGTACTCTGTCCAGCTGACTTTTCGGGTTCTTCATGGTAATAACTCTCCCTCAAAGATCTCCCTAAAAGACTGCTGCATCTTACAGCTGATGGCTTCTTAAGCTTACTCCATTGTGATAAAAAAACAAACAAACAAACAACCACCACCTTCTCAGGGGCGGACACAGTTGGCCTGTGAACCCAGCAGAAGGTGTAGCTGGCAGCTCCTTTCGGCTGGATCTTTTGCATCAGTGGGCCACATAGAGGAAACTATCCACAACAGTGAGCACGTTTGTTATGAGGCGCAAAGGCTAAGGCACTGACAACCGTTAAGATGTTTGGCTGCAGGGAACAGGACCCCAAAGCAACAGTGGCTTACATAAATAGAGAATTACTTTCTCTTCAAAACAGTAAATCTGTCCGTGGCAATCCAGCACTTGAGCAGGGGCCTCTGGGGAAAATGCCCGGGTGCCTAAGAAGAGGTGGAACAGAACGCTGCTTTCTGATTTTAAGCCTTTAAGTAAATTTGACCATTTCAAAAAAAAAAAAATTTGACCATTTCCCCTCCACCCCCACCCCCCAAAAAGATTATAAAACTTCTCTTTGTGTAAAAAATGACCTCAAACATTAGAAGCATGTGAGAACAGATACTTATTACCTTATAATTTCTGTGAGTAGAGAATCTGGTTCAGGCTTAGGGGTCACTCATGGAGCTGCTGGCTGCCCTTCAGTCATCTGAAGGCACTAGTTAGGGGAATGAACTTCTTCCAAGTTCACGCTTCTGGTGGTTGGCAGGAAGCCTCAGTTCCGTATTGGCTGTTGTCCAGTGACTGTCTTTCCTCACCTTGTGGGCTTTCTGTAGGCTGCCAGAGAGTTCTCACGACAGGGCAGCTGGTTTCCCTCAGAGCAAGTAATTCAAAGGGAAGAGATGGAGCTAGCAAAACAGAAGCAGTGGTGTCTTTTACAACCTAATCTCAGACATGACATCCGTCGCTTCAGCTGTATCTAATTAGTCACACACATGCAGCAGGCCTGGCACAATGTGGAAGTAGGAATTATGGGGGGCCAGCTTGGGGGCTATCTGCTACATTACACACCTATATGTCTGAATGCATTTGCTTGTGATGCTGAAGTCTTGGTAACACACTGGCTAAAGCACTTAGCTGCTAACCAAGAGGTCAGTGGTACTGTGATAGGGCACACACGAGCCCCCAAATCTCAAATAGAATGTATGAGACGATTTATTCAGCCTTACACAAGACAAAGACACATCATCTGGATGAGGAAGACTGTTAGCACAAGGTCAAGATGTGTCCAAAGAGTTATAGAAATGTGGATCCCTGGGAGGGTGGAGGGTAGGTGGGGTGGAAAGGGGGTAACCGATTACAAGGATCTACATATAACCTCCTCCCTGGGGGATGGACATCAGGAAAGTGGGTGGTGGGAGATGTCGGACAGTGTAGGACATGACAAAATAATAATAATTTATAAATTCTCAAGGGTTCGTGAGGGATGGGGGAAAATGAGGAGCTGATGCCAAGGGCTTAAGTAAAAAGCAAATGTTTTGTGAGTATTGAGGCCAGTGAATGGACAAATGTGCTTTACATAATTGATGTATGTATGAATTGTGATAAGAGTTGTTTGAGCCCCAATAAAAGGATTTAAAAAAAAGAACAATATCTGAACAATTAAAAGTTAAAAAAAAAAGAACAAAAGAAAGAAATGTGGATCCCTTAAATGGGACCTGGGCGAGCAAAGGAAACCGTTACAGAAGCATAAATGGTGGGAGCCCAGTACATCGTGGTTGCAGGCAGGACGAGAGAAGTGGGGTTGAGACTACGACCGGCACACATACCCCAGTGTCTAGAGAGAAGACCTTACAAACTGGCTCCAGGGCCTCCACCCAAGGCAGTCCATGTATGACTCGGGGCCATGTGATTAGCATGCAATTTCCATTAAGGGCGCACCTTGCTGCCCTGCCCTGGATCGGCTAGGAGAACAACAGCGATCGACTCTATAAGGCACATTGCCTAAGGACAGGCTATTCACGTGGCTGGTCGTGTGGAGGCTGCATTTATGTGGAAGCACATAAATAGGTTTAGGGTGAACCTTGGGTTGTAAACCATAGTCTTCTGCAAACTGGTTGCTCAGAAATTTCAGCTCTAATAGGCATAGTGGTTACCCATTGGGCGTCAATCTTTAAAGTCAGGAGTTCAAGACCACTAGTGGCTCCTCAGGAGAAAGACCGCTTTCTATAAAAAAAAAGAGTATATATTATATATATGAACACACATAATATATACATCTATATAGACTGTGTATAGACATATTTGAATTAATAAATTAATTAAAAATAATAAAGTAAACCATTTATAAGACACCTAGAAGGGGGGGGGAAATGTGGAGCTGATGCCAGGGGCCTATGTCGAGAAAAAATGTTTTGAGAATGATGAGGGCAATGAATGTACAAATGTGCTTTACATAATTGATGTATGTATGGATTGTGATAAGAGTTGTATGAGCCCCTAATAAAACGATTTTTTAAAAAAACACCCAGAAAAAGCAATGGCTGTTCACTCTTCCACAAATATCTATACATATGCATACCCATTTTAGTACAGATTTCTCAGCATTTGGTATTATTACACTTGATCTTAGCCAAAAGGCTGAGAAGCAATAGCATTTGGCATTATTTTAAATTCTTTAATATTTTGGTTAATACTATCTAAGCTAGGTAGAAGATGAAAAGAATGTATGATTTTAAAATGCTTTTCTGTTTTGATTTATTCTTTCTATTCTTCCACCAAACTTATTCAACCTGTGCGCTGAGCAAATCCTGGGAAAAGCCGGGCTGCTTGAGGAAGAACAGGGCGTCGGGACTGGAGCAGGACTCATCCACAAACCTGTCATGTGCAGTTGACACCACCTTGCCTGCTGAGAGGGACGGGGCCTGGAAGCACTGACTGAGGAAGATCACAGACTTCAAGCTTCAGTATGGATCACAGCTCAGTGTAAAGAACACACACATCCTTGCAGAAAAGGTTGACATTGCCAAAGATGTCATTTTACTTAGATTCATAATCTGTGCCCCTGGGTAACAGGCACCAGAAGACCCCAAACAAAAACAAAAACCACAGGTCGGAACAGAAACCCAAAACCCATCTGTGGACAATGGGACATCCCCTCATAGCAGGGTCACAAGGAAGGGAGGAGTCACCAACCAGGGCCCAGTAAAGCACCAATGAAACACACAATATTCCTCTGGTTCTTTGAGGCTTCCTCACCCACCACCCACCCCCACTATCATGACCCAAGTCCTGCCTTTCAGTTCTGGCTAGACCAGAGCCATGTATGCCGGGACAGATAAGAGTTCACAACACACGGAATCCAGGTCAGATAAAACCCTCAGGAACAGAAATGGGAGTCGTGATACAAGGGTAGGGGGAAGGTGGGGGGGGGGGAAAGGGGAGGAAGGGGAACCAATCAGAAACATGGGTGAAGGGAGACAGCGGTTGGTGTAAGATATGAAAAAAATAATAATTTATAATTTATCAAGGGATCATGAGGGTGGGAGGGAAAAAAGAGGAGCTGATACCAAGGGCTCAAATAGAAAGTGCATGTTTAGAAAATAATGATGGCAAACTATGTACAAATATGCTCGATATAATTGATGTATGGAATGTTCTAAGGGCCCCCAATAAAATGATTTTCAAAAAAAGACAAAACCAAAGCCTGTGATGCCTTGGGCAAATCTGCTGGGAAAGACCTCTTGCAGGTTCAAAAGCAGAGACGTGCAAGCCATGGTATCGCCAATCGCCCCCTCTACATGTGTACACTGCACAGCGAACAGGAAGGTCAGAGGAGAATGGACGCTTTTGAGTTGTGGTGTTGGTGAAGAATATGGAGTGAACTTTGGACTGATGGAAGAATGATAAATCTGCCTTTGGAGAAGTTCTGTCAAAATGCTCCCCAGAAGCAAGAAGGGGGAGGCTTTGGACATGCCGCCAGGAGGGACCGTTGTGGGAGAAGGGCAGCACCGTGGTGCAGTAGAGGGTTGGCAGAAAGCAGGAAGGCCCTCAGGGAGCCGAGTTGACACAGCAGTTGACTCGGATGGCTCAGGGGCGGGCAGTGGTTCATTCTAGAGGCTCGCCACAGGGGAATCAGCTCAATGACACCTAACAACAACACAAGTTGAAAAAATAATACATGGAGGTTGTTGTTTTTTTCTATCAGTTTTATGGGCACACAATTTACATATCATGCATGCAATTCAATAGTTCAATTGCTCAATCCTATCAAGAAGACTTGTACAAGCATGACCACATCCATTTTAGAACAATTGCCCCACCCCCACCCGTGGTTGAATCGCCTTTAAAATGCGTTGTGCAATCCATTCTTGGCTCCCTCCCCTCTCCCGCCTTCAATGTTTACTCCTGGAACCCCCTGACACTGACTTTTTGCATTTTGTTGATGACTCCTGATGTTGGGAATTTTTTAAATTATTTGTCAACCACGTTATTTGCTTATATTCTTGCCCTAATACATTCCTATTAAGATGTGAATGATCTACCGCCCTGCCACCCAGTTTTGTATGAGTTCTTTATTTAAAAAAACAAAAACAGGTGATCATCTAGGCGACGGAGCATGTGGAGATCACACGCTCCTTAGTTGAGGCTTCTAGGGCAGTGGCAGGATCTCCAAAGAGACTTCTGAGTATTATAATTGTGGGAGGACAGCACCCCAAGTGGTAGGGACTCCTCATCCAAGCTCAGTAAAACTCAAACTCCTAACCCTCCACCATTGAGTCAATTCCCGCTCACAGCAACTCTGAAGGAAGGACAGGGTAGAACAGTCCCTGTGGGCTTCTGAGTCTGACTCTTTCTGGGAGTAGAAAGCCTCATCTTTGTCTTGCAGAGTGGCTCCTGGTTGTGTACTTCAGACCTTGTGGTTACTAACCTAACCAGTAACCCACTACACCAGTGGGACTCCTCAAGCTCAATAAAGATGCTTGTAACGCACAGGGAGCTAGAAGCAGGAGTTGATGGGCATCAGGCCCTATTCTGTGGGCTTCCATGAGGTGGATACCAGTGCAGATGGGTACAGATGAGAGGCTGGCCCTTGTTGTTCACGACAGGGCCCACATGCAAATTCTAAGATTTTCACAGCAGCCAGAGGACCCCCAGTGATAAAAGACACTGAATTTGCTTCTAGCCTGGCATTAGAAGGGCAATTTAATTAGATTATTAGAAATAAGAATGGATACTTTACACACACACATATTTATATATAGACTTTACATATATCTGTATATACATCAGATATATGATTTCTTTTTTTGTGTGTGTGGCTCAGAGTCTTTATTGATTGGTAATGGCTAGACAAGGGGGTATGACCGCTCCTGCTTCCGAGGCGGCGTCCAGAACCTAAGCAGCAGCCTCGGAAAAAAACAGATATATGATTTCTTAGAGATACATTCTACATTTTCTGTTTTTTTAAAAAACAAACCACTGACTTAGAAAAAAAGCTACTGAGATAATTTATGACCTGTTATCACCTTGACTTTGTACAGCAGAGTATGAATTTGCACCACAATTAAACACTCTCATGGAAGAAGTACGTTTTCAAAATTTTCCTACATAATATAAGATTTGATTCTGCCCTCTGCCTCAAGGAGCTAGGAATTCTATTTCTGATCAGAGGCTTTCCGTATCCTTTCTCCTTGCCTCTCCTTCCTTGGGAAGAACCCCTGCGGGGTCCCCAACCACCCACCACATAGTCCAGGTCTCTGCTTCAAGAGCAAACTTTCCAAAACAAGTCTTTTAACTCTCCAATAAGGGATAAGGTAGGCAGTCCTCTTGAACATGCTTGTCACGCTTGGGTGGTGACTCAGTCAATAGCTGGGGAACCAGCCCCAACTCATGGAGAGAATTCTATCAGAAACTCATGTGCCAAGTCTCCACCACTTGACTCCAACACACCTTCTAGGCCAGGTCTGCATTCAGGCATGTAATACCCTCACTTCCTAAAAGAGCTTCCCTTCCTTTATCCTCCCGCCTCACCCCTACGTGTTCCTGAGCGACACTCCGATGCTGATAAAGGCATTAGGAGTCCAGGTTGGCCTATGCAACTCTTTTAGTCTCTCTTTTGTGATCATAAATGGAGTCCATGGTGCTTCCCAAGCAGGGATGTTCTGCAAACCAATCTGTATGCTTTTCTCTTTCACAGGAAGCAAGGAGTTTCCCAGAAACTTCTGGCCATCTTCTTTTCAGAGCTCATTGTTAGGACTGGGTCACATAGCCACCCATTGCTTCTGGGGAGGCTGGGAAAATAAATTCCTGGCTTGCTGTCACTTTTGGTCACCTTCCATTGGCAGAGACATATAGTCCTTTGACTCTGAGAATTTCAAGTCTAACATGGAGATACAGGTCGGTAGATGTATGTGTGTGTGTGTGTGTGTGTGTGTGTGTGTGTGTGTGTGTGTGTGTGTGTGTGTGTTCCATCCAGATCATCTTATAGGACCTTTCTCTTCTGACTCTGGACTCACCTATGTGACTTGTTTGGTCAATGGGATGCTAGCAAACACTACACAATTGAGACTTGGAAAGTGCGATTGCACTTGGTCTCACTCTGGCCATTAGAACACGTCTGGGCTATCCTGCTCGACGATGACAGGCATGTGGAATCAAGCCAAGTCTTCCCGATTGTCCCAGCTGAGGCCACTGGTACAAATTGCAGTATGTCTCCCTTCCCCACACAATTCATGTCCACCTAGAACAGTGGTTCTCAAACTTCCTGATGCCTCGACCCCCCAACCATAAAATTATTTTCATTGTTACTTCATAACTGTCATTTTGCTACTGTTATGAATCAGGCAACCTCTGTGAAAGGATCGTTCGACCCCAAGAGGGGTGACGACCCACAGGTTGACAACCGCTGACCTAGAATCTCAGAGTGTGATCTTATTTGGTCACAATCTGCAGATGTATTTAAGATAAGGTCATTCTGGACTAGGGTGGCCCTGGATCCACTAACTGGTTGCAGTGAATTTTTTAATATGACTCTTATAATAAGGTGACCAGACGTCCCGCTTTGGGAGGGACAGTCCCAACTTTTAACAATTTTTCCCGCATCCTGCTGCATTTTTTTAATTTTCCTGCTGCATTTTTTAAAAGTCCCAATTTTTGGAAAGAATGCACAACAAGCTAGGGTATACAGTTTTTGGCTGCCATGTGACTATTTCGCCAGGATATGAGTTTTATCAATGGTGTCCCACTGGTGTCCCACTTTTCCAATGTTAAAATCTGGTCACCTTATCTTATAACCAAAGTTTCTTAATTCCTACCAAATAAGCTTCTCCTGCAGGGGTCTGGTAAGAAGGTAGGGAAGACACTGATAGGATTCATCTGTGAATAATTGTGAGCGGGTTTCCTGGAAGGCCACCCTGCTGGGTATAAAATGAACCCTTTCAGCAGCGAGAAGAGGGTGCTCAGTACCAGCAAGCACCAGGAATGGAGTCTGTCAGAGGAAGCCAGCCTCTAACAACCGAAGGGTCAGTAGGTGCAATTATGCAGTTATAATATATAAAGATCATAGTAAAGTCATAGAGGATCGGAAAGATAGGAGAGAGAATAAAATAAAAGAGTCAGACACATTTTATAGTAGCATGCGCACCTCAGCCCCTCTTGATGGCCCACATGGAAGTGGGAGAAAAGAGAGAGTCTTTACTGTCTTGGGATATTTACAGGTAGCCATGCATGCATAATCAGTAGTTACATATGTAACAAGGTGGGTGGAATCTACAGGGAGGTCCCTGAGCTCACAGGTGAGGAAACCTGATACCTGCATTGAGGGAAGGTAGGAGGGGGGCTGGGTGACATGGCGGAAGGAGATAGCAAAAGGATGTTGGCTTCTATAGAGAGACAAGGCTGTTAGGGGAGAATCTGTGGGAATGATAGTTAAAGCAGGATAAGGTACTTGGACTTTATCTCTAACTTACCAAAGTGGTGGCTTTCCTACCTTGTGATACTAGCTTTCCAGATTCCCTCTGTTATAAGTTAGGGAATATAGTCCTGGTCATATTTCCCTCGATGTTAGTCCTTTGGAGTAAGTCCTTTGGACCCAAGATCCCTGTACAGAGACTCTCCTGGATCCAGAAGACAACCCTAACATCATGGAGCAGCAGCAGACCAGGAGGCAGAGCACGGAACAGACTGGTGGACTCCCCAACCCGCGGAGCAGGTGAAGCTGAGTGCCTACGGGCTGAGGCTTATGAGAGTGGGGTGCCTCTGGGCACTTATTCAGGGGGCTGGGTCTGCTGCAGGTTAGGCTTGCAGCAGGATGGTAGGCCCCTTTGGGAGTTTAGTAGCAGACCTGAAAAGAACTTTGTGACATGTCCTGACAAACCTTTGTTTTCCGGGCATTTGTCACTTGCATTACAACCTGCTGTCTTCTTACCAAGCCCTTTGATGATGATTTTCTCTGAGAGTTCCTGTGTAGACATTGCAGTGGATATCAGAACCTAGCGATGAAGCAGAGAATGCTGCTGAAGACGCCACACGGGCATCCTGACAGGAAGAGAAAATAGAGACATAGCTACCAGCTCTGGAGGCCAAAGCCCCCAGGTAAGCTGGTGGCAAAGCCATGTCATCTCTGGAAGCCCAAGGAGGTATCCTTACTTGCTTCTTCCTAGCTTCTGGGGGTTTCCAATCACTTTCGGCATTCTTTGGCATGTGGACACATCACATCCAATCTCTGTCCCTATGGCCACTTGGCATTTTCCCTCCATGCGTAATGGCGATGACACAGTCCACTGTGTCCCTGGTAAGCTCTCCCGCTCTCTTCATGTCTGCTTCCCTCAACACCACATGAGCATAGCTTAGTGGTAGTGATGGCAAAGGTTATTTTTTCATCACCCATGGATGTTGGTACTGAATATTTGCAAAACGTGCTGGAACTTCTCATGGATCAGTGGAGAAATGGTACAGACAGCATGTAGACTTTAAGTGGAAGAGTCAAACTCTATTAATAAAAAATAACTGTTATCATTAATATATACATATATATTATTACACTATATTATTTGAGAATACCAACATAGGGAGAAAAGATTAAAGAAAAGCAAGGAGATGGCTAATATAAAACTCTGGACAGCGATTAAACCAAAAGGGGAAGAAAAGGCGAGGTCTGTGGGCAGTATCAGCCAAGAGGCTTCTAAGATGCTGGTAATGTTATAATTCATAGCCTCTGGAGTGGGTGCAAGAGAGTAAATGTTGTGCTTGACCTTCAAGCTGCACACGTTGCTCTTATATACTATTTTCTGAGTGTGATATAATTTATACTTATGAGAAAACTATGGCGGGTGAGGACACAGAAGAACGAAGGCTGTCATTGATTGCTGTGAGGAGGGGTGTCAATCGGAACATCCTTTTTGGAGAACATTTAGCAGCATCTCCAGTCGAGGTGAATTTGTGCAGACCCTGAGATGCAGCAGTGCCTTTCCTTGGTTTGTAATTTAAACCCAGGGCTTTCCAACTTTCTGAGCACAACCTTATAGAAAGAAGTCCATTTCACATGGCAACAGAGTCCCTTGTCTATACGTAATGTGCACACGATATACAGGTATGAGTGCACATACATATACGTATGCCTGTGTGCTGGTGGCAGGTGCTGTCAAGGGAGTTCTGACTCACCGCAACCCTAGACCCAGGACAGAGCGACATGCCCGTCTTCACAGTGGCTGCTGTGCCCAGAGCCCGTTGCTGCAGCCCCAGCGTCAATCCACTTCATGGAGGAAGGGTCCTCGTCTTTTTTCAGGAATCTTCTATTTGACAAGCATCCTGTCCTTCTTCAGAAACTGGTCTCTGTTGAGAACACGGCATGCCATGGTGAAGTTAAGGTGTTTTGCCAACCCTGTAATTCAAAGGCATCTCTGTTTCTTTAGTCCTCCTGATTCAGCGCCCAGCTTTCACAAGGACACAAGGGGGGTTGTTCAGCCACGCCTGGTGAACCTGGGCATTTAACGGAAACAAACATTTTGCAAAACCCATCTCTCTCCAACCTGCATGCGGCACCATCGGTCTCGATGAGTCCCACCTATCCATGTACGTCTTCATCTTTACATTGACTTCAAGTCTATACTAGCTGAAAATGGGCAATTTGGAAAGGGGCTTCACTAGAAAGTAATGTGTGCGTGGTCATGAGTAAAAATAACGTTGGCTACAGGATTGTTTGAAATAACAAATAACTGCAGATGACTAGTGGGGATTATTCCTGTAACCCAACACTGTATCGCAATTAAAATGATTAAACCGGAGCTTCGCGTATCACCATAATGTCACGCAAATAAGCCAGTTGCTGAAGCATATGTACAGTGTGAGAGTATTTATAAAGTTTTAAAACATGAAAACGTGTTGTTTATAAACACCCACGTGTGCGGTAAAGGCTACACTATGCACAGAAATGCTGGACAGGGACAAAAGGTGGCGGTCTCCCCTGGAGAAAGCGGGGGACTTCATTCTTTTGTTTCTCGGTTTGGCCTGTGGAGCTGGAATCTGCCCATACGCTATTTAGCCTGGATTGTTCCTTACAAGGGCTGGCAAACTACTGCTTGTGGGTCAAATCTGGCGTGTGAGCTAGGAATGGCTCTTACATATTTTAACAGTTGGGGAAAATAGAAAGCCATAATCTCCTCGTAATGTGAAATCATATCAAATCCAGCTCTCAGTGTCCATAAATAACATTTCTTTCTTTTGGAAGACAGCCATGCTCGTTCATTTCTACACGATTGTCTTGGATTGTTTTTGCACTAACAACCGCTGAGTTGCGTAGGGGCAACTGAAATATTTACTATCTGGCCCTTTATAGAAACAGTTTTTCAACCTCCGGCTTATGATAGGACTAATATATTTCATCAGGAGACAAGCATGGCAGAATTAAAGGAAAATGTTTAAAGTACTATCATTATAACATCTACCAAGAGTTCTAATTTGTGTTTTCTTCCAGGCTTTAACGAAACCCATACAATTTTTGTAGTTTTCCTGACATCAGGAAAAGACATTTGCATTCTATTTTGCCCAGTTACATCAACCCATAAACCTTTCTCATGTGCCACGTGTATGCTAGGTGATAGTGCTGGTGCTGGCAGGCCCCAAAGCGACACTGCACCACACAAGGGAACACACACGGCCCTGTACCACGCTCGCAGTTATGCCTAAGCCTGAGCCCACTGGTGCCCCCATGGCATCAATCCATCTTGTCAAGGCCCTTCCTCTTTTGTGCTGCCCCTTCACGTTCCAGAACATGACGTCCTTCGCCGGGAACTGGTTTCTCCTGTCAAAGTGATCAGATGGTCCTCCTGTTTTATAAACCACATACCGTCATTTGTGTAATCACTTTCTCGTGTGAAGATCTCGATGCTGTTTCGCTCCCCACCACCGAGCCAAACAAAGAACATCTTCGTACACAGAGATCCCCCTCCTTTTACTTCGTTTCTTAGAGCAAATCCGCAGGGATGGAATGCCTAATCTTTGCCTTCAGCCTCCAAATTGCAGTCACGCTTCCTCTCTTTCTTCCCAAAGCTCGTGTGGGAGGCTGGCTACTCCCAGAAAGATTTAGTCTCAGAAACCCAAAGAGACAGGTTAGCCATGCATCAGCTATAGGTTAGCTATAGGTTCTATAGGTTAGCTATGAGTCATCACCCGAAGGGGCAGTTCTATAGGTGGCTATGAATAGGAATCACTTCGGTGGCAACGAGTTTGGTTCCGTTTGGCTGTCACCACAGCCGCACTCTCTTATTTGGCAGTTCCCAGTAATTGCGTTGTGTGAAGGTGGAATAAATGGGCTATGAGTCAAAACGTTGGCAGCCTGAACTCACCCAGAGGCACCTACAGGGGTTGACCAAGGTCACAGCCTCAAAACCCGATGGGACCGGCCTACCTGCACACCGCGGACACCATCAGTCAAAAGCAACTCCAGGACAACGAACAACAATGGTGCATCTACTGCTCACTGACGCGGGGAGGGGCTAAAGGCCGGGTTGTTATCGGAAAACGGACAGGGCAACACATTGGATCTCAACATGGAATCTGACGATATCTGTTCGGTAACTGCCAAATGCCATCCTTTCAAAACCACCAAACCAGAGCCTCACGGCCCAGCCGGGGAAGACATCCCTTTAACCTTCACAGCCAGCGGCACGCTCGGTTTCCACCTGAGCCTGCAGGACCGCAGACGCGCCATGGGCAACACAATTGGATTTCATTCGTTCACTCTCCCTGCCATCAAGCCCTTGCCGACGCACAGCGGCCCCTACAGGACAGGGTAGAACTGCCCTCGTGAGTTTCTAAGACGGTAACTCTTTAAGAGAGTAGAAAACCCCGTCTTTCTCCCGTGAAGCCTTTGGGGATTTCAAACTGCCAGTCTTACAGTTAATAGCCCAACACAACCACGAGGCCCCCAGGGCTCTACCCTGTCCCAGTAAGTGGAGAGTAGATCTAACTTATTCTAGAATGGCTGGCTGTGCCAGAATGTCAGAGAAACTTAAAAGTATACGGAAGGTTGGTGAAGTTGACGAGAAAGGAGACGTGAATGTGTTCGTTATAAGAGAGGGATGACAGTGTGGGGAATGTGAGGGACGTCAAGCTGATGGCTCCCTAGTCACAGGGAGAGCTGGCAGAGCAGACAAGGTCGCCCGCAGCCAGTCTCACCCCTCGCTCATCCTATTGTAACTGCCCAATGTCCAGCCACAGCTAGTCTGCTGCTGCACACATCAGAATGTAGGTGGCTTTTCTCTGCATGGAGTTTGCAGACATGATTGTTAATACTCAGATTTTCTCCAACCCCAGACAATTCTTTCAGTGCAATGGAACTTTAACCAGTGATTACATTTCTCCACAGCAGGACCTTGTATTTCAGTTACTGCGCGGAGTTCCTGGGCTCATCCTCTATGATCAGTCAAAATTAGCATAGTCGATCCCCACCCAAAGGTGGAGAAGAACGGCATTCCTAATCCATCCTGGTCTCTCTATCCTCCCTGCAGTGACAGCTCAAGAGTGCTGTTATTATGTTAATGAATCAGGGCTAGTAGAGCAAAGCATAGAGAGCCTCACCGAATTGACTCAAGATCTTAATTCCAAAATTCCCGCCTAACTGGGTCCTTTGAGCCACGTGCGGTTATGTTTCTTATTACTAATAATCCCGTTTAAAAAAAATTTCTCCAGGACAGGATAAGGGACATAACCACCTTAACTGTCAATCAGCTTCTTTTTACACCCTACAGCCCCCCCCCCGCCCCTCCCCCCAACTACTGAGCCTGACCCAGCACACTTGGGCCCTAAATTCTTCGCAGCCTAGGTACAGCAGGAAGCAGTTAGAGCCTAACATCACCCCATATGACATCAAAAAGGCTGGAATGTAATGTTGGGTCAGGTACTGGTTGGAGGACATTAGAAATAGCCTGCCTGCCCCTATTGGACCAGGGGCCCGAAAATCAATGAGCCACCTGCCTGGGCATCAAACTGATCAATCAAGGCACCGCCTTACCTCGGAATTTTTATGAACCCCGTAGCTGAGAACCCTCTCCCCTTCCTCTTTATTTGCCCACCTGCTGTTTCTACCCACTCGCTTTATTGCTTTACCCTCCCTCCTGACCAGCTTAAAACTCGCTCTCCACCACATATAAGCACGACTTCTCAGATCCCCCTCCAATGGAGGACACAACTTCTCGGATACCCCCCTTTGGGGGGTCACCCCGCAGAGTTCACCCTCGAGTTGAGTTCAAGGCTCCTCCCTCGCAGCAACTCGAATTCTCTGACTCCCTGCTGAAGTCCTTGAGTCTTGCCCCGGAAACGCAAAATAAAACTTCCCCTTTTTCTTCTCTCTGGCCTGGCTTCGGTTAATCTTTGCGGCGATCTTAATAACCCCACCTCTTTTGAGTCTACCTTCTGTTGCAGCAGTAGCTCATTCTCTTAACTTATATGCAGCCACCATCTGCCTGCTTCCAGACTGAGGCAGGTGAGGAAGAAAGGCTTGGTGATTGACGTCTGAAACCCAGCCAATGACAATCCAACGGGCCACAACACAATAGCCCAAGCTGCAACCAACCACAGAGATGGTGCAGGTGCAGTTTGCACCACTGTACAGGAAGCTGTCACGAGTCAGGGTTAACTCACAATAGCTAACAGCAACAACACAAGCAGTTTTACCCCCTTTATAAATGAAGATGGCATTTAGGAGAGAATGGGTGAAAACTTGCAGGCAGACAATAATGAGTCCTTTGCTTACAGCTTCAAAATAACCAAACCCTTGGGATAATATCAAGGATCACACGACCATACCGTGCCATCAACTGATCTATAGCATCCGGGTCACCTGGGAGCTTGTTAGAAATGCAGGATTGTAGGCTCCACCCTTAACCTACTGAAGCAGAATCTAGAGGCTTTTAACAAGATCCCCAGGTGATTCGCGTGTATGTTAACTTATGAGAAGCACTGCTTTGGTGGGCCAGTCTGTGCCTGCCACCATGAGCCTCCTCCAAAAGGGTCCAAGGGCCCCAGGGGAAACCCACACCGGTGATTCTCACCACCAGCCAGGCAAAGAGTGACGTGCGGACCACCTGGCTGCCACCGTTTTCACCTTTTTGAAGCACAAGGGGGACAAGGAGATGGGTGGCCTCCTCCTCCAGCACTCCAGGAACAGGGATATTCCTTAGAAGCTGTGACAGGGTTTGGCCAGGACAATCTTCTCTACGTGAGCAAGACTTTCCTTCAAAAAATGGTATAGACAAGCGTATGGTATCATTAAGTAAATAGACACATCTTACAAGGAGTTAGGCAGCATGGTTCCCAGAGTCCTTCCCAATCAGGAATGTGCAAGAACAACACAGGAAAGAAGACATGGATTAGTTACAGTCTTCATTCTTTCGCTCCAGAGAGGTCTATTAAGCATCTATGTGCCAAAGAGAAGGGGCCCTGGGGGCAGAGTGGGTTCCCTGTTGAGCTGCTAACCAGAAGGTCAGCGGTTTGAACTCCACAGTCTGTGAGAGAAAGATGTGGCTTTCTCCTCCCATAAAGATTTACAGCCTCAGGAACCCACTGGGGCAGTTCTAATCTGTCCTAAAGGGTCGTTATGAGCGAACACTCAATGACAGTGAGGGTGGTGATGTGCCAACTCTAGATTAAACCCTCTACCACTAACCACAAGACTGCAGGCTCAAATCACCTACCAGCTGAGATAGTTAAAGTTTATTGTGCCAACCTGGCCAATAAACACATGTGGGGTTAATTGAAGGGCAGAGGGATAAATGGCTCAGTGAACTTTAGCTCTCAGATTTCTTGCTTACTGGTGGTCAGACCAGGGTGCAGCTGCTTCAGCTGGCAAGGCTCACTTCCAGCAAGACATCCCTGAGGAGAAGCCACATGGACCTACTCCGATGCAGCCCTGGGTGCTGGAGCAGCCGTGTGGAGACTCCTGCCAGCGCTGAGATGCTTACACTTTCACTGATTCCGCTTTCCTCCTGTCGTTGGCATCATTGCATCTGTTTTGTGAGATGGAGGAGGACTTTGTGGATTGGTGTCGGACATATGGGTTAATGTTGGACTTGTGGGCTTGGGCAGCACTGGGTTGGGATGTTTTCTTGATGTGCACTTACCCTTTATCTAAAACTCTCTCTTATACATGAGTTTCTGTGGATTTGTTTTTCTAATGTACCCAGACTAAGACACCAGCTCTGTGGGAGAAAGACTTGGTGATCTACGGATGTATGTAAAGTCTGCAGCCAAGACGACTCGGTGGAGCAGTTCTACTCCACCACACAGGGTTGCTATGAGTCAAAATCGACTCAACAGCACCCAACAAAAGCCACATGAGCCAACCAGGGTCGCCGAGTGTCACAGTGTGCACTGGACTGTTAACCCAGAGACTGACTTCCGTGCAAATGATAGCCAAGAAAACCCCAATACAGAGGGTTGTCATGAACTAGAATTCACTCGATGGCAATGGATTTGGTTTGAAAGTGCCAAACACTGATCTATTCGGACAAGACAGAGTAGAGAAAAAAGAGGCAAAGTTCCTGCCTGGGGAGGGCAGGGCTTTCAACTGGATGGTTGGAGACAGACAACAAACAAGCACATACTATGGCAGGCAGTAATAAGTGATGTTATATATATATATAATCACATTGTATATCAAATTATATAATAAATTATATAATATGATCAAATTATATATATATATATATATATATATATATATATATATATATATATATATATATATAAATGAATGGAGCCTGCTGTTTAAGGTAGGTGGTAAGAGTAGTATTTGGCTATCTGGGGAAATAGAATTCCATGCAGAGGAAAGTGTTAGTGAAATTCTTTAAAGCAGCGATTCTCAACCTGTGAGTCGCAACCCCTTTGGGGATCAAACAACCCTTTCATAGGGGTAGCCCAATTCATAACAGTAGCAAAATTACAGTCATGAAGTAGCAACGAAAATAATGTTATGATTGGGGGGGTCACCAAATGAGGAACTGTATTAAAGGGTCGCGGCATGAGGAAGATTGACAGCCACTGCTTTAGAATAAGTGTGAGTGTGGATTGTGCCAGGCACAGCGTAAAATCGTGTGGCTGGGGCAGAATAAACAGGAATGGGAGGAGACTGGAGAGGTGGGGGGAACTAATCACATGGGGCCTTCGGGAACAAGGGATTGAATGCCAAGGATGATGGGAGTCATTTGGAGATTTTTTTTTTTTTAGAAATCTATAGTTTTATTAAGACAAAGCTGACAGGGTGGTATGAAGTTTACATTTAAACAAAGTTTTCCCAGAAACCTAACACATGCCTGAATGCAGCTCCAGATGTCAAAAACTGATGAATCTCATGATTCAAGACAAAGCATTTTGGGTATCAGTTAATTCTTAGGATTAAAAAACTTTTTTTTTTTTAATCTAAAGTGAACCACTGCCCCAGTGTGAAAATTTATTCCTGAGACCAGGGCTTTCCAAGTCTTTCAACCCGTGAGTTAATTCAGTGAAATTTGTGCTGTTAGTGATTGAGCTCTGATACCAGTGGTTTCAGAGTTCAAAAGCAGAGTGGCTCCCAGAGTGTTCTCCTCCCGAGCATGACGGGCCCTCGCTCCCCCTCTTCGTCTCCTCTGCCTCCCCCAAAGGGCTCCCAGCCACAAGCTTGGATGGAACAAGCTGTTATCTAGCACTTACTGGAACAGAAAAGGTCTTCTCGTCCATTTTGAGAACGAGCACCCTGGGCAGAACAATCTGTGTGTACAGACTTTCCGATGAAAAGTGTCCCCTCCCCACTCAGTCTGCATTCCGACAGTGTGGCTTTGGTCACATACCGGTCAAGCCCTTTGTAGGGGCGGCAGTAAGCTCAGGCAGGGAACACCTTGGTTTCTAGGTCCCAGCACTTTCAACAAGTTTTGGGCCTCATTTATGTTGCCAATGACTTTTAAAAAACTTTTAAAGGGTATACATTCTGGACATAGAACCAAATCAGTAGATGGTTTGTTCTTTCTATTGTTTCACCATTTCCCCCAATGAGGTCCCAACTTGTAACAAAATTGATCCTACCCATCTCCCTCTTCCCCACCCACCCTCCCAGCTCCAAATAATACACCAGTAATAGCCAAAAATTACACACATGCTACGCTGTAAAAATGTAGAGTTAACACTATTGGGAAGAAGGCTGTGGGTTGTGGAGATGCTCTTTGAAGATCTGCTCTTTGAAGATTTCTTTGCTCCCCACACATACCCACTCTGCAAGCATTGTCCTTCATAGAAGGCCCTTTGCATTTCTCAGCAAAGTGCAGAATGGGCTGCCTTGAAACACTATCTGCCTCCCTGCACGGGGATGGGTGTGCCACCACCACAGCACGGGGCAGCGGGAAAGCACGCGGCTGCTTGCTGCAGGGCACAGAAACTACACTGGCGCTTCAAAGGACATTTTCTCAAGCGCCTTCTATGGTGTCAAGACAAGTAGAGCTCCTCCCCTCCCCTCTTTAAACCCACAGTCACGTGAGTTAGTTCTTGTCATCTTTCTTGTTGTCATCCTCTGAGGGGTAGGAATGCCACGTCAGCCTTTCCTCATAGAAGGATATGACAGCCTGTGGACACTTGACATTGGCTTCCTTGGCGGGGACTAGGTCGGCTTCTTCCATTTCATCAGGAACATGAGTTCTCCACTGGAGTCTGTAGCTCCAATAATCCGCTCTGGCTCCAAACCCCGGGCAAAGCCTCGTGGCTTTTCTGACTCTTCTTTCTTCTTTGGTTTACTCTCCTCTCCCTTATCTTCCGAGTCAGAGTCAGCTTTGCGCTTGCCTCCCTCTGATTTATCTGTCTCATGAGCAGTTTTCTGTGACTGCAGAAACTCAGCGATAAGGTCGGGAGTTTCTCTTCGGGCTCCCATGTGTTGTCTTCATCTGAGAAGCCCTTCCACTTTAGAAGGTATTCTACTTTGTCCTTTACTACTCGGCGGTCGAGAACTTTTCCCACCACATATTCCTCTTCCTCTTCTTCTAGCACCTCTTCCACTTTCTTCTTGTTTTGTTTCTTCCCCATAGTGCCCGCCAGCTTTCTGGTGTGTGGGTGACGCTGCTCAGAGCAGCGCCCAGGAGCTGGAGGGGAATCGGTGCCGCACTCCAGGCCAGCCGGGGGAGTGGCACCCACAAAAGCAACGAGCCAAGTGGCCTCCAGTAAGCCACTCACTGAAGCGACTTACCACAGGCCCTGGCCAACAGCCCTCCCCTCAGCGGAACAAAAGAGGCTCTCCCATTAGGAGGTTTTGAGCTGAGGAGTGAGCTGATCTGGCTTGGATTCTCAGAAGATCTCTCTGGGTGCTTTGAAGAGGGTAAACTGGAAGCAGAAACAATGGAGAGTCCAAGTAAAGATGTGTTTGGTTCAGATTAGAGGGGCCGTGGTGGTGGTGTTGGTGAAAAAAGGGTCCAATGATTCTCAACTTTTCTACCCAAGATAGCATTTGATGTGACCAGGAGACTGGGGTGGATTTGCATTCAAACCTGGCTTGGGCAGAAGAAAAAGCCTAGAAACAATAGCGTTTCCCTGGGTCCCACAGGGTTGACAGCATCCCCTAGGAATCAGTGCTATTTAACATTTCTGAAGTGATTCAGCCAAAGGAATACTTGGAGACCTGTCTAGGTACACAAATGACACTCGGCTTTCCACACAGTGAAATGTCAAGTCTTTAGGGAGCATCTCCTGGGACATTTGAGAACCAGGTGAGTAGGCCATGAAGTGACATGGGCAAGGGCAAGGCATCTCGCATAACCAATGCCGACTCCTAGTGACCTGAAAGGGCAGGGTAGAATTTCCAAAATCGTAACTCTTTATGAGAGTACGAAGTCCCATCTTTCTGCCAAGGAGCAGCTAGCTGGTGGTTTTGAACTGCTGACCTGTGGCTCACAGCCCAACACGTACATAACCACTATGTCACCAGGGCTCCTGAGGCAGCTCACACAGGGAAGGGCAATTCTGATGACCAACCTTTAAGAGGATGAACTCTGACCTGCCAGTTACTACCCAAGAAAGGAAGCTGAAGTCGCAGTAGATCACTCCTTTAAGATAATAGCTCTTTGAAAGTCCAAAAGGCCAGCAAAAGCTCTGGATGGCCAGCCTAAAGAGAAAACATCAGCTTCAACAAAACACGCACGGCAGGACTTGGTGTGTCCTGCTGGCCCCTGTATGCTCAGAAACACAGGAGACCTTGAGAGAGCTGAATGCTGAAATGATGCAAAAGGATAGAGTGCCTTTTGTTTGGTGGATTAAAAGCCCAGAGAGGTTACTAGCTGAGAGAAGATAAGATGAACGTCTCTAGAAACGGAGATTTGGAGAGGGTCAGAGTAGCCTTTTCATAGCCCCAAACCAAACGCACTGTGATCAAGTTCATTCTGACTTGATCAGCCCTATGTAGGGTTTCGGAGCAGACCTCTCATCACTGTGACGGAGAGTGTAGGCTTCGACTGCAGACCCTGAGGTTAGCGGTCCCACACTTCCTTCTCCTTGGCCTTTTCATGGAATCCCTTGAACATGGGGGTGATGTAGAAAGAGGCATACGGCTTATAAGAAGATCTGTGTTCAGACGGGGTCCCGTAGTGGTAGGGGGTGCTGTAGCAGTAAAAACGGGTGGGAGAGGGACGTCCCACTCACCACAATAGTCTCTGGTTCTCTAGAGGGACAGAGCATCCTTGTTGGGGCAAAAGCTACTGTAGACTAGCTCTCATTCCCACCCTCTGGAAATCACCACGGTACACAACTGCAGAAACTTGAAATGAACCCACATCAACCAGACACTTAAAGGATTTAAAATGCTAATATTGTCACATTCTGAGTCAACAGTAGATTGGAAGTCAATTTAAGGTCAAATGATTTATTCGATGAATACAGGCACTGGTGGGGAGAGGGGATACATACTCAGTGCTCTGTGCCATGAAGATCTGTTATATTTGAGCCAGAAATAATACTTGGTCTTCTGAACCGAGAAGCCCTGGTGGCACAATGGTTAAGCGCTTGAGCCGGAAGGTTGGTGGCTGGGACCCACCAGCTGCTCCTCAGAGCAATGTGGCAATCTGCTTCCAGGAAGAGGTCGTCTTGGAAACGCCGTGGGGCAGTTCCACTCCGTCCTGTGCACGGCCTGTCAGCATCTGCATTCTCGTCGTCAGGTAGTGTGCTGGACGAATGTTAACAGGGAGTCGATTATTTGAATTTCACCCTCAATGGCAAGGCCTTTGAGATGGTTCAACGACCTGAGGTCGCGGAGGCTCTGACGAACCCCGATTGTTCCTCCCACGTTGAACGGTTAGCGACTCTGGGCTATTGAATCCGGATCGACCCTCTTTCACAGATAAAAAAGTGGGGCCCCAACCCAAAGAGGAAGTGGGTAGGTAGGTAAGAAGCGGAGTGTGGTTGGGCTGAAAGATGTTGACAACGGGCCTCCATCAACACACAGGACGATTAGAGATTTCAGTACACAAATACATCGCCAAGCTTTCTCTTTCCAAAACATAGTAGATTCAAGAGCCCAAGAGGCATCCTTCCTCCCAAAAAAAGGAAGCGGCACCCATTCTTCCAGCCCACAAGGCCCTATCTTCACCTGCTTCTTCCCCTGGCGGGTGGCGGTGGGTGTAGGGCGTGGGGGTGGGGGCGTAGGAACTTTCGGCCCCGCCTCCCTGCTCGTCCAAGCTCCGCCTTCCCGATCCACCTGGGTGCCCGGCCCCTGACGTCACAGCACGGCTTCGGCGGCCGGCAGGATCCCGGCTTCTGATTGGCCCGTCCCTGCTGGGCCTGCACAGCCCACCAATGGGAGCGGGGCTGGGTGGGGGGTTGCCCACTTCCAAGATGGCGCCTCCAGGAGCTGCGAGCGGGTGACCAGCGGGCGGGGAAGCGGCCTGGGCTGGCCCTCCGGTTGCGGGGTCCGGGGGCGTCTCACCGGGTCCCCCGCTCTGGCCCGCCGGCGACGCCTTCCCCGGGCCAGAGCAATGGCCTCCGAGAACAGCAAGCAGTTCTGGAAGAGGAGCGCCAAGCTGCCGGGGAGGTGAGCGCAGGACGCGGGCAGGGAGAGAGGGCTGGACCAAACCCCGCCAGATCCTAAGGTCTCAGTCCCGCGAGCATGGATTCCGGGGGTCTGGTTTGGGAATTCGGCGGGGGGATCGGAGACCGCCCGGTGGCGGCAGGGCAGCTGGAAGGCAGAGGAGCAAGGCAGTGAGATTTGGGGGGCAGCTTGTGTGGGGGCAGCCCCGGATCTGGGGGCGGAGGTCTCCGGAAGGGCTGCCGTCCAGAGGCCGGGCGTGAGGGCAGTGGAGTGGTGTGAGTAGCCAGAGTCGGTCCCGGGTTCTGAGGGTCGCTTTCCACTTTCGTCAGAACTCCCTCTTGGGGGGTCTCCACCAAGCACAGGTGGTTGCTTGCACGAGGAAAGCCCCCTCCTTGCACCCTTACTTCGACAGTGCGGATTTTTCTCCTGAGCCCGTCAAAGGTTCTGTTGTGACCCTCCCTGCGGGGGCGACGGGAAATTTCTCCAACCAGACCTTACTTTCTTTTCGGGTGGCCCATTCCCCATTAGAAATTATTACAAGGTGACCCCAGACTCGGGGCTGATTCTTTCGGCATTTCTCAAGGATTCCACCAACCCTCCTGCCCGCTTCCACCCCTGCGTTGTAATGTTAATCTTGTACAAATGGGCCAAGTTCAGCCAATTTCGGCGGTCCAGTTGGAGAGCAGATGGAAGCAGCTTTTTCCTTTGGGGTTGAAAGGTTTCTTAGCAATTGTCCATCCCTCGCTTTGTTGTTAGCTGCCAGCCTCCATCTGTTTGCGGCAGAGTTCTGAAGGGTGCAAGGAGGGCTGTGTGTCGTGGTGCCTCTAGGAGTTCGTTCAACCAGCCACAGCCGGCTTGGTGGGGAAATTCACCTTTGCTTCTCCCTCTCCTAGTGGATTCAGCCACTCCCCTTTGAGATAATCCTGGGAATTTAAGACTTTTGAGCAGGAGTTCATTGAGGCTGAATGGTGGTCGCATAGAAGAATTATTTTAAGACTCTCTTAGACTTTCAGAGACTAATAGTGTGGGAACCAGCTTTTAGGTATAGAACCTTAAAACAATCCAAAGGAATCTAAAGATAGTTTCAGATGAAAATACTGTGGAATTAGTGCTAATGCTAAAGATGTTGGATGTTTTTAGATTAGCACCATTTCCTGCTAACCGATTGATTCCATTTCCTTCCTGCCCTATAGTGAGCTCTCTAGCTCCCCTCTGCCTCTGACATTCTCTGGGGTTTTCCATAGTGAGATCATTTCATTACCTTTTTAAAAAAAATCATTTTATTGGGGGCTGATACAACGCTTGTTACAAACCAATTGTATCTGACATATTCGTACATATATTCCATCGTTCTTTTTTAGACATGTACTTTCCATTGAGCCCTTGGAGTCAGCTCCCACCCCCATTTCATTACTTTTTAAATCCAAAGATAACCATCAGAATGGATGAGGAACCAGGTAAATCAGAAAGAAATACAGGAGACGGGGGCTATGGAACGGCTCCTCGATTCTCTTTCATTTTCCCTGTTGGTCTCTAGGAACAGGCAACTTTCCGAAAGCACCACTTGTGAGGTAGAAGAGGGGCCTTTCTTTGGTTTCTTCAAGCTTCTGGCTTCCCTTTTCGTTTTTGAAGAGGAAGAGAGAGGCCTAGAGGAAAGAATATTTGGCTGCAGAAAGACCTGGGCTGTTGGGTCTAAAGAGCCCCAGTGGTGCTGTGGAGTGAGAGTGAGCACTGTTTGATCCCCCGCACACCCCCCACCCCCCCAGAGAATTGTGAGACTGCTGTCGGATCCTGTAAAGATTTACAGTCTGGGAAACCCTGTGGGGTAACTGACCCTATTGGAATTGACTCGGTAGCAGTGAGTCTTGTTTGGGCTTTCTTAGTTACCTTTGTGATCAAGGACAAATCCTTTACTTAATCTCACTAGGACTCAGCTTGCGAATCTATGAGATGAGACTACAAATACCTTGCTGTAAAACTAAATGGAATATTCCGTAAATAAGATGAGTGGTTTATCTAGCACCTTCTGGCTGCTCAAGAAATACTCATTATTAGTAGTAGAGCAAGTAGACATTTAAAAGGCGGCTGCTCTCAGGCCCTTAACCCTTGCCTCCATTGTTGATTCACTAAGGCGTTAAATGTTGCCACAATTCACAATAGATTTTGCTACCTTCCATGTTGACGGGAAACGTTCAGCACCCTGATTTTTAGCAGGGAAGAGACGGGGAAGAGGTGATGGGGTTCTGGTTATGGGAGAAAAATAGGCTCCTGTAGAAAGAAAGAAACTTTGGCTAATGGAAAAGGTTTGGATGTTTTCTCAAGAATAGAGCTTTTGCACTTGTGCTTTTTGGCCTGGGTGAAAAACTTGCTCCGAGGTGGGAAACAAAAATGATGGTGTAGTGCATTGGTCCTCAACCCATGGGTCACGACCCCTTTGGGGGTCGAATGATCCTTTCACAGGAGTCGCCTAAGACCATCGGAAAACACATATTTCCGATGGTCTTAGGAGCCGAGACACCACTCCTCTATTTGTCTCCGGTGGGTCCGCCCACACGCAGATATGCCCACCTGCAAGTAGCCAGCGTGAAGACTGTTACCCATGCTACACCATGCTTCAAGACAGCATTTCATTTATTGTCATTAGAAATATATATTTCACAATATAGAATGGCATATTGTTTTTGTGATGAATCACTAGACTTTAATGATGTTCAATTTGTAACAATTAAAATACATCTGCATGTCAGATATTTATATAACAATTCACAACAGTAGCAAAATGACCATTACAAAGTCCCAATGTAAAGACTGTAGTGGTTGGGGGTCACCACACAGAGGAAGTGTATTAAGGGTCGCGGCCTGAGGAAGGCTGAGAACCCCTGGAGTAGGGTGTCCATCGGAACTGGATGTGAAACTTGTTTCCTCTTTGCATACTGAAAGGAGGCAAGTCAGCATCAGCAAGTTGCTTTCTGTCTCCTTCCCCCGACCCAAAGTCCTTAATGCTCACAGTTAGGATTTCATTGGAGGAAAGTCACCAAAGTGCTAAATGAATTAAGCACCCAAACCAACCTCCCCCAGCCGCTCCCAGTTTTATTGAGCTATAAGTTGCATTCCATAGACTTGACCCTTCTAAAGGTTATAATCGGATGTTTTTCACTTGTGCACAGACTTGCACAGCCATCGCTGTGAATTTTAGATGGTAACCTTTTCTTCACCTCAGAAATAAGGCAGGCCCCATTCACTTCGCCTGCCAGCCAGAGGCAGCCACTAAACTACTTTGTATTTTGATAGATTTGCCAAATCTGGCATGTCATAGAAGTAGGGTTATGTGGCCTGTAGCAACCTGACCGGCTTCTTTTGTTGAGCATACTGGTTTTAAGACTCATCCTGGGTGTAGGGTGAGTCGGTAAATCTCTTCTTTTTATCTTAAATAGTAATCCCTAGTATGCCCAAAGGGTCTTCCAAATGTTTGTGGAAAAGTCGCATTCTCTATTAATTCCATTTTCCCATGAATTTTTTATCATTTTATTAGGGGTTCATACAGCTCTTATCGCAATCAATACATACATCAATTGTGTCAAGCACATTTGTACATATGTTGCCATGATTGTTCTCAAAACACCTGCTTTCTACTTGAGCCCTTGGTGTCAGCTCCTCACTTTTTCCCCTCCCCGCTCTTCCCTCCCCCCTGAACCCTTGATAATTTATAAATTATTATTTTGCCATGTCTTACACCATCCGACATCTCCCTCACCCATTTCTTCGCTGTCCGTCCCCCAGGGAGGAGGTTATATGTAGATTCTTGTAATCTGTTCCCCCTTTCTCCCTCATCTTCCCTCCACCCTCCCGATATCGCCACTCGCATCACTGGTCCTGAGGGGGTCATCTGTCCTGGATTCCCTGTGTTTCCAGTTCCTATTTGTGCCAGTGTACATCCTCCGGTCCAGCTGGATATGTAAGGTAGAATTGGGATCATGATTGTGGGGGGGCGGGGGGAAGCATTCAAGAACTAGAGGAAAATTGTATATTTCATCATTGCTACACTGCACCCTGACTGGCTCGTCATCTCCCCGCAGCCCTTCTGCAAGGGGATGTCCAGTTTACCACAGATGGGCCCTGGGTTCCCACTCCACACTCCCCCTCATTCACAATGCTATGATTTTTTTTTTTTTAATTTTTGGTCTTTGATGCCTGATACTTGATCCCTTTTACACTTCGTGATCACACAGGCTGGTGTGCTTCTTCCATGTGGGCTGTGTTGCTTCTAAGTTACATGGCCCCTTGTTTCTCTTCCAGCCTATAGGACCCCCGATTCAATATCTCTTGACAGCTGGGCACCATCAGCTTGCTTCATCGAATTTGCCTATGTGCCCGCTTTGTCTTCAGCATTCATGTCGGAGTAGGCTGGTGTGCTTCTTCCATGTGGGCTTTGTTATTTCTTAGCTAGATGGCCGCTTGTTTAACTTCAAGCCTTTAAGACCCCTGATGCTATATCATTTGATAGCTGGGCATCATCAGCTCTGTTCACCACTTTTGCTTATGCACACATTTGTCCTCAGCAATCAAGTCAGGTCGGGCAGGTGTGCTTCTTCCATGTGGGTTTGTTGTCTCTTAGCTGGACGGCTGCTTGTTTATCTTCAGGTCTTTAAGACTGCAGGCGCTGTATCTTTTGGCAGGCGGGCACCATTCCCATGAACTTTTTGATACCATCTTGAATACACCACCTTCATTGATGGACCTTTCAGTTGCTTGCACAGTCTGGCTAGTGTGCATAATGCTGCTGGGACCACGGGTGTGCAGGTTTTTGTGTGGACATCTGTTCTCTGTTCTTTTGATCATATGTCTTGAGAGTGATATTGCCAGGTGAGGTGCGTGGGATTAGATATCCTTTTCCATTTTCTCACTCACAACTAGTCTTGATGCCTTGGAAGATGGGGGGGCAGGCCCTCCCATTGTGGTCTAGAACGCAGGCAGTCACTTGTACACTTGCATTCCTGACGCCACTGCTGGCAGGGGCCAGTGTTGGGACCAACCCAAGCGTCCCTCAGCAGATGAATGAATAAACAAACGAAGGTAGTTATAAACAATGGAGAGTATTCTGCCACCAAGAGAAAGTAAATCCGGACACAAGCTGGGACCTGAATGAACCCTGAAAAGCTGCTAAGTGAAATAAACCCGATCCCAAACAGCACGGATGGTGTGATTCCACTTACCAGCCATAGCTCGGATAGACAAATGCTCGCATAGACAAAGGTTCTTAGTGGTTCCCAGAGGCTGTAGAAAGGGAGGGAGGAAGGGGCCATGATGATTTAAACAGCTCCGTTTCTACTACTTACATAACAATTTCTATTTGAAGTGAAAACTTTTGGAAATAGTGGTGATGGTTTTACCACACGGCGATGTAAGTATTACCACTGAGATATATACTTAAAAGTTAGGAGGGCCAATTTTAAAAATAGGTTTCTTTTCTACCACAATAACAATTACTATTATTTTGAAAAGAATGGCAGCTTTAAAGTCTGACTGCCTGGGTTCCAATCCCAGCATCAGTGCTTTGTAGATATGTGACTTTCGGCAAGCCAGCTACTTACCCTCCTTGTGCCTTGGTCTCCTCATCCGAAACATGGGGACAGAGCATCTACCTTATAAGGCTGTTATGAGGAATAAATGCAGCAATGCATAAAAAGTACTTAGGAGCGCCAAAAAAGGCAAACTCACGACCACTGAGTCGATGCCAACTCTTAGCCGTCCTTTAGGAAAGGGCAGTACTGCCCTTGGAGACGAACTCTCTACGGGAATACAAAGCCTCATCTTTTTCCAACTCCACTTTCTCTGAGTGGCTGCGGGTTTCGAACTGCTGACCTTGAGGTTAGCAGCCCAGGTTGTAACCCACTGCACCACATAATAGTTCCAAATGTTATCTCCCTAACACATACCCTTGCTCTAGTTTGTTTCTGAAACTAGAATTGGAAGAAAAAGTGTTTTTTTGATTAATGGAGTGTCTCAAGCTCTCTGTGAACCCTGAGTTTAAAAAAAAAACAAAACCACTAACCATTTTAATTCGGCAGAGGATTTATGGAGACACAAAGAAGCGTAATGCTAGGCAGCTGTGGCTCTCAGGAATCTTTTAAAATATATATATTATTATTGGGAGTTAATACATATATCATTCCATAGTTCAATCACATCAATTGCTACCACAATCGGTTTCTAAACATTCTTTATCTTCTGGACTCCTTGATGTTGTCCCCCACCCCACCCCCACTGTACTCCCAGAAACCCTTATTTTACTTGCGGTCCCTATAGGTCCATCCATCCTGAGTTGCATTTTACTGAGAAACAGAACAGCGTGTCACACAGCTTCAAGAGTGTAGCCTCCGGTGACATCTGAGATACCCCGCAACATGAGCAAACAAAACAACAATACAGGAAGTGTTGAAAAGGAGACCAGGCCCAGCTTGCTTCGGGGGGGGGGGGGGGATCAGCTGACAAACGTTAACCGTTCAAGTCAGATATTTCCTTTGATCTTCTGTCCGCATCTCTCCAGTCCCCTCTGTTTAGTACCCCTTACCCCCATCCCGCAATCGTGGACAGAGGGAGCTCGCTGGAGGCTTAGTCCCTGTGTCGCCCCAGGGAATCTTCAGTGATGAAGAATCACTCTCGTTTTGAGCAGCGACCCTCAAACTTTAGCTCCCCTAGCTCACCCAGGCTGTTGATGAAGAAGTTGCCGGGCCCACTGTCCGTGTTTCAGAGTCAGTCAGGTGACTGGCTAAGGAGGTGAGTTTCTAACCAATTCCCCAATTCCTGTTGCTCTGGGCCTGCACGTTGCCACCCACTCAGAAAAGAGCTCAGAATCCGGTGGAAAGAACCCTGGGTCCTGGTGCTGGGGGCTTTTGCCATTCGTGTCTTGAGCAGCTTAGGCATCTCCACTAAGCTGTCTAATTGGTATCTCAAGACTTGCTCTGCCCAGAGAGAACTAGCCCGTGGTTTCCACATCTGTTCAGCGCTGCAGAGCCCCTTCTCAGTTCCAGGGTTTGCCAGACTCTTCCTGTTCTCTCACGGCCACACCCAGGTCAGCAGCAGCAAGGCCTGCTGCCTTTTCAAACGATCTCACCCATCTCAGCAGGTTTCACCCCTTCCCTTTCAACTCAACCCGACCCACCAAATCCATCGTCTTGGAGTCCATTCTGAGTCCTAGCACCCCGATGGTGCTGAGGAGAACTGCCCCACTGGCTTCCACGGCTGAAGTCTGGAAGCAGCCTGCCACCACTCACAGCCAAGTGCTTAACCACTGTGCTACCAGGCCCCCCCCCCCCCCCCGGATCAAACCAGATCCTCTCTTGCCTTGGCGACTGCTAGATCCTCCTGATTGGCCTTCCTGTTTCTCTCCTTGCCCCTCACATTTGCAGTGAAAGGAAAATCCGAATTCCCACAGGCCCGTCACGGTGGGAAAGAAAGAGCTTTGCTCTTTACCCCGAGAGCCGTGGGGCGCCGTGGAAAGCTGGTGGTGGAGTGTGACGCCATCAGAGAAACTCACGATAAAACTCTTCTCCTGGCCGCATGGAGCAATGTTCTCAATGAAGGTGGGGCATAGGTTCATGGGACAGATGGACTCTGGGTTGTACTGGATGTTTAACTTCCTTGGCTCTGCCTACTCAATGCCAGGACCGCCCACGAGCACACCCGCACACACATCTCCAAACGCTCCAGCCCCCACCCTCTGCCCCCACTGGGGATCAGAGTAAGTGTCGGAGGCGAGTTTGGAAACTACAGCAGTCAGGAGGGGCAGAGGAGATGATGTCGTGGACTAAGGCAGTGGCAGTGGCAGTGGAAATGTGAGTAGTGGTCAAGTTTAAGGGCAACCAAACCCAAACCTAACTTACTGCCGACCCATAGTGACCCTATTGCCCTTTCTATGCTTTATGGGAATAGAATGTCCCGTCTCTCTCCCAAGGAGCAGCTGGTGGTTTTGAACTGCTCACCTTGTGGTTTTCAGACGTACAAGTAACCTCTGTGCCACCAGGGCTCCCTTAAGGGGAGCAGCCCTTGGTAAATGCTCAGGTTTAGTGAAGAAGGGGGTTCTAAGGATGTGCATCTTCAGAGAAAAAGGCCAGCTTAAATACTTCGGGCTCAGTTTCCTTCTCTATGAAGGGAGAGCTTTGGGTCTGTGGTCCCTCAGGCCTTTAGCACTTCCGGGGTTCAGTGTTGCCTTCAATTTACCAGCCCCATCAAACTCATGTCGGTGGATCTTCTACCAGGCATTGCTGATAAACGGGGTGTCAGTTTTTGGTTAGGGACTCTCCAATGTTGTACCTTAAATATTAGCTTTGGAAAGAGGCAAATTGCTGCCCGGGCCAAACATGGGTGTCAGCCTGCTATAATTCAAGACTACGGCCATTGCAGATCAGGAAACTGAGGCTCAGAGAGAGAATGACTTATGCCAAATCATTCATGCCCCTAAGTATATGTAGGCCTCAGTGAGAAATAAAGAGATATGCTTTCCCCTCCCTCCCCCTCCTCCCGCTCTCTGTGCAGACTAGCTGCTGAGATGGCCGTCTCGGAGGTGAGCACGCTACCTAAAATGTGTCTGGCTCCTTTATTTCACTCGCTCTTCTGTCTTCCATGACTTCGCGACGGTCTCTATCTGTTATAACCGCACAGTTGCTCTTATGGACCCCGTGGGTGTCAGAGGCTGGTCTCCGCTAGCACTGCAGGTCCTGTGGAGCCTGGCCCTTCCTTGAACCTCTGCTAAGATGAAGCACCCTCTGCCCCACCGTCCCAGCCAGGCCCAGGGAGTGGACACTCATGGAGGAGAAAGAGAGGGGAGGCAAACTGGCTCTGACTCGGGCGCCTTCCCCCCATTCTCATTTCCAACCCTGCTGGGAAGGGCTGCTCCCTCTTTTTAAGTAAGAATGTTCGTTGCTCATGTCAGGAAGAGCCCGTCAACATTAAGCAAAGTAGATACAAAGGTTTAGTCACTTGGATTACATAGGGGGCGTTTAGATTTTTAAGGAAAGTGGGCTCTGTCATTTGGTCATCGTTCATAGCGCTCATGAATCTGACGGCTGGACGCCGTGTGATGGGCTGCCTGCCCGGTCAGATCATGACCCTGTAGTCTTGGTGCACAGCTCTTGTGTGAGTCGAGTCAGTGACTAGAAGATACGAAGTTACCATTACAACCGCATATCCCCAGGTCTGGAAGGCTTCCATTGACCTTGGTTGTGAACCTCAGTCGGTTGCCAGCAGGTTTGGCTGCAGATTGGATAGTTCTGTTCTCATGTTTTCTTGGGCTCCTTGGTCAGCACTAAGCAAACACCTGTCGGTTGTCCCTCCCGAGGTTTTGGCACTGTTCCAGTGCGGTACACAAAACAGCCCTGCCCATCCCGTCGGCCCTGTGCTTTTCTAGACAGCCACGGCGGGGAGGCTGCCGGAGCGGTTGCTCCCGGTTGTCCCAGGGACAGCACATCCCGAGCATTCCGTTTCTTGAGCGTCCGAGTTGCCGTGTGTCTGCCTGTAGGTGTTGGGTCCGGCAGGCCAAGGGGAAAGCACTCTGCTGCTAGGTGGAAGGTCAGCAGTTGGAGCCCACCAGCCGCTCGTGGCAGAAAGATGAGGCTTCCGTAAAGCTTGAGGCTGGGCACCCCGTGGGGCTGTTTCGGCCTTCCCGTAGGGAACTGACTCTCCTGAAATGGCACTGGGTAGGGGAGGGCCGTGTGGGCTGAGGTTGGCTTCAGGAAAAGCCATCTTCATTCAGCGAGGAGTGAGTGCTGCTGGCGTGTGGTGCTCTAGACCTGGCCCGGCTAGTGCTTTCCGGAAGAGGAACGTCTAGCTGGCACCGGGGGTCCCCTTGGGTGAGGATGTTGTGTCTTGTTTTTGCCTTCAGCGTATGCGCGTTTCTTTTGTAACCTACAGACCTTAAAAGTGAAGGGGAGCAAGTGCACACTGTTGAGTGAGAGAAGCAGGATGTGGATGGATACGTGTAAAGTTCGAACACATTTAAAACAGTACCGCATGTTGTTTGTGGATCCGTGAACATCGGATGGGAAGAATTCATACCAACTTCAGGATCACGATGGTCTCTTGCGGAGGGAGGATATGATTTGTGTAGGTTGAAAAAGGATATGATTATTTATAGGTTGAAAAATAATCTGCACCTTGGTTAGTGATCCATACATAGGACATGCAACAACAGGACTGGGGGTGGGAGGAGTGCCAGACACAATGCAACATGTGTGTGCCGGGTTCTAATTCCCTAGTGTCCTGTTTCTTAAACGGGGTGGTGGGCACCTACCTGGGTTGGTCTGTCTTATCCTGTGATCCCAACTCTATCTTTAAATTAGTGCCCTGAACAAAAGTCATTTAGGCCCTGGTTATATTTGGGGATCAGAGAAGTTGGGGGTTAGTGAATGCCGGGAGTAAGGTCAGGAAAAGTCCCACGTGGAGTGTGGAAGTTGAAGAGAATGTTCCCGAATGGATATGATTTTGAGAAGCGCTATAGAAAAGCCTTCCATGTAGGGAGAAGGGGGCGATGAGGTACTAGGAAGGGCATATTGGAGGCCAGTGAGGAGTCCGGTTGAGCTTGGCTCGGGGGTGGGTGGGGGAGCAGGAAGGTGCAGGCTCTCGGAGGAGTGCCAGGGAATGGAGTGTGGTGAGCAGGGGGCTCTTGCAGCCCGTCTGCATTCAGTCTCTATGGCCCTCTCCCTTTTTGATGTTGCTGCTGGCCTGTTTCCAAGTGCAGCAGACTGATTTATTACATAGTGTTCCAGGTACAGATACATTGTGCTTTATATCAAGGATATGTTAGCAAATTAAATTTGGGCTTTGATATCGCCGCTGCTCGAGTCCATTATTTATCCTGGCCTCTCTGGCTGCCCCAGCCCACGGGACTGATACCTGTGTAATGGAGTCTATCAGGATTTTAAGAGCCCTCTCTTGGATGGTGATGGATGGGCTCTGGCTCTTAAGCCTGCACAATTAGGTTAGCTTTTTCCTGCCTGGATTATTAGTGGGTAGAGATAATAATTTTAAAAAAGGGTCTCGGCTTTCTGCTCCTCCTCGTGCGACAGACAGCCGCCTCTCCCGTTCCCGTGCAGTCCCAGCCGCAGCCCCGAGGCACGATGGTGAAGGTTGGAGTGAACGGATTCGGCTGCATTGGGCGTCTGGTCACCAGGGCTTCTTTCACTTCTGGCAAAGTGGAGATTGTTGCCATCAATGACCCCTTCATTGATCTGAACTACATGGTCTGCATGTTCCAGTATGAGTCCACCAGTGGCAAGCTCAATGGCACCGTCAAGGCTGAGGATGGGAAGGTTATCGTCAATGGGAAGGCCGTCTCCATCTTCCAGGAGTGAGATCCCGCCAACATCAAGTGGGGCGAGGCCGGTGCCGAGTATGTCGTGGAGTCCACTGGTGTCTTCACCACCATGGAGAAGGCCGGGGCTCACTTGAAGGGCGGTGCCAAAAGGGTAATCATCTCTGCCCCTTCTGCCGATGCCCCATGTTTGTGATGGGCGTGAACCACGAGAAGTACAACAACTCCCTCAAGATTGTCAGCAATGCCTCCTGCACCACCAACTGCTAGCCCCCTGGCCAAAGTCATCCAGGACAATTCTGGCATCGTGGAAGGACTCATGACCACAGCCCACGCCATCACTGCCACCCAGAAGACCGTGGACGGCCCCTCTGGGAAACTCTGGCCTGATGGCCGTGGGGCTGCCCAGAACATCATCCCCGCATCTACTGGCGCTGCCAAGACTGTAGGCAGGTTATCCCAGAGCTGAATGGGAAACTGACTGACGTGGCCTTTCGTGTCCCCACCCCCAATGTGCCCGTCGTGGGTCTCACCTGCTGTCTGGAGAAAGCTGCCAAGTACAGTGACATCAAGAAGGCGGTGAAGTAGGCGGCTGATGGTCCCCTAAAGGGCATCCTGGGCTGCACTGAGGACCAGGTTGTCTCCTGTGACTTCAACAGTGACCCCCAGTCTTCCACCTTGGATGCTGCGGCTGTCATTGCCCTCAACCACCACTCTGTCATGCTCATTTCCTGGTATGACGATGGATTTGGCTATAGCAACAGGGTGGTGGACCTCATGGTCCACATGGCCTCCAAGGAATCAGAGCCCCCCTGGACCAGCAGCCCCAGCAACAGCACTAGAGGAAGAGAGGCTCTCGGTTGCTGGGGAGTCTTTGCCCCCAATTCAATCCCTTAACATACTGAGAATATAACATCCAGACCCCCTGAAGGCGGGAGGGGCTTAGAGAGCCTGACCTAGTCATGCACTATCAATAAAGTACACTGTACCCAGAAAAAAAAACGGTCTATGGGGCCCTCTCATTTTTCTGTTCAAGTCATCCAATCAGCCTGTGGAGAGCTTCCTACAGGAAGCTATAAAGAGGGGGTGGGGACTTAGAAAGCTGAAGTGTACCCATCTTAGAATATTTACAGACACTGAATATATGCCAACAACCCATTTGTTTTAGTTGTTTATCAATTCATAGATTTAAAAAAAACTTTTGTTTTTTAAATCGTTTTATTGGGAGCTCATACAACTCTTTATCACAACCCATCCATCCATCCATTGTGTCATGCACATTTGTACATTTGTTGCCCTCATCATTCTCAAAACATTTTCTTTCTACTTGAGCCTTTGGTATCAGCTCCTCATTTTTTCCCCTCCCTTCCCGCCCCACCCTCCCTCACAAACCCTTGATAATTTATAAATTATTATTATTTTGTCATGTCTTACACTGTCCGACATCTCCCTTCACCCACTCTTCTGTTGTCCGTCCCCCAGGGAGGAGGTTACATGTAGATCCTTGTAATCAGTTCCCCCTTCCCACCCATCTTCCCTCCACCTTCCTGATATCGCCACTCTCACCACTGGGCCTGAGGGGTTCATCTGTCCTGGATTCCCTGTGTTTCCAGTTCCTATCTGTACCAGTGTACATCCTCTGGTCTAGCTGGATTTGTAAGGTAGAATTGTAATTATGATAGTGGGGTGGGGGACGGAGGAAGCATTTAGGAAACAGAGGAAAGTTGTATGTTTGTTTCATCATTGCTACACTGCGCCCTGACTAGTTCGTCTCCTCCCCGCGACCCTTCTGTAAGGGGATGTCCAGTTGCCTACAGATGGACTTTGGGTCTCCACTCCGCATTCCCCTCATTCAGTGATCACACAGGCTGGTGTGCTTCTTCCATGTGGGCTTTGTTGCTTCTCAGCTAGATGACCACTTGTTTACCTTCAAGCCTTTAAGACCCCAGATGCTATATCTTTTGATAGCCTGGCATCATCAGCTTTCTTCACCACATTTGCTTATGCACATGCTTTGTCTTCAGCAATCCTGTCGGGAAGGTGAGCTTCATGGGATGCCAGTTTATTAGAACAAAGTATTCTTGCATTGAAGGAGTACTTGAGTGGAGACCCAATGTCCATCTGCTTCCTTAATACTAAATCTATAAATATATGCACATAGATCTATTTCTCCATCATATATAAATATATTTACATATGTACATGCCTTTATTTAGACCTCTATAAATGCCCTTTGCCTCCTAGCTCTTTTCTCTATTTCCTTTTACTTTCCTCTTGTCCCACTATTATGCTCAGCTTTCATTTGGCCTTCAGTAATTCCTCTCGGTTATATTGCCCTTAATCAAAGCCCTATCAGGCCTCTTATACCCTCTTGTCACTGATTTTGGATCACTTGTTCCCTTGTTCTTGGGTTTGTTAACACCACTTCCTTTCCCCCACCTCTCCCTCTCCCAAGTAAGGGTTGGTCCCCTTGTTTTCTCCTCCAGATTCTTTATCCCACCTAGCTTATCTAGATAGACCTGCAGAGATAATAATATGCACAAAAAACAATACGGAGCAAAACAAAAGAAAACAAAACGTCAACAACAACAAAAACCAATGACAAAAAAGAAAAGCCTGTAAATAGTTCATGGTCTGTTTGTTGACCGTTAGGAGTGTTTTCCAGTCAAGTCTGATGGGGTGCCACTCCTTGGCCCCAAAGTCTATTTTTGGTATTCCCTGGGGACTTCCTTGTTCTGCTCCTCTTGCTGTCCTATTGCACGCCCTTAGAGTTTTGCCTCGGTGTGGTGGGGTCAGATCAGGCACAGTTCCCACACTGCATCTCCAGTGTTCCCCTGTAGGGCTGTGGGTCAGTGCATTGGCTGCTCTGAGCAGGGGTATCGTCCTCAAGGCTTGGTGGGCCAGGATGTGCTCCACTCTCTCTTCTTCTCCCTTCATTTGCCCCCATGTGCTCTGATTGGACATGTCCCTCTCCCTGAACTGTAGCTTCAGTGCTGTCCTCTGAAGTAAATTCTTCTGCGGGGGGGAGGGGCACTTGTCCACGTAGTTGGATTTGGGGCCGGCCCCTCAGACCTCTACTGGTTCACTGCTTCATGCCGTATGTTGAATTCACATCTTGGAGCACTGGGTTGAAGTCTGATCCCTCTTTCCCTGTGGAGAGATAAACAATACCCTCCCCTTGGGTGGGTTAGTGTCCTGTTTCCGTGCTACCCATTTCTAAAAAATAAAAACCTTTTTATTGTGAGTTTTATAAAGGCTTACAGAACAGGCCATGCTTTACATTGCACAATTCATGCACATTTTGGTTCACCCCCTTCATTGCAGTATTCTGAATGTCCCTAACCTATCCCATGCCCTTGTGCTTCCTTTTACCATTCCTCCCCGTCCCTAGCCCTCTGTGCCTTGTTCATGGGTAAAGACTGCCCCTTTGAACTTCACTGGTTGATGATTCGAACACAGGAGTGAGTTCAGTTCCAGACCTGAAGGGTAACTAAGGGTCAGAGTCTTGGGGGCCCCACCAGACTGCATCTACTGACCAGTAAGCCTGACCTCTTTTATTATTTTGCTCCACATTTTCCCCTCCCTCTGTCCAGGTCCTTCAGTGTGATCCTTTTCAGAGCACTTAGTAGTGAGAACTGACACCCTCTAGCCCTTCTGGTCTCAGGGTTGTGGAGACTGGTGTCTGCGTGGTCCAATAGACCATATGTCTTTTGATTTTCCTCTTTCTTCTGGACGTGAAAAGACCCATAACTGTACCTTTAATAGCTGCTCCCTGAAGACCCCAGTCTCTCCTCACTAAGGTTGACTGTAGAACACTGTCTCTGTGAACCACGTCATGCAGGTTGACCCGGTGTACTCTGCCCAGCCCACACCATTTGTTTTCACTTGTGATGCATTCATATGTTGTCTAAACCATGTTTTTCCTCTCTCAACCAAACTTTCCCTTTACCTTGTGACCACCCTAATTTTTGTCTCCTTTCTCTTTGCTTAGGAAACCCATGAAATCATAAAAAAACCCAACACATTGTTTGCTTTCTAGAATTGATATTTTTGTTGTAGTATATAATGGTTTAGGGAGTAGGAATTCTTACAGCTAAAAAGGAGCCTCATCCCAAACTAGAGATTGTACATGAGAAGATTCCACCTGAAATCGTATTTGAAATTCATCTGAAAATACTGTTTTTCCCAGCAGGCCTACCTTACAGCCGCTGCAGCCCTGGTGCCAGCCTACCACAATAAAGTGAGTTGTGTGAAGTCTTTGGTTTCCCGGCGCACATAAAAGTTATGTTGACACTCTACTGTTAGCCTATTAAATGTGCACTAACATTATGAAAAAGCTTGAAACACTGGGAAAGTCACCAAAATGTGATACGGCGATGTGACGTGAACACCTGCTGTTGGAAGAATGGTGGCAGTAGGCTTGCTTAATGCAGGGCTGGCCACAAACCCATAATTTGCAGATGCTTAGCATCTGCTGAGCACAATAAAACGAAGTGTGCACGCACATTTTAGTTGAAAAGATTTTAAGATCACATTTATCCAGTACTTTGTAAATGCATGCCTTTGTAGCTATTTAGTCGGGATTAAATTATAAAAATGAGAGAGAAGAAAGCCAACAGTTCTTGAACACTTAACACGTGAGCATTATTAGACTGTCCACCACACGTCCACTGGTTCAAACCCACCAGCCACTCCGAAGGAGAAAGGTGAGGCTGTCAGTTTCCATAAAGATGGATATCCTTCTACAGGGCTGCTGTGAGTCAGAATCCACTGGACCGCAGTCGGTTTGGTTTTAGTGTGGGTTTTAGCATGTGTCAGGTAGCATTCTGCTTCCATTCCGACCTCACTACCTGTTTGAGTCTTGCCTGTTGCCAGAAATTGGGCTAAAGGGGGTTTTACACGATTCAATTTCAATCTCCCAACCTTCTTCGAAATACCGGAGTCACTGCCACCGAGTCAACTTTGACTCATCGAGACCCTATAGGGCAGGGTAGAGCTGCCCCCTGTGGGTTTCAGAGACTGTAACTCTTTATGGGAGTGGAGAGCCTCATCTTTCTCCCACAGAGCTGCTGGTGGTTTCAAACTGCTGACCTTATGGTGAGCAGCCCAGTGCACAACCCATTACACCATCAGGGCTCCCCCAGCCTTCTTAAGCCTGCTTAATTAATTTTTCAAAGGAGATTCATGTACTTGATGCTGAATCAGAAAGGTACAAAAAGGTTTGTAGTGAATGCTAAGTTCCTCCGCACTGCCCTCCAGCCATCCGTTCCTTACACACCGCTACTGTTGGGTCTTGTGTACTCTTTCAGAGATGCTCTGTGAATATACAGACCTGATCACGTGTTCAAATGTGCATGCATTTAAAGCTTTTTTTCTTTTAATGATGGCTTTTTATAGATACAGTTCCGCGCCTTTTTCAATTACTGTCTTTGGAGTGCCTTACATGTCAGTGATGTAGAACGGCTACAGATGTCTTTAATCTGTCTCCCGTTGATAATAATCCTTTGTCATTTAATAACGAAACATAGCCTATTAATATTTATCGAAATGACTGACATTTTTGGTCTTGATTCTAGTTTTAATATTTTGTTTGATAAAAAGCTTTCTGGATATGGACTGTGTTTGCCCTTTTTTTTGGTGGAGGATATGCTTGCATATGGTTTGGTAATTTGGGAAGTTTATAATTTTATTCTAGTGATTTTATTTATTTTTTTAATTTTTTGTGTGTGTGATTTTATTTTTAAGTACAACTTTATACCTTATTTTGTCAAAAATATTTATTGGCTCCGTACCAGGAGTAATGATAAGCTTAGTAGTTTAGTGTTCTGTCACTTCCTCTCCCTGCTTGCTTTCAGCTGATTCTATTGTTTTTCTTAATTTTACTTTATATCTTTAAATAATCTTATTCCTTTATTACTTAAACTGTGAACTTTCAATATCTTTTGACTTTAAAAAAACATTTTATTAGGGGCTCATACAACTCTTATCACAATCCATACATCAATTGTATAAAAAACATCTGTACATTCTTTGCCCTAATAATTTTCAAAGCATTTGCTCTCCACTTAAGCTCTTTGCATCAGGTCCTTTTTTTTATCCCCTCCCTCCCCGCTCCCCCTCCCTCATGAGCCCTTGATAATTGATAGATTATTATTTTGTCATATCTTGCCCTATCCAGCGTCTCCCTTCACCCACTCTTCTGTTGTCCGTCCCCCAGGGGGGAGGTCACATGTAGATCCTTGTAATCAGTTCCCTCTTTCCAACTCACTCTCCCTCCACCCTCCCAGTATCGCCCCTCACACCCCTGGTCCTGAAGGTATCATCCACCCTGGATTCCCTGTGCCTCTAGCTTCTATCTGTACCAGTGTACAACCTCTGCTCTATCCAGACTTGCGAGGTAGAATTTGGATCATGATAGTTGTGGGGGAGGAAGCATCGGGGGAAAGCTGTATTCTTCATCGGTGCTACATCGCACCCTGACTGACTCATCTCCCCTAGCCCCCTTTGTGAGGGGATCTCCAGTGGCCGACAAATGGGCTTTGGGTCTCCACTCTGCACTTCCCCCTTCATTCACTATGGTAAGATTTTTTTTTTTATGATGATGCCTGATACCTGATCCCTTTGGCACTCTTGTCAGTAAGAAATAAGGAAGTCAGTGCCTTATTTGCCCACTTTCCCCTTCTCGTTTCAGTTATGTTATTTTTACATTCTTTTCTACCACCAGATAGCACCAAAGGTTTGAGACTAAGATTAAATCAGCCAGGTGCTCTTCACCACTCCTTGTGGTTTCTTCAGGAAGGAGCTATGGAAACCCTGCCCCCTGAGGCCTGCCATGTTAGAAAAAAAAAAAAGTTTTTCTGCTGCCTGTACACTTGAATAGTTTGACTTGATACCCGTTGTGTTGGGCTTGCTCTTTACTAGTATCGTTGTTATGAAATACTCACTGCAGAGAAGTACATGAAGCAAATGTGGACAGTGACCCTGACGGAGGAAACGTAAGGCGCACTGGGCCACCCCCACGGGAGTCGACTTCCCAACCCTCTGGCAGGCCGTGCGCTGTTCCCAGTCATCCCGTCCTCCTCTCCAGAGTTGACCACTGCCTGGTTTTCCTCAGACCGTCACTCCCCTGTGTGCATCCCGAAACAATACAAACTGTTCTCCCGTTTTGAAGTGTATATGAATAAGATCCCACTGTAACTGTTCCTTCATGCTTGACCTCTCTCCTTGACATGACCTTGCAAGGTTCCTGCCTGTTCCCACCTGCAGGCCTTGCTCAGTTACTGACGTTGCTGTGCAGCATTCTATTTTTATTTTTCTGTATTTTCTTTCTTTCTTTTTTTTCCTTCCTGCAGTGTATTATTTATTTACTTATTTATGTGTTGTTTTTTTTTTTTACATTTTATTAGGGGTTCATACAACTCTATCACAATCCATACATATACATACATCAATTGTATAAAGCACATCTGTACATTCTTTGCCTTCATCATTTTCAAAGCATTTGCTCTCCACTTAAGCCCTTTGCATCAGGTCCTCTTTTTTATCCCCTCCCTCCCCGCTCTCCCTCCCTCATGAGCCCTTGATAATTTATAGATTATTATTTTGTCATATCTTGTCCTATCCCTGGATTCCCTGTGCCTCCAGCTTCCATATGCACCAGCGTACAACCTCTGCCCCATCCAGTCCTGCAAGGTAGAATTCAGATCATGGTAGTTGGGGGGAGGAAGCATCCAGGATCTGGGGGAAAGCTGTGTTCTTCATCGGTACTACATCGCATTCTGACTGACCCATCTCCTCTCCTAAACCCCTCTATGAGGGGATCTCCAGCGGCCGACAAATGGGCCTTGGGTCTCCACTCTGCACTTCCCCCTTCATTCCCTATGGTATATATATATATATATATATATATATATATATATATATATATATATATATATATATATATATATTCTTTTTTTTTTTTGCATGATGCCTTTATACCTGGTCCCTTTGGCACCTCGTGATCGCACAGGCTGGTGTGCTTCTTCCATGTGGGCTTTGTTGCTTCTGAGCTAGATGGCCGCTTGTTCACCTTCAAGCCTTTAAGACCCCAGACACTATCTCTTTCGATAGCCGGGCACCATCCGCTTTCTTCGCCACATTGCCCTACAGCATTCTATTGTCTGAGCAATTCATCTTCTATCCACCGTGCATGGGTTCTTTGTAGTGTGGGCTGCAGGGCAGTGACTTCTTTAATCTGGCACTTCCAGCTAAAGTCTCTAACTCCCACTAAAGGACCTTTTCCCATGTGGGTCTGGAAAGGTGGGGAAACTACCGATAGGAAGTTGCAAGCAGGATTCCCGGAATGCTATCCTGCTGTGTATAAAATGAGCCCTCTGAGAAGCAAGAGGAGGACTCACTGCCAGCAAGAGCCAAGAGTGGAGCACCTGCGTTGGCCCGGAGATTCCCGTGCAGTGACCCTCCTGGATCCAGAAGATAGCTATGGCATCAGAGGAGCAGCAGGATCAGGAGCCCCAATGATGAACCGAATGGTGGACTTCCCAACCCCCGGAGCAAGAAAAGCAGTGTGGTGGGGGGCACGGGGCTGGCTTGTGGAGCGGAGCACCTCTGGGCACTGAACTGGGGAAGCTGGGCTTGCTGGCCCACAGCCGTGGAGCTGAGTGCCTCCAGGCTGAGGCTCACTGGGGTAGGGAGCCTCTGGGCACTTAAATTAGGGAGCTGGGTTTGTTGCCCCCTGGAGCCGGAGCTGAGTTTGTTGCCCCCTGGAGCCGGAGCTGAAGGCCTTCTTGGTGAGACTCACAGCTGAATAGTAGGCCCCTTTGGACATTTATTAGCAGACCTGAAAGAACTTTGTGACAAGTCCTGATAAGCAACTGTATCCTGAGCATTTCTCATTTGGATTATAACCTGTCAACTTCCTTTAATCACAGATTCTGCCTGTGAGTTCTATGTAGCTATTGCAGTGGATATTAGAACCTGGATCTAAAGTAGAGACTGCACTTAAAACAGCCAAGGGCTGACAGGAACCATAAGACCATGAGTACCTTTATAAATGGTTTCTGATACACATATGTACATATTTCTCTTCAAAAATATATACCTATGAGTGAAAAGATTGGCTCTAGGGTATGCATATGAGGGGGTACCAAAAAAAAAAAAACAACAACAGAAAAAATCTCCACTGAGCAGAGCTTTCGTAGTACATACACATTTTCCCCTGCTAGGTAAGCATCAAGCAACTTGCTCTGAGTTAGTACAGCCAGTGGCATCACCTGGGAAAGTTCTCTCTGGTCACAGTGAATTTTACCATACAAGTAATTTCACTCAAACCTCATTTTTTGTGATGACCAATTTAAGAGAGCAGAATGTGGCTGTGAATTTTGTTTCCTGCTTGGGAAAAATGCCCCCAAAATTGTTGTGATGTTGAACATAGCTTACAAGGACAGCGACATGGGGGGAAACTCAAGTGTAGGAGAGGGTTTCTCATTTCAAAAAAGGTGAAATGTCAATTGATAACAAACCTCGTTCTGGAAGTCTGTCAACTTCCCAAATGGATGAAAATGTGAACTCCTTTGGAGTTCAGACCAACAGGTCAGAGTGTTAATCACACTGCTATTTGGAGACTCTGAAAAGGTTGCGTAACAGTGCTGCAAGAGACCTGATCTGTGGCAGACGGGGCACTGGTTTTGCCACCAGGACAATGCACCTGCTCACGCAGCCATCTCAGTGCACCAGTTTTTGGCAAAACACAGCATGCCTCTCTTGCCCCGTGGTCCTTACTCACCCGACCTTGCTCTGTGGGACTTCTTTTTGTTTCCAAAAATGAAGAAGGACATGAAAGGACAGGGATTTGCTGATGTAGAGGAGGTGAAGAAAAAAAAATGAGGGAAGTACTATCAGTCAACCAAACAGATGAGTTTGAAAAATGTTTCCAAGAGTGTAATCGTAGATTTGACAACTGTATTGAATGTAATGGAGAGAGTACTTTGAAGGTGATAAGGTGGTTTTGTAAAAAAAAAAAAATTCATTAACTTAGAGATGGGGTGGAGGAGATAACGGGTTTTGGGGGGTTGTGGGAAACAAAGATTTCTCCCAAGTTGTCTCCCCCAAATGTATGCCGAACTTAGCTGCTTGCTACACGTGGCGAATGGCTATACACTTGGAGGCAAGCAGAAGGAGGTCAGGGGTTATTCTCCCTAAGGGTTATCAGCCATCCAGAGCAAGCAGTCACCACTGTTTATCCCACAACAAGTAGGACCTTCTGATAAGGACAGCAGTTTCCTTGTAAGAGAACCGCAGAGAGGTCAAGCCCACTCATGGGCGGCCGAAGTTAGGCCGCCATCATGAATCTAGGGTCTGCCCTTCTTGTCACATGTACACCCCTAGTTCCTCCGTTTCCTATCATGTGTACATCCTAGCCCATCCTCTTCCTGTTACACCTGTGCCTATTGTATATCCCCCTCCTATTGCTTGTATGCCTATTGTACTGCTCCTTCCTGTGACGTGTGGTTACCTGTAATCACGCCCCCCTAAGTAGATATAACCCTTGGTTAGCAATAAACGGGGTGTCCAGTAAACTGGCTCTCTCCGGGGGTCTCCACCTCACCTCACCTCGGCCCACGCTGTGCCTGACCTGGCTGGTGAGATCATGGCCATCCAGGAGGTGAGCATGCTACCATGAAGCGTGTCTGACTTATTTATTTGTCTCTCTTCTCTCTCATGCTCTCTGTGACTTTATTATAATATTTATGTGTCTTAACCGTACAATTGCGCCTACTGGACCCGTGATTAGTTGTGGGGGGCTGGCCTTTTCCCCCACAGGGGGTGGGGAGTGCCTCCTCGTATTCCTTTTTTTCCTGGGTATGACCAAACCTGTGTGTGTGCGTGGTTGTAGTAACTGAGATCCGAACCAGCAACGTGGGAGTGTTCCTTGGATCTTCTTCTCTTGCTCCATTGCGTGGCTTTCATTCTCCTGTGTTCCGGCGACCCTTTGAGGTAACGCTCCCACTTTACGTATGAGAAAACAGGCTCAAAGTGGCCCAGTACCTTGGCTCAAGGTTCCGGTTGTATTGGTGTCAGACTAGCACTTGAACCCTGTTCTCCCCAACCCTAAGACCCCATTATCTTTCTATTCTGCCGCCTTTTCAGACAGGACCTCCTGGCAATAGAGGTAAGGCTCTGAAACTTCACCTGGGAAGATAAACGTTCTCAAAGGCTTGTTTGTAAACAGTAGGTTGTTAATTTTTGAGGATGACACGGAGGATAGGCCTTCTTGGAAGTAACCTATTTCGCAAAATCTTTTCCAGATTTGTAAGGGACTGTCCCATCAGGGTCAAGCTTAGGAACAATGGTGAGGCTGCCCAGGTCGGGACCAGGCAGTGTTTCTTTCTGTTGGGCATAAGGTCACTGGGTTGGAACAAACTTGATGGCACCTAACAACAACACCACAACCCATTTTTTTTTTTCAGTTTAACTAACAGCTGCTTCATTTCCCCTGCTTCTAGCATCCAGCCTGTATATGGAGCGCAGCACCCTCCCCTGGACCCTCGGCTCACTAAACAGTAAGTAAGACTTCATTAACCCTGCTCTGTATGCGTGGTCTTCCAGCCTTCCCTCCCCCCAGCACCCGCGTCTGGTTTGTGGAAATAACCTTTCCAAATATGTTCTTTGCTCTAATGAAGCTTCTAAAAAAAAATCCCTCCAAATGATCTAGTACTAAACTAGTAATTAGCATGTACCAGAGATTTTATGTTTTCTTGCATTGGGAACTATTATAGAGAGAGAGCTTGACATTGGATTCTGTGTTCTGGTCAAAAAAATCTTCATTGATTAACTTGTCCCCCAAGCTGGGTGATTGGTGACTTTCTTCTAGCAAGGGATCTAGTTCCCGGGGCTTATTGCTTCTGAGTAGAGAGAGGTCTGCCACCTTTTTCTCACTTAGGAGACAAGGGCAAATAGAATATACTGTCGGGCTGGCATTTCTCTTTGACACGCTCAAGGAGACCCAGGCACACAGTAGAGCGAAAAGTCCCAGGAGGCTGTTTCTCCAATACAACTCTATTGAATTATGTTCAACCACGACAGAGGCTCTGGTTAAAGCTCAGACGTGTGGGGATGTCTCCATCCCCCAGGTATCACTTTTAGCACACCATGCCCTCTGGAGCCATCCCTCAGCCACAGTGCATGTCAGTGAGCCTGGAGATGAGTCTCCTTCTCAGATGGTCTAAAGACTGCCCGATATCTTCGTACTTGCTTATCTTAGTGATTGGTTTTCAGGAAGCTGCAGTTCATAGTGAAAACAGAATATCTGGGAGCTATGGGAGACCTAGCTTCTTGTCCTCCTGGGAGCTAAGTTGTCTTCCTATACAGTCCATGATGAAAATATAATGGGCATATAAGGATTTTGTGTGCTTAGGATGGGGGGGGGATGCTATATAAATATGCATTACCAATATTTTAATATTTAAAACGTAACCAGTAATTCTACCAACTCGTTCTTGTAATTTAATCAGCATGTAGGTACATCTTCTGAATGACTCTGGAATCATGACTGTTGTTCTGTCTCTGTTAGCTATGTACAGTTTGTGTGTCCGAAACAGCTAGAGGATAAACTCCTGGAGGGCAGAGTGTGTGAGGTTCACCGCTAGACCAGGTGGGCTACATGCTGAGCTCCTAGCCGCAAGATCTGCAGTTCGAAACCCCCTGCTGCTCCATGGAAGAAAGATGAGGCTTTCTACTCCCATAAAGCGGCATAGTCCCTGAGACCCACAGGGTAGTTCTACCCTGTCCTACCGGGTCCCTGTGAGTCAGAATCGAATCGATGTCAGTGAGAGTTATTTTGAGTGAGCTATCCTGAGTACCTAGAACAGTGTCTGTCTGGCACACATTAACTTAAGAGTAAACATTTACTGAAACGATTTCATTTACTTAGACAATAGGATTTTCCTTCGTATTTAATATTGTTTTAGGATTAGTTTTCACTTTATATCAACTCTTCTTCAGAGGTAACATGCATTCTGTGATATTTCTATTAAATAGAATGAGTTCTACCATTTCCTTGGTTTTATCAAGAATAGGCAATCTCATCCTCCTGAAGCTGTGTGAAATGCTTTTCTGTTTTTCAGTAAGTGAAACCCAGGATCAATGAACTTAGAGGGACAGCGAGTAGAGTAAGGGGTTTGGAGAGAGAGGGGTACAGTGGTGGTGGTGGGTAGGGTCCCAGGGAGACGATGTCACGGAGTCCATGTAGAAAAAGAATGTTTGGAAACCAATTGTGGTAGCACGTGTGCATCTACCTGGTTGAAATTTGGAATGATAAGTTATATGTATTAAATCCCAACAAATAGCAACAGTTAGGCAATCTGGTCATTGGTCTCAATTGATTACCGCCCCCCCCTGCCCCCCCCCCCCACCAGTCTTCTCTGCTTCTGCTTTGCTCAGGAAGCATGATTTTACTCAGCCACTGGACAGGTGTCCGGATGGGCAAATCCATGCCGACAGCAGAGTGGGGGTGTGGTCTGGTTTGGGCTAATGAGACGTTAAAAAGATGTGGGGGGAAGGGTCTGTGAAGCTTTCCTTTTTTGATAAGCAGGAGATCATTTTGTGGAGGACGCTGCTTTGTGATCCATTCACCTGTTTTCTGCCTGTGAATGTGGGGGTGTGAAAATAAGATGCCCAAAGCCCTGTCGCGGCCCACCCAAGAGCGAGCACTGGCCCCGGGGTCTTTGCTATTGAAGCAGCTTCTGGAAGATTCTGTTATTTGTGGCCAGAACGCATGCCTAGCATCCAGGATTTGTTGCCTGGAAGTAAATCCAATCCAGCACGTTTAACTATATCCAATAAATCTGTCCATCAACCATACTTAAAACAGGGTGTCCTGGCTCATTTTATATTGGGGCAGAGTCACCAAACCTTGTCTCCATCTGTTCAACGGAGTTTCTCCTTAGGCTGTCTTCAGGGCAGGTCTGGAGGACTATTGCTACATCCTAGACAGACATACGCTCCTGTTTTCTCGCCTGTGGCTGATGGAAAAGCGTGGCTATTTGATACTGACCCTTGAGCAGAGGTGTCATTGTATTCGACGGGAGGAATGTAGCTGTCACTGAATTGACCGCCGCCCTTTCTGGTGCATATGACGATTTGGTCTTAGTACAGGCAACATGGGATAGTAGCTAGGCTGCCCTGGACCATTTTACAACTCCAGATTGTTGCTGTAAAACGTTTATCGCCCTTATTTTAGTGTCTTCGTTGAGATGTTTCCGCTGCTTTCTCTGCTCCATGATTGTCATCCCGCTTCGGACCGTCACACATTGCTGTGTGATTAATTCTCATCGTAGCCGAAGCCTTACATTGGCTCTTCAATCATCTGAACTGCCTGAGCACAGCAAACCATCGCCGGTCCATGTGTATGGGCTTCATTTTGCCAAATTCTCGCCATTAGTGATAATATTCCCTGTAATAATTTTTAGAGCTCAGATAAAACAAGTCTTACTGCAGAGCAGCCCACGGCCACTTGATATTATGACAAGCTTCGACATGGATCGTTTTCCAGATTGATGCGCAGGTATGATAGCTCTTAATTCTGAGTTGTAGAATCCACACTAGTTACTGAGATAACTGGAATAGACGAGGGTTTATTTGAATGTTATTCTCTCACTTGCTCCCCGTTCATGACCAGTACCAAACAGGATTTTTCTAAATAAAGTCGTGTCACTTTTCTATTAAGCAGAATAGCCATATCTGTAAAATCGTGTGGTATTATCCGATTACTAGGACCCCTGGTGCTGCAGTACTTACGGGCGTGGCTGCTAACTGAAAGGTTGGTAGTTTAAACCCAGAAGGGGTTCTGTGGGAGAACAGACCTGGGCATCCCTCTGCCCCTAGAGAGCTTACAGGGTAGGCAACCCTCTGGCAGTTCCCCGTTCACCCCAGGCCTTACTATGAGTCAGAAGCTCTTCTTCCCCGTGTGCCGACATGATCAGATTGTAGAAAGATGGATCTTTTCTGCAGCTAACTAGTATAACCTTTGACTGCTTTTGATCAAAAAGCCCATCAGTGTTGGTGTTGTTTTTTTTTTAGTTCCATAAAACATTTTATTGTAAAAATATACACAAGACTTTTTTAACAGAAAAGACATGGTATAGTCTTTTACAGTTAAAAAAAAGGCATATTTGGACAAAGCAAAGCATTCTCTTGACACATTCAAATGTAACATGCTACTCAAACTTCATGTGTAGCTCAGGCTCCATCGAGTTGGCTACAAGACTGAACTTCAAAATATACAAACAAAAATTCATATACAACTGCCGCTTAGGGAGGCTTCCAGATCGATCAGCAACTTTAGACACTGAGCAGGCGCTTTGCCTCTGCAGCATCAGAGCCGTAGCTGGCCAGCTGCTTTGGGGTCACTTCCTGTCGGCTCTGTGGGAGGGGCTGCCTCCCTCAGGTGCGCTGGCTTGGCCTGGGAGACCCCAGCTCCTCGAAGGCTCTGGAAATGTGGGAGACCCAAGTCCAAGAGCTGTGTCTTTGAAGCAGTGTGGCAGACCAGGCAGGTCTTGCCAGGCTGAGCTGCGAGGGACTTAGGAGTCAGCTTCGTCGTCCTCCTCACCATCCTCCTCGTCTACCCTCATCTGCTCCTTACGCATTTTCAGGTACTTACTGGCTAAGATCTTCTTAGGCAATATGTCTTAAAAACAGAAAACGTGCATGAACCATCGATGATGACAGACCAGGAATGCATCGATGCAAATTTCAAGATGGACGGGCCCCTGCTCTGACCTCTAGAAAAAGCTCCAGAGAAAAACGCAGAGGTGGGGAACCGATTACAAGGATCACATGTGACCTCCTCTCTGGGGGACAGACAACAGAAAAGGGGGTGAAGGGAGACACCAGATAGGGCAAGGTATGACAAAATAATAATTTATAAATGATCAAGGGCTCATGAGGGAGGGGGGAGCAGGGAGGGACGGGAAAGAAGAGGACCTGATGCAAAGGGCTCAAGTGGAGAGCAAATGCTTCGAAAATGATGAGGGCAAAGAATGTACAGATGTGCTCCATACAATTGATGTATGTATATGTATGGATTGTGACAAGAGTTGCATGAGGCCCTAATTTAAAAAAAAAAGAAAAACGCAGAGGTCTCGCTGTGCTGCCCCATCTGAGACCACCTGAGACTGACCAGCGAGGCCATGGGCTCCCAAGTGGATTTGCCTGACTGCTCTCTGCAGGAAAACATCACTCAGCAGCCCCTGACCATCAAAGACGTTTGTACTACCTTCCATAATCCAGATAAACCCCCCTCTCCTGATGCTTGCAGTGCTGCCCCCCCACCCCCCGGGGCAGCACTGCCTACTTTGGGAAGCACTGGACTAGGCCACCCAAGGGAGAAGCCACTCCCCAGAGCATGGCCCCCTGGTCCACAGTCCTTTGGGAAGCAGGGTAGATCTTGAGGGTGAGGCTGCCCATGCTCACCCACATTCTCTTGCAGCGTCTGAGCTTCTGGATTGTTCTAGGGGGCCCCAGTATAAAAGTCAAGGAGGGGGAAATTGGAAACTATCTGCCCGTGCAGGGCCCGGCCAACTGTCCCATCCAGGGAGAGGAAGGAAAATGCCAGGTAAGTGACCAGGTGGTTCTCACTCAGAGTTTTTCCAAGTACCTGCAAGAAACTGGAAGGCGGCGGCCTCCTGGGTGGCATGGGCCAGGTCACTGTAGGACAGCGCTCTGCGGTCCTGCCCACCACCATGCCCGTAGGAATAGTTGGCCAGGTACTGAACAAAGAGCTTCGTGGCCTTGGCCGTGAGCACCAGCGCCTCCCGGTTAATGTTGGACACCTCGGGGGAGCTCTTCATGATGACCCGGATTCGGGACAGGGGCAGCGACATAAGTCACTGCTTCCCGCCCTTGTCTTTGCTGATGACCACGTCTGCCATCTCTCCACCCCCTGCCCCAGGGGTGGCGACCGCAGCAAACCCACGTGCGAGCTCACCGCCATCGACTCAACAAAGTTGGAGCTCAGTGTTGGTGTTTTTAACAAACTACTCCTCTCCAAACAACGAAGTCATTCTCCATATACCGTTTGTATTGTTGAGAGTTTTCAGTGTCGCTGGAGTGTCCTGGTTTACCTTCCTTTGTGCCACTTCCTAGCTCCACAACCTTGGGCAAATGGCATGACCTCTTTAAGCCTTAGTGACCTCACCCTACGATCCAGGAAAGACTGGCCTCTCCGAGCTGCTGTGAAAGTGCTTCCAGGAGGGGGGTTGAACTTGCTTGTCTGAAGCCAGGGTGGCTGTCACTTTGATGGGTGAGTCTGCTTCACTGGTCAGGTTAACATTCCAGCCGGACCGCAGCCTCCATTGGGACCATGTTCATAAGAGGCAGTCTCTAAGCCAAAGACGCAGCTAGAATGCTGAGCTTCATTGTTTGTTTTTGTTTTCTGCCGCGGGTGAGTGGCTTGGTGATCCCGTGTGTGTGTCTGAGTAGAACTGTCCTTTGTAGGTGTTCAGTGCGGATTTTTCAGAAGTCAACGGCCACGCAGCACTTCTAAGATACCTCTGGGTAGATTTGAACCCCCAACCTTTCGAAGTACAGTCAGGCATGCCACTGTTGGCACCACTGAGGCCAAAAAGGAGGCGGGATGCTGCCTCTCCAAGGTTCACAGCACTGGTGGGGCACGCAGCCCGTGCTGAGTAGACAAGAAGTTCTTCTGACAAGGTGAAAATGTTGGAACTCTCGCCAGCCTTGTGCATTTGGGGAAAGTGGCTCAGTTGGCTTGGCAGTTTCCCCTCCCAAACTGTACCCACTCGTGGGCATCGACCGCCTCATTTGTAGCCGGTTTCCTAGGCAGGGTAGTTACAGAGGATCAGGTAGGACTGGAGTTGAGCCCACACTGCACTGCTCTGTGTGACCCAGCCTCAGTAGCCCCCGTTTCCTCGCCTGTAGATGGGGACAGGAATAGTACCTACTCATAGGCTGATCGATGAGCATCAAAGGAGCGATTGTCTATCCATGCAGCTTGCACAGGGCCTGGCACCTCATCAATGGCCAGTAGCTAGTAACCGAGACTTACGCATGCTCTTCTAGAGCTCCTCTGGAGAGAGCAGCATGCGCGAGCACGGCAAGGCTTCCGAGCTGCCCATCTTTCCGTCAGCTCCCTGCCTGGGCTGTAAACGCTTTCGCCGCCTTTCCGTGGAGACCCAGCGTACCTCTCACTCTGCACTTGCTGCCTTTGTTCCTTGTTGTTAGTTTAAAATGAAGACGTAATTATTCACTTTTCTGAATACCATCTCCGTCTTGCTGAAGATCTGGGCATTCCCCACCTTCCTGGAATGGCACTTCTTTCTTTTTAGGTGGTGGGGGGGGCGTGGGGGAGCGTTTTTTTGTTCCATGACATTGTTGCAATGGCCACACTGTGTCGGTGCCCCCGTGGGCTCCGCATTTCCAGTTGTCTGGCTATTCCCCTCCCTCCCTGCCCCTCTCATCTCGGGTTTGGGGCAGATGCACCCAGGGGCTGCACCAGAAGGTCTTTCCATAGGGGCCCGGGGGAATGAGCGGAGCCCTGCCTCAAAGGTGCCTGCGTCCTCGCACTGAGGCCGGGTACTCAGATGAGAGGGGAAACACAGAGTGGCTGCCCCGGACCTGGGGAAGTAAGTGGCGCTCATTGGACTTTGGGAGCGGGGGTGGGGGAAACCCTGGTTTAGTAGGAAACCAATCGGCAGGGACCCAGAGTCGCCATGTATGTAGTACCTTGATGCCCCCCTCACAGCAACAGGCCAGGTTTTGATCTGTTGGGCAGGGATTAGAACTTGGAAGGACTGATCCAGGAAGTTTCCCCCTGGCACCAGCCCCCATGCGTAGGGTGCCCAGTGCTCAATCAATTGAACTGTGGGGAGCAAGAGCTCCTGGGGTGCGGCTCACGGTGGAGCTGTCCTGGCTTAGACCCCTCATACCCACAGTGTCCAGCGTGCTGTGTCATTGGAAAGACTGACCATGTTACCCATGCCATCGCCTCCTACCCCAGGGGGATGATGGACAACATTTTACTCTTCCGTTTCTATGGGTGTCTGTGTTCCTGCCTTTAGGTTGCTGGGTTTTGTGTGTGTGTTCTTCTTTTGTTGTCTGTAAGTTCATTTGTTGCTGTTGGTGGGGTAGTTGGTCTTATGGGGTTTTGATTTTGTCATCCGATGACCGCCAAAGTAAACCTGAGTCGTGCATATCCCAGGGACAAGCAGATGGACTCTGGGATCCCACTGAACTCTAGCCCCAGTCCAGGAACAGGCAGTTCTAATAAAAGAGCACGCTTCATACTCACCCTCATGGAGTGATCACTGAAGATCAGGGTGCTCCAGCAAAGTGTGTGAAGAAAGCAGATGGTGCCCGTCTACCTATCAGAATAGTGTCTCGGGCCTTAAAGGCTTGCATTCAAGTAAGCAGCCATCTAAGCAAGGAGTCAACTAAGTCCACACAGAAGAAGCACACTGACTTGTGTGATCCAAAGACAACAATAACAAAGTGCAAATATGACAAAGGGAAAAGTATCAGAGTCCAAATTGCAAACACCCACTTTGTAGAAGGCTGTGGAGGACAGTGGGATCCCACAATCCATCTGCAAGTGATCTAGTCAGATTAAACCGTAGGCAGGGAATGGGCAGGGTCTTAAACAGCTTCTCTATCAGACAGAGATCATGGTCACCGCGCTGCTTCTGGATCAGACTGCGCATGTGTGAGTTGCCCTCCCTCTTGACCCAGCCTGACCTTGTTCCAGGTGCAGGTATTTCTTGCTTGTTCCGTGATAAGACTTTCCTCCCTGGCCTTTTAAATAGTGGTGGTGGTCTTTTCTTCCTTACTCATTATTTGTATTTTTATCTCTGTGTTGTTATTATTTTATCCTTACCACTTTATTTTGTTTTTTATTGTTTCTATTGGGTTTGGGGCAGATGCTGCCCTTTTGGTGTACCTGGGAGATAGCATGAGTTCAGTTCCAGGCCACCACGTTAAAGAGAACATGTCAATACAGCAAGGGATGGGCATTGCATGATTGCTCCATGATGGAAAAGTTAGTTTTATACCAAACTGTAGTCTCTTAAGGAGGCCTGATGATGCAGAGGACTAAGTGTTGGGCTGCTAACTGAAAGGTTGGTGGTTCAAACCCACTGGCAGTTCGGGGGTGGGGAGAGAAAGCAGTCAGCTTCTGTAAAGATCTATAGCCCAGAACCCCCAGAGAGCAGTCGCCGTTCTGCTCTGCCCTATAGAATCACTGTGAGTTAGAACTGACTGGCTGGACTCTTCAGTGGGTTTGGCTTGGGAGTCAGCTAAGTGTGGAATAGCAGTATGAACAATTTGAAATATTGTGAGAATCACCAAATTGCGGCTTAGAGCTATGACGTGAACACACGAAAAATGGCGTCCATAAACTTACTCAATGCAGGGCTACCACAAACCATCCATTTGTGAAAAAAAAATGCAATACTGCAAAGTGCAACAAAACGCGATCTGCCCGAGATTTAATTATCTTAAGTAGCACATTCCTCACAGGTGATGCTGTTTCTTCTATGGGCCAGTCTCTTTGGTTTAGAGGTGACCTCAGGCGGTGGTTTCAGTCCCAGGGGGAAAGGGGGAAAGGGGAGGAAGGCACAGTGACAGAGGCTCCTCCTCTCCTTCCCAGACAGGTGTGCTCTTTGGTCTGATGTGGCTTGTGTGGTGCACTTGTCACGCGCTGTTGGATTCCCAGGCAGAGTGGTAGATAGGACAACGGCACCGGCTGGTTCTTCGGGTCTCAGGCTGTGGTTCATGCAGGCTCTTCCACCTTTGGACTGATTGCTTCCCTGAGCCTCTGGTTTTCCTTGCTTCTGACAAGAAGAGAACAATAGTTAGATCCTAGATGGCTGCTCGGGCTTTAAGCTCCCAGCCTGTACTCACCACACTTTATGAACATTATGCCCATTGCTCCCAAGGTCTCCTCCATTCTTGGGGTTCTTATCAACTTTGTTCTACCCTCAGCTTCCTGCCATTTTGGGGGATACCAACCCCTTCCATGCAGACCATCGCTCCTTAGTACAGAGTCACCTGCTTTCACCATTGGCTGAGTTTGAAGGTTTTTGAACGAGTATCTTTAAAATAATATCTGGCGGCCTCAAAAGGTTTTGCCTGAATAAGTTATCTGTGCCATAGGAAGTCAAAGTGATGGAATGTGCCCTTTTCCGATTTCTACTTGGTGACTGTCTTCATTGGAGTACGTACTTCCCCTTAGCCTACTGAATTATATTGTGAATCTTAAACTGCTTCAAAGATAGAATAGAACCTTTCAATGCATAAAAAATATAAAGAAAAATGTAGCAGATACCCGTGTGCCCACCACACTGCTGGGTTGTCTCTCTCGTCTGGACTGGAGGCTCAGCATGTGTTGGAACCTGACACTCAGCCAGCCCGACTCGTGCTGGGGCCTTTCCTTCAGTCCAGGGCCGGCACATGTTTCACTGGCTGTTAGACCATCGGCAGTCGGCAGCTGTTTGGCCCAAGTTAAAATTCAGCTTCTTGCTTTGAAGGCTTAAAGAGTTCTCAAAGCACCAAGAGTGTATTTAGGAAACATCAGCTAGGAAGAAATCATAACTGACCTGGGGTGGGGTGGGGGGTGTCCAAAGTCCCTCTGTTGGATTCATCATTTACAGTCGTGGTGTGCTTGTGGCCCCCAGGGAGGGAAGACACAGCTAAAGGACTTACTCCTGTGCCGTTGTTAAGCGACGGCAGGCTTCTGTTTGTTCTCGACAGCCCCCGTGGCGCGTGCTGCCTGTAGTGGGCCCGCATCCCCTTTCTTAGGGGAGGAATGGTCACAGTGGGTGAGTCCAAAGCTCACAGCCTCAGTGTAGCTGCAGAAGAGTCCTTTGCCTTTTATGCTCTGAGTGGCTTTTCCACATCAGTAGGTATTGGCGCTGGGCTGCCTGTTTCCCCCCTCTGGTCTGAGCGCTTGTTCGTTTCTGAGGGTTCCTTCAGTAGCTTTATGAGACTTTGAATCATTGAAAGTCAATAAAATGCTTTAAAAGCAACACATTTCCACTGACGAATGTAAGTAATTTACCCATTATAGAAAACCGGGAGAGTGTAGAGAAGTATAAAAATGGAATTTTAAAAAACAGAGAGAATGAACTACCACCTGCAGCAGCCCCAGCCCAGAGAGAAGTGCTGTGAATACTTGGTTGGTCTGGAGGACGCCTCCAGAAGGCCACACACACACAGCCCCAGAGAGCAGAGGTCAAGCCTGTATGGGAACTGAGGCACACTCCCAGATTCGCTCATCTGATAGGGATGGGTAGAACCCCTGAGCCTCTGAGCCTCAGACACCCCTCAAACCTAAAACAGAGCCCACCCCTGGGGACCACCTTTCAGCCCAGCTGTAGACAGACCTAAGTGACCAGTAGCACCTGTGAGGGATGTGCTCCTCAGGACACGGAAAAGGCAGCATTTGCCCCAAAAATGAAGTTTTGAAGGCAGGAGGGGCAGGAAAGAAGGCAAGTGGAAATGGGATCACAGCTGATGTCCTGCGATGTGAATTGTTGATTGGCAAAATCATGTGCTTGGTAAACTTCACTCATATTAAAATGTTCAGAAAAGAACAAGAAAAAGAGGCTCAAAACCCCAAGGAACAGTTCTGTTCTGCACACACAGGCTTACCTACCACTGGTGGTAGCGACGGTTGATGTATTGCCTTCCCGGTCTTTCCCATGCATACACTTTTATTTGCTTTGCTTTCAAAAACAGAGGTCATATGAAATGTGTACTTCTGGGTCCTATTTTCACTTACCGCACATACTCGAATATAAGCCAACCCGAGTATAAGCCGAGGTACCTAATTATTACCTGGGAAACCAGAAAAACTGATTGACTTGAGTATAAGCCTAGGGTGGAAAATGCAGAAGCTATTGGTGAGTTTCAGTAATCAAAACAAATGAAAATAAAATTACTAAAAATTGAGACATCAGTGGGGTAATGTATTTAAATATTTATTTTAAATAAAAAACATAAATAAAAGGACAAGTCATTTAACATTAGTAAGCCAGCACAGTAAGTGGAAAATAGGTTCAACAAAAACAATAAGGTATCAACAATGATACCTTAAGAGTACTATTCCCTCAGCTCACTCAGCAACCAAGCTAAAATGGAAAGAGTTAAAATCCTTTAAAACTGGATTCCTCATCATCATCCATATCCCAATGCAGAGCTTCAGCTGGTGTGAGGTCATCATAGACACTGTCCTCACTGAGATCGCCGTCATCACCACCACTGCTGTCATTTTCACACAAAGCGCAGTCTTCACTGCCATCCATAGCATTACTAATACTACATTTCTGGAAGGCATGTTGCACCATGTCTTCTGGAATGTCTTCCCATGCATCTCGAACCCACTTTGCTATTAACTCTATGTCAGACTTCATGAGATTTCCTCCTTTTGTTAGTCGGGCTTGACCAGATGACATCCATTCATGTCATATCCTTCGCACATGGTCTTTAAAAGGCTTATTCAAAGATACACGTCATAGGACGGCTCTGATTGGTTAGATACGAGTAAACAAACATTCAAAGCCCTGCAGTGTCAGCGGGGCTGTGAATGAACAGTGGAGAAATGGCAATCACCCATGAGATAAGGGGCATTCGTCCCCTTACCTGGGGGAGAGGGGGCAGCGAGAAGTTATACCTCACTGGGGTACCACTGTCCCGTGTATAAGCCAAACCCGAGTATGTACGGTACTTTGCTGAGATGATTTCACTTGTGAATCTTTCAAAGATGTGGCTTTCAGTGTTCCAGTTGGTGTTGAAACCACACCCTTATTGAATCCTGTCTAATTTCTAGATGGTTATTGTTTACAATGTTCACACAAAATGAGTCACACCGGTGTATGCTTAGATCATCTGTGTGTGCGTCTTCGACTCTTTTCTCATGATCAGAGTTTATGACCATTTTAAGGGTAGCTCCACATTGTTTTCCAGAACATACACACACACACCCGCAGTGTAAGAGCTGGTCTCACCTACTGTGGTACCTCATGCTGTCACATTGCCCCATAGATCATCTCCCGTACCAAACTGTACAGAATCCTTAGCAATACTTATGATCAGTTTCATAGAAAATATGCGACATAGTTATAAATGACTTGACTATCCTATTTCTTAGTTTATATGAAAACTAACAAAATTGTTTTGTAAAACATTTCCACATTGGACGACAGAATTACTGATTACAACACTGTTAGTAACCGAGTGGAAGCCTTTTTTTGAGTTTTCTCCTTTCCCTTTAAATACTACTGCGGTCTAAAAAAATACTGCGCTTAGTTAATAAATCCTAGTCACCATCGTATTGTAGCTAAATGCCAGAAAAGTTGACCGAATCAGTGACTATAAAAACAGCAGGAACAAAAGCAGTGTGTGCTTACATTCGGTCGGACAGAACCTGTGTTCAGAAGCATCGTTGGGATTGGGTAACAATGACAGCTATGACCGGAGGCCATTAGAAGGTTCAAAAGCATAGCGTTTTGGCTCCAAAAGCAAGCAGATAAACCCGTGCAGCAGAGTTGACTGACTCACAGCGACCCCAACGGTAGGACAGGGTAGAACTGCCCCTTTGGGTCTTGTAAATGGTAAGTCTTTACTGGAGCAGAAAGCCTTCTCTCCCTCCAGAGTGGCTGGTGGTTTGAACTGCAGTCCTTGACGGCAGCAGTCCAGTGAGGAAACCACTGTGCTGCCTGGTAGCTTTCAATAACAAACTGCAAGAATGCTTTTTATTAAAAATAACGCATTTAAAAAAATTTTATATTTCATAAACATAAACTTATAGACAATGCCACCCTGTTTGATCTGTAATCCCATCTCAGTGACACCAGTCTCAGGACGTTCCTGATCAGCACTGGAGGCTATAACTTAAGTCTTGGAATGGATGAAAAGTGGAATCTTGTTTCCAGCCCAGGTGAACTGCTGCATATGTAATCTAGTCTCCTCGTTTATATTTGGTGTGATTTATCGTCCTTTACTCTGTGTGAGATTACTGTTTGAAAATAATGCTGTAATAACATTCTGCCCATATGTCGGTGTTAGTGTTCAGGACATTCTGATGAGCTGAGTTAACAGACTATATTTATTTATGTTAATAAGAACTGTCCTGCGGAATAAGTATTGGATTTATCTGGGGAGATGGTACAGCTTAGCAGACTAAGCACCTTCACCCAAAGCATAGAAGCATCTCTGGAAATGCTGCCACTTCGGCTATTTCTCCTGACAAACATTTGCACTGTAGCGTTGCCCTGCCTTGGGCGCAGGGGAGAGGAAGAAGGGGCATTTTAATGAGATTTTTACCCCATCATGTTATAGTCCCTGTGAAGTGTAGACTACACCCATTTGCATGTCTGTTTGGGTTGGGAAGGTGCCAGATAAGACTGAGTCAGAAGTGACTCCGAGTTCTTTGGAGCCAGAGTCAGGGTCCCTGGGGAGCTGGGGCGTGGGATATAAAAAGTTTAGGGAATTGGGAATGGTCTGCAGGATTCTTAGGGTTCTAACTTCAGTGCATTAATTTCGGGTTTCCCACGCTTCAGTCGTGTGCCATCTGTATTATTAGGGGGGGGGGTCATGTTCTGTGCTGTTATTTACTAGATACTCAGATTTATTTTCAAAATGAAATGTCCTTTTTATAAGTGGAAAGTCAACACTATTTGCTATAAACGTAACCTTAAAAATGAACACAGGGAAAAACAAAGCAGCCTTGTTAAATCCTGAGCCGGGTTCTGCTGCTTGCAAGTATGTTGCTCCTGAGACGCCTGCTCTTGGTAAACATAGACTCTTAAACAAAGTAGCACTAGGTTGAGACTTTTCCCTGGATAACAGACTTTTTAACTTTTTTTTTTTAATTTTGAGTGTTCCATATTTGATGCTACATATGGGGACTAAAAATGATCTCCTGTCAGGGATTGGCTAGATTCTGCTACCACCACAGATCTAGGCTGACATCTCGGGACGAATACAACAAATGTTATGTCTTCCTCTTGATGCTTGTCTTAAACGGGTTGGGGGCAGTGGGGGTGGCAGGCTCTGCTCCCCGAAGCCATTCAGTGGCCCAGGCTGAGAACTCCACTATCCAAAAGCTCTCCAAGTCACCACAGCAGAAGAGAGCTTAATAGGAGAGCAACGCACCCCAGCTCTTTGAAACCTTAGCCTGGGAGTGATTGGCTCCCGTCTGTTTTAGCCTCCTGGTCCCCACTAGTCCTAGGACCCTGCCTGAGCACAGAGGGGCGAGGAGGGGAATTTGGATAGGCGGGAGGATTGCTTGGTGGACCTTGCTGCCTGCGCCTGGGCTGGTCTAGAGGAGGAATGGATAAGATTTCTTTTTACGTGAAGAACGCCATGGTGATGGTTTTATGTCTGGTGTGGTTTATAATGGTACTGACAAAACAGCACGCAAACGAAGTGCGTCAGACGTGTCGGGCTGTGCCTTGGTAATGCTATCTCCTTTTCCGAAGCTTCCTTAAAGAACGGTCCGGCGTCAACGCGGTTCCTCTGAAGAACAAGAAGGCCTCCAGCTTCCATGAGTTTGCCCGGAATACCAGCGATGCCTGGGACATTGGCGATGACGAGGAGGAGGACGTGTCCTCACCCCCTTTCCAAACTTTGAACTCAAAGGTTGCTCTGGCAACTGCAGCCCAGGTCCTGGAAAACCACAGCAAGCTAAGGGTGAAACCGGAGCGGTCCCAGTCGACCACGGCCGACGTCCCTGCCAGCTACAAGGTCATCAAGTCCAGCAGCGATGCCCAGCTCTCCAGAAATTCCAGTAAGTCTGTCCCGCTCCCCTCCATAAACACAGCCTTCCCACATTTCACATTTTTTTTTAAAGAATGGTTTTTTTTGTTTAGCTTTGTTTTCTATAGGGCCACACTCAGAGCTTCCCTTGGGTGATAAATGAGCAAGGTCAAGCACATAAGAGCCTAGCTGCTCCTCAGCTGCACCGGCCCCTCCCATCTTGAGTGGCCGCTTAGCTTGGTGATCCAGAACCTCGCTGACATTCAAGTATGGCTTGCCAGGCTTGTCCTCTGTCCCTGCTGTAGGGCGAGGGCCCAAACGTTTGTGGTTTAATTAATGGCTTCCCCAGTCTGAACTGAGGGGCTTTCACAAACACTTGGCACTCGTTAATGGGCCTCCTCAGCCCAGGGAGCAGCCACCAGTTGTCTCGCTCCTTGTTCTGGGGGCCTGGCCGAGCTTCCTGACTGCCAGGCGTGCCCATCTGGTAGGCTGGGGTGGGAGGAGATACTCGTCCTGGTCCTTTGTGGGAATCGGGCCTCAGTAACCACTTGGCATGATGGTGGTTTCTGACACATTTGGAGACTCTCCGTGGGTTCTCTGTCACATCCACCGCTGGGTTTCATGGTTGCCTTCAGGAGTTTTGTGGAGGTGGGTTATTCTGAGCCAGAGGAGGAAGGACCTTCATTCTAGCGACAGTTAAAAAGAAAAACCAGTAAAAGGGGAAGAGGAAGTAGAAAATGCCAGCGCCCTGGAGCGTGCCCTGGCTCACGTTCTAAGAGAATTTCTTCTTTCATCATTTCAGACTAAGCATGAAGGCTGCCGTTAGGTGGTGTGGCCTTTCAAACCCCTCAGCAGTCACTGCCCTGCGGGAACCCTCCTGCTCTGCCTGCATGGGCATTCGGTGCTGGTCGACCAGGAGGCCACTGCCACAGGCTGTGCACTGCCACTGTGCGATTCCAGAGACTTCCAGGGGAGGGCAGCCCCCTCACGATTCCTTGTGCAGCCAGGGCCTTCCAGAACATTCCTTTCTGAGGGTTCAGCCCTGTGAGCGAATTCCCTAGGATTCATGAATATGGAGATGCTTTGCCATGTGTGGCCTGTGTTTTGTAGCCCCCTTGTTACACTGTGCTGGTGGCGGGGATTCCGTATTTAATTCTCGCAGTGGTGACTGCCTTTTCAGAAGCCCCTGGTATGGACAGACGGTGAAAGTCACGGGTGAAAGACTGCATTCGGTGTGAGGGGTGTCCTAGTGATCTAGTGGTGCCGTAACAGACATGCGACACGCGGGTCGCTTTAACAAGCAGAATGTGTCTTCTCACAGTTTGGACAGCTGGCAGGGAGCCAGGTCCAGGAAGGGGGGGTGTGGGGGCAGCCGCTAAGTGCTTGCCCGCTAACAGGAAGGCTGACAGTTTGTACCCCCACATTGCTCTGTGGAAGAGCGAGACAGCAGCCTGCTCTGGGTGGGACGGCAGCCTCGAAACCTGAGGGACGGTTCTACCCTGTCACAGAGAGTCAGCACTGACTTGATGGCCCCGCACTGGAGGAAAAACTCCCTGCCAGCTCTGGGGGAGGCCCTTGCCTCTTGCCAGCCTCCGTGGCCCCGCCTTCCCGCTCTCTGCATGCTTGCTTGATCTGCTCTGTGGCATCGCACAAGAGAGGGATTTAGGGTTGTATGTTCTAATCACTACCCTAAGTCCACTCTGATTCAGAGCAAGCCCGTAGCACAGAGTAGAACTGCCCCGGGGTGGGGTGGGGGTTCTCAGACTGTGACTCTTTATATGCCTCCTCTGGAGGAGCTGGTGGTTTAGAACTGCTGGCCTTGAGGTTAGCAGCCTAATATAGAACCCACTACACCATCAGGCTCAAGTTTTAGGACAAGTAAGTTTAAGATTTAACACACACATACACACACACACACACACACACACAACCCCCCGATGGTTCCATGGGCTGTGGGTTTCCAAGGCGGTACATCTTCACCGGAGCAGAAAGTTGCATTTTTCTCCCTCAGAGTGGCTGTTGGGTTACAACCGCTGACCTTGCAGTTAGAAGCCCCGTGCATAACCACTGTGCTACGATGGCTCCTTAGTCCATCACAAAAAAACAAACCAAACTCACTGCCCTCGAGTCGATGGCGACTCATAGGGACCCTGTAGGACAAGGCAGAACTGCCCCTGGGGGTTCTGAGACTGACTCTTTACAGGAGTAGGAAGTCGCATCTTTCCATCTTTCTCCCCGTAATCCATAGCAGAGTCAGACATATACCTACGGTGGCTTCTTAGCGCTCACTTGCAAGTTACTCGGCCAGCTTTCTTGTCTGTATAACCGTAATAAATTCCCATCTTGTGTAGTAAGGATCCAATGAAAGCCCAGACATAAAAGTCACCAGTACAGTGTCTTGTACATTCTAAGCACCCAGAGAAGGTTGGTCCTATGCTGCCCATTTCTCCTCCCCACACTCTAGTTTGGACATGTCTGGAGGTAGACCTAGAATCAGCTTGGGGCTGTCGAGTCCTGGCAGACTGAAGAGCTGGTATGTTCTGCTGGGAAATGTAGGCGCCAGGGAACTGCCGTCGCCACAAAGCGGGATTGATTACCTTGGGCCAGAACGCTTCCCCGGGTCCGTGGCACACTGGAGGGTCAAGGTTTGAGTTGGCCTGAGATACTGAGCCTCTCAGCCCTGGTGGAGGGCTAGCTGCAAGGTCAGCAGTTCGAAACCGCCAGCCGTCGCTCAGGAGAACGAGGAGGCCTTTCCACTAATATATAGCTTTACAGTCTTGGAAACCCACAAGGGCAGTTCTACCCTGTCACCAGGATCACCGTGAGTCAGAACCAACTCAGTGGCAGTGAGCTGCCCGGGGCAGCCAGGGGCCAGGCTGCGGGAGGAAGGAGGGTGACCTTTCCGTTGCCATCATTTGTGATGTGCTCTGTAGTCTGTCCGGGAAGGAAGGCCCTGCTTCAGAGGACAGGACCATGGCCCGGTGCAGAGTTTCCAACTCGAGAGAAAGTGAACACTGGATTCTTTTCTGGAGGCCCCCCAAGAGTTCTCGGGGCTGCAGCATGTAGAGTCTGTGAGCACACAGATGCCATGGTGTGTGTGGCAGAGACGCAGCCCTGAGACTGGGCAGATAGATGGAGGGAGTACACTCTGGGCCGGCTCTCGCCCCCCGCCGGGCGCCCGCGGGTGGCGTACACACTGCACAGCTCTGGGAGAGGAGCTGCAGCGGGACAGAGATGTCGGGTCTCTGGGAACCGGTGCTCTTCAACCACCGTCCTGTTTCTCAGGTGACACGTGCCTGCGGAGCCCTCTGCACAAACAGCAGTCCCTCCCTCTCCGGCCCATCATCCCGCTCGTGGCCCGCATCTCCGACCAGAATGCCTCCGGGGCTCCCCCCATGACTGTGCGGGAGAAAACCCGCCTAGAAAAATTCCGGCAGCTTCTCTCCAGCCACAACACCGACCTCGGTGAGTTCCCTGGAGCCCCGGCCACGCAGGACCACCCCTCCGTGCCTGGAATTCTGAGAGGCCTGGAAGCGGTCGCTCTTTATTCTTCCTGCTTTGGCTTTCCCAGCACCTCCTGATGGGGTGGCCCTTGCGGTGGCATGCAGGTGTAGAGATTAGAGGCCCACCGAGGCGGGCCTTGGTTTCCGTGGCCTGTAGCCCATCGGGCCACTGTCCTGGCTTTGGTCTCCTTGACTGCAGGTGATTCTGACTGAGCCACACCCACTGGTCTCCATACGCCCCTCCAGATTGCTACCCCAGAGCTGTGTCCTTGGCCATTTGCTGCTCCGGGCTGCTGTCAAGGGCTCATCCCCTGTGTTTGGCAGTAGCAGGTGGCGGCGGTAGTGATGGGTGATGATGGTCTTACTTTAAAGATGGGAGATATCTGGCAGCCCTGGTTAGGGCCTGGGTGGGAAGGGCTAATCCAATCCACCTGCATTTTGTTTGCAGACGAACTGAGGAAGTGCAGCTGGCCAGGCGTTCCCAGAGAGGTTCGACCTGTTACCTGGAGACTGCTGTCGGTGAGTTGCCCTGCCCTGCCCTGCCCCCTATGGCCCTCCTTGCCTTCCTCTCTAGCGTTCCATAGTCCTGCTGGGGACCAACAGAACTGCAGCCAAGACCATGGACCTGCAGCACCCTGGGAGGGCGCGGGTGCTTGTACTGCCAGACTTAGGAATGTCTGTTGTGTCTGCTGTTGCTGAAGATGTACCCCGATCTGATCTGACAGGTTCTGAATGTGCAGCTCAGGGACGCCGATGATATTTTGGAGTTGGGTAGCCATTCTCCCCAACCCCTGTCCCGTTGTTCCTCCCCCATCCGTGTGTACTCTTTGCCACTGTCCCCCCACCCCCAACACACACACACACACACACACTTCCTCTTGAAGCAGCTGTCGAGTTATGAAGCTGCCTTCTTCAGAGGCTATTCCCAGGCATGTAGAGTGGAAGTGTGCCCCTACAGCCACCGTGCAGAAGAGCACTTCCGGCTCCCACAGTGAGCCTGTGTGATCTCAGCCCTCTCTCCCAGGGCTTCGTCCCTTGGTGAGTGTGGATCCCCACAGGGGCTGGTGCCACTCTGGGACTACACCAAGGAGCTAAGTGGGTGCCCAGTGGATGCCTGCCTTTACGGAGTGCAGAGTGCTGTGCCAGCCACTGTGGTAGGACGCCGGGTTTCCTGAGCCAGTGAAGAGCCCAGACTCATTCATCTGATGAAGATTTCTCAAAATACCTGCAGTTTGTAGGCACCGTGCCGAGTGCAGTGAGGGTACGCACAATCGGACAGACCCCGCGCCCTGATCTGCAGGCGGTCCCTGAGAAGGCACTGCACTGCGTGGCGCAGCTGCCATGCCGAAGATGCCGTTCGGTCCTGAGCTGGTCATTCTCAGTGGCTCAGCAGAGACGCACCTAGCCAGCACTAACGTACTTGGCACACCACAGTGCGCTGCAGAGGTCACTGGGTCCCCGTGCATCTCATAAGTTGGGCCCTGCACACACGTAGTCCTCAGAGGCCATGACATGGGCCCAGGTCCTGCCCACTGACGTACATTCTCTGCTCTACTGTGCCAGCTTGGAGAAACCTGGAAGCTCACCAGCAGTACAAACTCTGGGCACAGCACAGGCCCAAAGGAGCAAACAGCCGTGGGAAATTTGGCCGCACTCAGTCTGCCCACATGTGGATTTCATTGAATGAGGAGAGGCCAAACACTGGGTGGCCCGAACCAGAAGGCAGTTTTCCTTCCGTTCCTTTGATAGTTGCCAAGCCACTGCTGAAGTGTAACTAAAATTTTGGATTCATCCGACCCAGGTCTGTCCCCATCTGACTAGCAGTCCTGTCTTGTAGGGCTATCTCCCAGCAAACACCGAGAGGAGGAAGTTGACCCTGCAGCGGAAGCGGGAGGAATATTTTGGCTTCATTGAGCAGTATTATGACTCTCGAAATGAGGAGCATCACCAGGACACCTACAGACAGGTACAGTCATCACCTACTGCCCCTGCTTCCTTTCCTTCATTGTCAGAACCTGCAGGGATGTCTCCTGGGGAGGCTCTTAGGGTACAGGTTGTCCAGGACTTCAGACAAAGGCAAGCTGGTTAGAATCCCCACCTCTCCTCCTTAGAGCTCTCCATTCAGTAGCTCGTGTGTGTGTGTGTGTGTGTGTGTGTGTGTGTGTGTTCACATGGCATGTTTGTGGGGGTAGGGTATGCCATCGCCATTGACAATGCTTCTCAAAACTTAACGCACATGTAGATCACCTAGGAGCTTGCTAAAATCCCACCTAGGGATTTGACAACTGCAGATTCTCATTCAGTAGCTCTGGACACGTCTAACAAGCTCCTAGGTGCTGCTGGTGCTGCTGGCGCACAGACCGCGTTGGAAGGAGTAAGGGGCACAAGGTACTTTCAACTCAGCAGTGGTGCAGGGTCTGGACGGTGGCACCTATGTGTCCTTGGCAGCTGCAGTGCCTGCTCAGCAGCCTTGATGTGGGGAGTTGTCTGTCATCGCTCCCAGTGGCTCTCACAGCCCAGGGAAGGGATGGCGGGAGTATGTTGGAGAGAGTAGTCAGTCTATTGGTTACGGAAGGGGTCACAGATGGGCAGCTGTCCACAAGGGGAGTGTCCTGCTGACATGGTTTTAGGACCGCTAGACAAGGCCTTGAAAAATCTTAACATGCCTTAAAAAGACTCTCCCCTGAGGCCCAAAGTGACTATAACAGAAGAAAGGTTTCGGCTTCCAGTTACTGAAGGCCAAGACTCCTGGGTCCTCCCCCACTGGAGACGTCACAGGGTCACAGGCAAGTCCTTCACACCATCCTTACATGCCACTGCGGCTCTTTGGGCCTTTTCGCTCTTGTGGACTGTTGATGAGTAAGATTGTGAAAGAGGCTATGCATCTGGATCGTACTTGTGACGTAAGTGTCGCCCAGGGTGGAACGGGCACTCTGGAGCCGTGTCTCCCAAAGCGGGTGACACGGATGCCGACACTTACTCCTGGATTGTGGGCCGGAATACAAAAACATTTCATTGCCAAGGGAATGCTGAGTGTTTTGTTTCGGGTTTGGGAACCTATGTTGTAGAGCAGGGATGGAGCACACCGGCCCACAAAATCATTAATTCCAGCTAATGTCCCACACCTCAAAAAAGGGAATGTCCCAGCCCTCACACCGGTGAGGGCTTAATGAAATGTTTGACCATTATATAACGGGCTGTTTTATGGTGATCGTTTTGTATGGCCCGTGAGTGGTGTTGTAAGTATCCAAGTGGCCCTTGGCATTGTTCTAGAACAATAGGGGAAAGCCAGTGATTCTCTCAGGCTGCAGGGCCTGTTGCTTCTAGACACAAATTGTTTGCTGTGGGGGAGTTGACTGTCCAAAGGCGAATGTAAGCATGGAAACGTGTTCCTGATGGACAGGTAGGATAACTAAACTTAAATTTCATTCTACAGATAAATTTGTGCTCTGACTCTTACTTTCGTGATTCTCGGCGCTTAAGAAAATAACTTGTCAAAATTAACTGGTCACGCGAACAAACTGGCATTTGTGTTTTTGCACGTGGCTTGTCTCTTTCAGATTCACATCGACATTCCAAGGACCAATCCTCTGATCCCACTGTTCCAGCAGCCACTTGTACAGGAGGTGAGAAAAGCACTCAACATCCGCCGGCCTTTCTCCCCATTCCTCCCTTGCACTTTTCCTGTGTGGCCTAATACAGTAGCCTCCCTCAGGCTGGTGTGCTTTGCAGCCAACCATGGAAGCACCTTCTGTTCGTTATGTTCAGCTAGAGATAGAACATTATGTTCAGATTTGCCCTGTCAAGACACTTTCTCACGGGCGCTTGATCTTCAGCAAGCGCGTGGGGTGCACACAGAGATGCTTAGAGAGGTTAAGGCTGGCGAATAGCTGGGGGCGAGTGAGGCTCCTGCCAACATGTCAGAATTGTTCCTCTGCGGACAGACGGCACTTTATCTAGCGGCAGTTAGCGGTATCGTGAGACCTAACGTGTTAGAAAGCACATGAGCGTCTCGGGGAGTGGCTCTGCAGTGAAAAACCTGGGTCAGGTGCAGAGGCGCTGGGAGGGCACTCGGGCAGGAGCAGTAAGCTATAGATGCACGTCTTCCCCTCCCTCACGCAAAAACTGAGTGCCATGTTCTCTGTCACCTCCTTTCTGACACGAAAAGCCCTGCCCACCTGCCTGAGAACCTGTGCGCAGCACTGGGCGTCCTCATTCTGTTTGGGATTGTTTTCGGATGGTTTCTGTTGCCAACATCTTCTGACCCAAACAGGGACTTCGCAACCCCTCGAGATTCGGGATTTTCTCTGCAGCTTTCCAGGAGCTAGGGGCCTGGGGGTGAGTGCTGTCTGAAACGAGCTGTGGGGGTGACCCTGACCCAAGCTCATTTCTGTAGATACATAATTCTGCCCGGTTGATTTCTCCAATAGAAGATGTTTAGGGTCACACTCCTTTTTCACCTATAAGATTCAGCCCAGAAGAAGCTGAAACCCACCCAGGATTCCTTCAGCTTCTCCTAGTCCACTTCCCAGGGCGCTGTGTACTCCTGCGTGCTCCTTATTTTAACACAGAGATACTTGCGCACGCTGATTCTCCACTCGGGATTGTAGACATCAGTTTGCTTTAAAAAAAGGCTTGTGCTACTGGTGGAAGCTGCATGCCAAGAAGGAAACTCAAAGGACGTTCCTTCCAGTTTTCTGGAGTCATTCTGTCAGCTGCAGGCTACAGTCCTCTTAAACATAGCAGAAGTCTCAACCCAGGAGCAGAGACTGGAGTGGCATTGGGAGCCGTGGGAGTCAGATAGAGCAAGTCCGCACTGCCCACACTCGTGCAGGAGGAGACACGGGCTGGCCCTCTTCGCTCCTCTCTGCAAAGACAGATGGTCCCGTGCTTTCATGGGGGAGCCTCGTCGCTCTCCCCGGGTAACCAGACGAGCGCTCGTCGGGGTCCATCTCTTTGGCCTCTTCCCTTGTGCCGGGTGAGTTCATCCGTCCGCTTACAGAGAGGAGTTAGTACAGCTCTCTTGATTCTGAGCAGCCGGTTTCCGTGCACCTGACCATGAAGTCCGTCTTGAAGGCTTTGTGTGTTCACGAGAGATCAAGAGCACGGAGTGGGAGCCCTGTGGTGCCCTGGGCAGTGGCGCGCGGGCGGTGAGGCAAACGCATGTTAGAGACTAGGAACCAAACGAGCGAGCACAGGTGTGCACACACGTGTGAGGAAACAGTCTTAGGGTAGGGAGCTCAGGGGGCCAGGACTCATTAAGATTTTCCTGCACAAGGCGGGTCCAGCTCCAAGTGGGGGGAGGGGTCATTTCCCAGCCGAGAAGGTGGCCTGGGTTAAAGGAAACAGCTTGTTCTCCCTGCCTGTAAGAGCGGGCGCGTTGGCAGTGGAAGTGTTTGCTCAGCTGTTACCATCAGCTGGGAAGCGGGCCTGTGACTCGGGAGCTGGGGAGCGTCCAGTATTGTGTCTTTGGATGTTTCTGCTCTCTCCTATACCACTTCCCCAACTCCCAGCGATTTTCTTTGCTTTGGTTCCCCTAGGGAGTTTTCCTCTCTTTTACCTGTCCTCCGAGTGAACCTCAACCTGTGGTCTGGTCTGGGACTAGCTAGGCCTCTGCTGAGGCCACGCCCGCTGCCGAAACCCTCTAAAATCCCCTCCCACCTGCCTGAGTCACTGTCCCTTCTGCCACCTGTCTGGTGTAGTTCAGAGTTCCCGTCCAAGTCAGTCCGCAGGCTCAGGAGTTGTACTCACCCCATCATCAAGCTGGGGCTATCAGATGGAGAGAAGATGGGGGGACTCTCAGGGCCTTATGAAGGCACAGGGGTGCAGTTCAGTGAGACTGGACAGGGCTCTGTAAGGGGCCATAAAGGCTTTCCCATGGGCGCGCTGGCTCATCTCCCCTTCTCAGAGTCCAGACTATGGGAGTCTGAAGACTTGGTTTGACTTCCAACCCTCAGGAAACATTTGGGGTGCATCCTGGCATATGAAGGGACTCCCTGTCTGGACAGCTGACTAGCAACAGCGTAGAGCTCCGCCCCTCTCTGGGTCTAGATCTCCTTCCTTGTCCTCAGCACAGAGGACAGACACTGGTGGAGAAAGGGTTTCCTTTCCAAATCCCACAATGACCCAAAATTCAGAAAAAGGAATCAGAACGAAGACGCGCCACTATCTCGTTCCTGGGATTAGAACAAGTCGTCTACGATGCGAACCCCTGGCATCCAGTGCAAACCTTCCCTAAGTCACTTGTGTCGCTGCCCTGCTCTTTTCCCAGCACTGGGTCGGTCAGTGGGACCAGGTAGAGGGCACGAATCATCTCTCTCTGCTTGCAAACACCCGGCGGCTGAGAAAGACTCTGCACTTACGTCCTTCATTCGTCCCGTAGTATTGTTACCCTTTCCCTAAAAATGATGCCAGAAACGATGGCACGTCAACGGAAGGTGGGGGTGTTTCCCCACAGTCTAACCCTCATGTCTTCTTTCTCTCTCATTTTTCCAGATCTTTGAAAGAATTCTATTTATCTGGGCCATCCGGCACCCGGCCAGTGGGTATGTCCAGGGAATTAATGACCTGGTCACTCCGTTTTTTGTCGTCTTCCTCTCAGAATACGTGGGTAAGAAGCATGAGTCCCGAGTTGAACAAGCTAATGATGCTCTTTGCGCGCTGTGCCCTGTTTGTTTTTCCAAGGAGAGCCGCCAGGGCTCGTGGCTTGCTGAAGAGGGACGGTGGCTCGGGAGCACACAGCCGAATCGATTTAAAAGCAGCTGCAGCTGCGTGGCATTTAGCTCCCGAGTTAGTCACAGATCTCACCCGAAAGACCTGCTATGTCACAAGAAGCACCAGATTGGTGTATTTATAACCAGGCACTTTGGCGGTTATTTTCGGATGGTTTTACACTTGTCCCAAAGGCAGGCCCTCATGCATGGCGGCCGGCGCGGCCTCCCGTGCCCGTGTTGTGTCTTCCAAGCAGAGTGTGGGCGGGCAGGGCAGGGCAGGAAGGGTTGCGGCCCGGCTTCCATCTCGGCTCATGGAAGAGGCCAGCAGTTCTCAACCTGTGGGTCGCGACCCCTTTGGGGGTCAGACGACCCTTTCACAGGGGTCGCCTGATTCTGAACAGTAGCAAAGTAACAGTGATGAAGTAGCAACAAAAACCATGTTATGGTTGGGGGTTACCACCACACAAAGTGTATGAAAGGGTCGTGGCCTGAGGGAGGTTGAGAACCTCTTGAGTAGGCCAAGGCGAGCTCCAGGGCTCTGGCTGTGCCCTCCTCCTCTCCGATGCTCCCGTCCCTGGCATTGTCCCTTTCGAGAGAAAACCTCATCGCCCCCCTCAGGGTTTCTTTCCAGCTGCGACTCGAGCAGTCGTCCCAAGAGTTGAAGACTTGCCTCTGCTCGTCCTCTGTCGCTTTCCTGAGTCCCGCGTGTTAGGATGCGCGGGAAGGCCCATCTGCCATGGTCTCGTTCCCCACCGGATAGAGAAGCTCATGGAGCAGCCAGCCCTGCAAGGACCACACACATGTTGTCATCCAGGCCCCACTCACCGGACCCGCCTTGTTAGGCAGAGGGCGTGTGGAGCCCTTTGCTGAGGCTCCGGAGGCGGCGGTGCCCATGGCGTTTGGAGGAAGCATGGCAAGGCAGGTGGGTCGTGAGCTGGAGAAGAGGGTGGAGGCCCAGGGAGAAGGAAGGTATAAGACACACCGCTCCGGGGCTGCTGCTAAGGCTCAGAGAGATGCCATTCTGAAAAAGCCAAAGCAAGTACCTGAAAGGAACGCCCTAGCATGTCTGTGGCTGGGGGGCCGGGGGGGGGTCTCTTAAGAAGAATTCTAGTTCAGGACTGAAATGCAGTGTTGAGATGTTCAAGGGAAAACTGAAGAACGGCAATGGAAATGTCTTTCTCTTCAAGTCGGAGCTAGAATTCTGAACTCGTTTAAAGGTGTCAATTTAACGTGAAAAGGCCACTAGCCGTGGACTCAGGAGTACGAGTAAATCTGAGGGTAGGAGACCTTTACTACATGGCTATATCCAGCCGTGACGCCGTTGGTTCCCCCCCCCCCCATCCCTCCACCCAGTTCCGTACCCTTCTGAGGGCAGCGTCTCTGTCTCTGAAGCTCGGGCGCTTGGCTGTACCCCGCGTCAACGAGCGTGTGGACGGCCTCCGGCACTCAGCTCATGTTCCTTCTCAACGTTCTTTGCGCTCCGGCAACGAGGAGCAGTCTGGCAGGGCAAGATGAGGGCACTCGGGTGCATGGGGCCAGGGTTCCCAGAGAGTCTCCCAGGACAGACAGCCCCTGCTCCCGGGCAGAACGAGCAGGTGCGGTGTCATGATGAAACACATTCTCCAGGGCCGCGCTCCTGGCCTTGTCCCCAGCCACACAGCCTTATTTGCTATCATCTCCCAAAGAGAAGTCCCTGGGATTGTCCTGTGCGCGCCCTCGGCGTGCCCTCAGAAGGCCCCCGCTGCCCGCTGGCCTCACCTCTCTGCTCCAAACAGAGCTGGCTCAGCACGTGCCTCGAAAGCCACTGTACTGCGACGCAGAAGCATGCACCAAAGAACTGTCCGCCGCCATCCGCGCACCGTAGTGACACGTTTAAACACCCTTTGTTTGAAACAAACCGTGGGTACGTGGACTAGAACCCAGAGAGCAACGCTCTGTCTTCGATACTGGGCACGTTTACATTGGTAACGTGGAAACAATCCCCAGCAAAAAGGGCAAGGGAGCTAATGAGCGGCACCATCCCTGGTGCCCCCGAAGTAGCAGGAACCAGGGCAGCTCTGGGCGCAAGGGTGTAAGAGCACGCTTGCCCACTCTGGGGTCCGCCGACGCAGAGGCACGAGCAGTTACTCTGCCGCACTGCCCGAGTAGGTCACTTTTGGAGGCAGCTGACTCCTGCTGTCTTACGTGACGTTCTTAAGGGAGCAGTACAGCGGATCTACTGGGATTTGGGGGTTGGTTCTTGTACGAGTGGATCCCTCGGCCCCTGGTTTGAACCCAGCAGCCACTCTGTGGCAGAAGTATGTGGCGTTCTGGCTCCCTAAGGAACCCTATGGACGTTTCTGCTCTGCCCTCCAGGTCCGCTGTGGATTGGAGCCCGCCCGGAGGCGGTGGCTTGGTTTAGGAAAGCAGCCTGGTGGTGCTGGGATGAAGCGCTCAGCTGCTAACCAAAGGGTCAGGGCTTGGAACTCACGCGTGGTTCTGCAGGAGGAGTATGTGGCGCTCTGCTTCCTTCAGGATTGTAGCCCTTGGGGTCAGTCAGATGAGGCCGTTCCGCTTTGGGCGGTGGGGTCGCAAAGAGTCATAATCAACTCGGTGGCAGCAGGTTTTCACAATTGCCGTTTTCTAAAGTTGTACCAAAGATAAGCCTCGCGAAGTGTGAATCCACGTAGTAATCTACCCTCGAAGTCAACTGTTGGCATGAAATCCCCGTAACAGTATGATGACCGGGCAAAATGATCCTTACGGCTGCAGTTCTGCTGATAGGTAGTGGTCTTGTTAGCTGCGATGTATATTGTAATACTGGGCTTCACTCACGTCCTGGCACCCACCTCATGACTGCCTCCAACCCCACTCCAGCCCCAACACACACGGCCTTTGCAGCGAGGACGGCACCCCAGGCTTGGCAGATGGCTGATCCGCCACACCGCCTGACCGGTGGTGCTGTGGCTGCCCCCAGCATCTATGCAAGGAGGGGTGGGCTTGCCTGCCCTTCCTAGGGGTCAGTCTTGGCAGCACTCAGTGTCTCTTCCGAAACAGACTTCTTAAGGGTCTTTGGTACCTGTACCTCCTTCTAGACCTAAGAGAGGTGGGGCCCATTATTACTATCATTGTAAAACACCCATAACAAAAAACGTTGCCATTTTAACTCTTTAAGTAAACGATTTTGTGACACGAATCGCATTCACTGTAGTCTGCAACTACCACCTGGAGCCACTTCCAAAGGTTCTTAATCACTCCAGATAGCCGTCCCTCCTGGACGTGGCCAAGCCCTTGGCTGCATCATCTTCCTGGACCGGTCTCACGAGGGAGGCAGCCTGGCCTCACCGCCCGAGCTCACTGTACCACAGTGGGAAGACCGCAGATCCCTGGGATCCGTGCACTCCTGGAGCATAGCTGGTCTATAGCAGATCTCCTCCTGACCTGTTGTCCCTCACCACCATCACTTTGGTAAGTTAGTACCTGGACTTGCTCCATGTGCTGTGCCATGTTCGTAGTAAAAGAGCTGAAAGGGGAGACACAGCGACTCCCTTCTGAGCACATGGAGAAGTAGGCTCTAGCCAGTCCAGTGCCAGCCCTGAGCCAACTGCTCCTCTAGCAGTTGGTTCTTCGTAGGTAAGCCAGCTGTGCCTGCTTCTAGTGGTGACCGTGCTGGGGTCACTTATGGAGAGATTCCGTCTCGGATACTCTGGTCCCTCTGTAGACCTCAAAGACTCACTTCGAAGACCTTTTGTTGGCGTAGGGAAGTATTATTGATGTGTTCTGAACACACTGAGATTCGGGATAACGGACCGTGTGGTCATCAGCAAAGGACACTGACGAACAGCACGGTTGAAGTGGTGCATGTAAGAAACCCTGTCGAGAAGCTGGGCTCATCACGCGTGTCATATGACATGTCTTTCTTATTTTCAAAGAACGGTGCCTGGGCATTTCTTTCAGTGCAAAATGAAACCAACAACTATGAAAAACACCAACTATCAAAAACACCAACTATGAAAAACACCAACTACCAACTATTAAAAACACCATCAACTATCAAAAACACCAACTACCAACTATCAAAAACACCAACTACCAACTATCAAAAACACCAACTACCAACTATCAAAAACACCAACTACACCAACTACCAACTATCAAAAACATCAACTATCAAAACACACCACCTCTTTCCCCTCTCTTCATAAAACAGTGCAGTGGGATTTTTGTTTCAGGTTTTACTCGGGAGCAGGATGGCAGTGGTGGAACTTTCAGTAGAAGACCTTCCTAGACCTCTGACTATGAGCGCAGTTACGTGTGGGGCATTCCTGTGTATTCCGTTAGGGTTGGCTAGACCGCACATGCTAGGGAGCCCCAGTAAGAGTACCTGGGCAGCTTCCTCTCCAGTGGAGAAGAGCTAAAGCAAGTGGAACAGTGAAGTAAAAGAGTTGAACACAAGATTTCAAGAGGTGACTTGCGAAGATGAAGTAGAGTGTTCACGTGAAATGTGCAAAGACCCAGAGTTAGAAAACCAAAAGGGACAGACACACTTGGCATTTCTGAAGCAGAGAGAACGAGGGAAAACGCCAAGCCTCAAGTCACAATAATGCAGAACCGTGTAGGAAGAATGGAAGCAATACCCAGAGTCATTGCCCAGAAGAATCAGCACCATTTCAGGAGGTACTGAAGGAGAAAGCCCAAGCTGCGCCCAAGTATTAGGCAAAAAAATCCCAGGACTTGATGAAAGACCAGCTGACATGTTTCAACAAATGAAAGCAGAGCTGCTGTAAGTGTTCCCTTGTCTATGCTCAAAAGCAACAAAGCCCACGTGGAAGAAGCACACCTGCCTGTGCAATCATGAGGTGTCCATGGGATCAGGCATCTAAGACCCAGAACAAAATCATACCCAGTGTGAATGGAATGGAGTCCCAATGCCCATCTGTAGACAATTGGACATCCCCTCACAGAGGGGTCACAGGGTGCAGTGTAGCATCTATGAAACACACAACTTCCCTCTAGTTCTTTGGTGCTTCCTTCCCCCAACTATCAGGACCTCAAGTCTACCTTACAAATTGGATTAGACCAGAACATGCACACTGCTACAGATAAGAGACCACAACACAGGGAATCCTGGAGAGAGAAATCCCTCAGGGCCAACAAGGAGAGTAGAGATACCAGGAGGATTAGGGGAAGGTGGGGGGAGAAAAGGGGACCCAATTATAAGGATCAACTTAGAACCCCCTCCCAGGGGGACAAATAATGGAAAAGTGGGTGAAGGGTGACAGAGGACGATGTAAGATATGGAAATAATAATCTGTAACTTATCAAGGGTTCGTGAGAGAGGGGAGGGGAAGAAATGGGGAGCTGATATTGGGCTCAAGTGGGAAGAGAGTGCTTTGAAAATGATGTTGGCATATGTACAAAGGTGTTTGACACACTGGATGAATGTATGGATTTTGATAAGAGATGTAAGAGCCCCCAATAAAAGTATTTTTTTTAAAAAGACAGCACCTGGGCATCAACTGGAAGAGATCCACATTTGTGCCCTTTCCAAAGAAAGGCAGCTCACCAGGGTGCAGAAATGATCCAACAGTATCATGAATACCACACACAAGTCAAGTTTTGCTGAAGATAATTTTAAAATGGATGCAACCATATATCAAGGAATGAAAAGCCTCGTCTTTCTCCTGCAGAGCAGCTACTAGGTTCAAACCACTGATCTTGTGGTTAGTAGCCCAACATGGAATTCAAGCTGGATTCAGAAGCAGATGTAGAATACAGGGTATCATGTTCATGCCAAATAGATATTGACTGGAGGCAGCACACACCCAAAAGTTGTTTGCACGTGCCTTATGGACTCCATGAAGTGGTTCAGCCATGTGGATTATAACGAACGATGGGTACAATTACAAAAAGATGGGAAAGCCAGAAGACTTCATTGTTCTCGTATGCCTGTACCCAGACCACGAGGCAGTTAACGCAGAATGGCTTAAACTCAGGAAAGTGTGCGTCCTTTTACCTTACACAGTCTGTCTGCAGAGCAAACGACTCAACGTGGGGCTATATGAAGAAGCCTGTGTCGGAGGAGAGGACGAGTCTCTAGCCGCCACCTGCAGCATGCAGGTGACACACGTGGTACAACGGAGAGAGACTGGAAGCCTTCGCTGAGGAATAAATATCAAAGACGACAGCGTCCCGTGCGCACTGTGCCTCCTCATCACGTGCAGAAGCCTTGCAGCCGAGCCGGTAAAGCAACATCAGGATAGACCGAAGAAAAGCGAGCGTGTCGAGGATTTTTCTTTTAACTTGGATCCATAACCATTCCCATCGAAGCAGTCAAGTGACCGATTACATCGGGGCAAAGCTGTCACTTGAAGATCAAGGCGCCCCTGACGCCATCCCGGTCTTTCCAGTCACCTCATTGCATCTGAAAAGCGGCCGCGCGTCAAGAAGACGGCACTGGAAAGAATTCGCGATATACTGTGTCAGAAGAGTGGACAGACGCTATAGTGGAGGAAGCTTGGCCAGGGTGGTCCTTAGGAATGAAGATGGCAAAAGTCTGCCGCGTGTGCTTTGGCCACGGCCTTCCTGGAGAAGGACATCGCGCTCGGCCCAGTAGAGAACGACGGGCTCACAGGTAGGAAAACGTCTTCATTGCTCATTACAAGTGCCCAGATAAAGAGCCCTCGGCTCCTAGGGCGCTTTAAGACGTTGCGGATCCAGGCTCCAGCTGAATCCGGACAGCAGGGACAAGAAAGGGAAGGAACGTCCTTTCCGTTTAGGGACACTTCTCACAGCTGTCCCGTCAGGTTTGGGTTTGGATCCCTATTGGCTGCACGTGGTCTGACAGCCACGACAGAAAGCATCATTCTTTACGCCAGGTGGCTAGTACCCTCGTAGTGGTTACGTGTTGGGCTGCTAGCAACGTGGTCAGCAGTTCTAGGCCACCAGCTGCTCTGAGGGAGAAAGGTTAGTCTCACAACGCACCAGGGCAGCTGTACCCTAGCCCGGAGTTCTTCCGTGGCAGCAGCTCCTGCCACATCTCAGAAATGCTAAGAAGGGTTAGTGCCCCTTTCTCTCGCTCCTCCGTATCTGGTCAGCGACAAAGCCCTGGTGGGTGGCCGTCCACCTCAGACTGCCATCGGTCAGGCCTGATGCCTGCAGTGGCCGAGCATGGTGTCCCTTCTCTGGTGTCCCTTTCAGGAGTGTCCTGTGTAGCAGGTTCTTTCGATTGGTAGGCAAGGCCCCATGGGCGGTGCTCCCTGCCTCATCCCTTCAACTCAACCCTCTGAAATGGACGTTCATCATCCAAAGCCTTGTCTGGCACCGTCCTTTCCTCCCCTGAGCTCAGCATCCTTGTTCTTCCTTTCAGACTCCCTGTCATCCCGGAACTCTGCCCCGAGACTTCCCCAGCCCTGCCACTCAGCACTTTCCCACGTCTGTGTGGCACCTCTCTGTCCCTCAGCCACACACTGTGTGACTCGCTAGCGCCGGGGCCCCTTTCCTGTTTGTGTATATGTGTGTCCAAATAGACATTCTACACCAGTCTAGATGACCGCCAGAGTAACAATTTCAATCTGACGCTAGCCTTTCTGGGATTGACCACTAGAGGGCAGGGAACTGCAGTGTTGTGATTTGCCTCTGAGCTAGCCAAGAGCTCTCTGTGATATGGGATGGAGATGGAGTAGCGTCATTCATTCATTCTGTAAACCTGTATTGAGCACCTGTGCTGCCCCGGGAATTCCTCTAGGCACTGAGAACATGGCCATAATCAAAGTTAGACAAAAGTGCCTGCCTTCTGCGTCTAGATATTTAAGAAAAATTCAAACAAATAAGCCTCCGAAAGATTTGTACAAGAATATTTGTAGGCACTTTCTTCATACAAACAAAAACTGGAAATAATCCACATATCCTCTAGAAAAGGGTCCTCAAACTACGGCCCGCGGGTCACATGCGGCTCGCCGAGGACATTTATCCGGCCCGCCGGGTGTTTTTGCCCCATTTTGGTTTTTTACTTCAAAATAAGGTATGTGCAGTGTGCATAGGAATTTGTTCATAGTGGTTTTTTTAAACTACAGTCTGGCCCTTCAGCAGTCTGAGGGACAGTAAACTGGCTCCGTTTAAAAAGTTTGAGGACCCCCTGCTCTAGAGGTAGCATAGATCTTTTTACTGAGGAACAGTACTCAGTAATAAAAAGAACAAATTACTCATAAGTGCAGTAACATGAAAGAATCTCAAAACAACTATATTGACTACAAGAAGCCAGCTACACCCCAAAAAAGTACACATTTTAAGATTTCACTTATGCACAGTTTTAAAAAAAAATGGAAAAGCTCATTTACGGCACTAGAAACCAGAACGGTGGGTGCTTCTAGTGGGAGACTGAGCTGGGACGAGGCCCAAGAAAGCTTTTTTCAGGTTATAGAAATGTTTTCTGTTTAGACTGGGTGTTGTTTTTTGTTTGTTTAACTCTTATTGTTGCAAATATACTGCAGCAGAACATATGCCAGTTTAACAAATTCTCCACATATAATTAAGTGACATGTATGACATTCTTCGAATTCGGCACCCATTCCCTGCCTTCTCTGAGCTGGTCCTCCCCATTAACGTCGCCACCCTGTGCCCTCGGGTTCCTGGGAATCTTTTGAGTTGCTGTTGCCAGTTTGATCCCATAGAGACAGTTCTTACAAGAGCATGATGCTTAATTTAAGGCATATGTTTTTACTGTTAAGCTGAGGGTTTGTTTTTTTTGTTTTAGAAGAGCTAAGGGATTGTTTTGGTTTAAGGTTTCAAGATGATCTCAGAGCAACCAATCTCAAGTATCAGTGGTTCATCATGCCTCCCTGGCTCCCGAGATCCCATGAGAATTTGAAAGTCTGTTCCACATATTTCCCATTTTAATCAGGATCCTCCCAGGGATTCTTCAGTTATAGTGACTGAGTGCCAACCATCCAGTTCTAGTTACATGGGATTTGTTTGTTTTTTTTTAATGAATCATTTTATTGGGAGCTCTTACATATATTATAACAGTTCTTCATTGTTAAATCAAGCATAATTTTACAATTGCTACCACATCATATTTTTTTAAAACCACAGATGTATACATGTGTCAAAACTTCGGGAACTATGTACTTAAGTGCATGTAGTTTTACTGTATATGTTATACATTTTGTTTTATTTTTTTTAATCTCCTTGAGCTTATAAATGAAATCCAGATAAGTGACTTCCTAGAGAGAGTAACTGGATTAATGGTTTCTTGGGAGCATGGCAGGGTCAGTTTCGAGAACTAGGGAGCTAAGAGGAAGGAGTACAAGAAAGAAGACAATGTTCTAAAATTGATTGTGGTAGTGATTGTACAACTCTTCTTGATATGATTAAACTATTAAATTGTATGATACATGGGTTATGTCCCAATAAAACTGTTTAAAATAAAATTTAAAAAAATAAAATCTTTAAATGCTTAAGTTCTGATTAGCAGAAACAGGTAAACTATTGCATTCCTGGCAGGGCTGGGAAGGGGGACAGGCTGCCATGACATACAGAGTGGTGAGCCAAGAACTGAAAGAGGTGAGAAAGGGGAGCCCTGCTATCATTCTTGATTACAGAGAAAGAGGGTTCCTGGTAAATAGCCTCCCTACAGACTGTCCCCCAAGTCCATGCTTGCAATCTTGGTGGGCGTCTTTCTCCACCCCATGCCTGGCCCATTGCAAGTGATGTCTGCTCCGCCATTGCTGTTCCTCCCTGTCCGGGGAGGTGGGAAGTTGAAGATGAGACTAAACAATTTTCCAGAGCCACAGTAGAGTGTCAGTATTGTCCCAAGAAGATACTGCTGCTTCTTTTTTTTTTTAATTGTGGTAAAATATGAAGATCCTTTCAAAAGTTCTTGGGAAATTATATTGTCTTTCAGTTTAGCTTTTCCACACACTTTTTGAAGACCCTTAGATGGACAACATAAGCAACAACAACTATATATCTATGTATCTATCTATATCTATGTCATCTTCTCACACATAATTCTAGTCCCGATCCAAGAACAGTTAGTTCTTGTGACATGGCCCTACTGGATACTCACTCTCATGAAGAGATCACTGAAGATGTGGGTGCTTTAGCAAGGTGTTGTGAAGAAACTAGATGGAGCCTGGCTGTCCCAAAGAATAGCATCTACGCTTGTCTTACCGTGAACAGCCATCCAAGTGAGGTGTCAGCCAAATCCACATAGAAGAAGCACACCTGCCTGTGTGTCCAAGAATAATACATCATAAAATCCAAACCGAGACAAGGGAACAGTATCAGGGTTTAAATTCCTAAGACCTGGTTTCCAGAAGACTCTGGATGACAGTGGAAGCCCAGATTCATTTTCAGGGTCCCCACATGTGTAAGTCTCCAGTGAACCCCCACTGACAATAGCTGAAGGTTGTGAACAGCCTTACTATCAGACGTAGGGCACTGTGAATTCGATTATGGTAGACACAGGTTAAAATTACCTCCCTTTTGACCCATGTTTCAGTCGTTCATTTTTTTTTTCAATTGAGATCTTCCTGTTTGTCATTGTTGGGTTTGTTTGTGTTTCATATGATTTTCTGTGTATGGAGTCCAGGATAGGTAAATCTATCTGCAGTCCCTGGATGAATAACTAACCAGGGGCCTTGCCCAGGAGACTGGGGGGAAATGGGGAGCTACAAGCAGTGAGTACGGAAAGACATGTTCTTACATGGAGGTGATTGCACGACTCGCCTTAGTGTGATGGGACTGCTGTCTGATATGTGGATTAGACGCCAGGAGAGCGCACTGAACAGCTTGCTGTCTTACGCATGCAGTTTGGTGACGTGGATTGCATTCATTCACCAGGTTGTGTAATTACCACCACTACCCATTTCAATACTTCAAACAGAAGCCCAGCACTCCTTAAGATAGCTCCCCATTCTGCCCCTTCCCACCACCCAGCTCCTGGCAGCCCCTTATAAACTCGGGTCTCTACACATTTGCCTATTCTAGACATTTCTCGTAAGTAGGAGTGTACAATATTTGCCCTTTGGTGCCTGCCCGATTTCACTCTGTGCAGTGTTTATGGTTCATGTTGTAGTATGTATCCGGACTCCATTTCTTAATGTGTGATACTATCCCGTGTATCTGTATAGAGTAAATTTTGTGTATCCCTTCACCTGTTGACGGCCGCTTAGCTCTTGTGCATAGTCCTGCCGTGAACGTTGGTGGCCCCAGTGTCTGTTTCGTGCCTAAGGAGTGGGTACCTCGGAGGGGAATGACTGGGCTCCGTGGCAAGTGTGGCTTACACTTTCTGATGGACAGCCAGGCTGGGTTCCTCTTACATCGATCACCCTTTTTGTCTCGTTTTGTTTTCGCGGTCAGCTTTATAGTGAAGTGGGATGGACATTGAGGAAAGTGCATTTCCCCCAAAGAAGCAGGCCTGTCTGAGCACCACCCACACCAAGACCTGGGACATTTCCACCCTCCAAAGGCTCGCTGTGTCCCCTCAGCTGGCAGCCCGTACCCCCTGCTCAGCTAGGGTATCTACTTTCCTGGCTTCCAGCAAACACGCAGATTCGTTTTACCTGTTTCTAAACCGTATATAATTAAACCATCCAGTTAGGATACTCCACTTCCCACTTCAATGCTGTTGGTTTGCAAGGAGCTAAGGAGCAGTTGGTGAGGAGTTCTTGAGCACCCAGCCCTTTGGGAATCCCGTCCCTCTCCTTAGCTGCCCTCCAGATGGCTCTCGTGGGACCGCTGGGGAGCAGGTGGGGCCCTTGCCCGCAGCAGCAGCCATCTCTGAGGCCACACGCTCGGAGCCGCTTCCCACTGACGCTTGGGAGCCGCATCGGTTTAGAGTTCAACATGATGCAACGATTTAATTGTGTGGTATGTGAATTAGATGCCAGTGAACCTTTTTATTTATTTTTTTTAACTTGCCATTTTGGGCATATAATCCCATGACATTGATTGCATTCAGCATGTTGTGTAGTTCTCGGTGGGGTGTCCAATGTTGGGTTCCCTGTATCATGAGAGGAGGCAGTTATCCCAAGGCAAGTTGTGGCTTGTCATCTCAGGGACCGCAAGACCTAGCCTGCTGTCTCCCAAGCAGTGAGCAGGGGCGCTCCTCATTGGACTCATTTGAACACTTGTAACAGAACAGAAGTGAGGTCATTGACACCGTCCACATGCTTGGACCTACGTGAGGAGCCTCTCTGCCAGTGACATTGGCATAGCCGGGTCTCTGTGGGTGACCTTTGGGCAGGGCCAAGAATGTAAGTGTGCTAGGCCTTGCTTTCCTGCTGCCCCCGTAATCTGAACGCTCTCAGAATCTGGGGTCCTGCAGCCAGGCCCAAGAGACTGAGTCAGCCAGCAGCACCGTTTTATCTGTTAACGAGATGAAACAGTCGTCCAGGAACCTGAGTGAACTCAATGGTTGTCCGGTTATTAAGTTCATTTTAACCAGGGGTCGCACCACACGTATCCACTGAGGCTGGTCCTGGCTGAGTAGTGTTCAGCCAGAGTTCTCTTCCAGGTCCAGTTGGACATGTGCTCGTGGTCCCTCCCCTGGTTGACAGGCGCAGGGCCAGGAAGGGCTCTAGAGCCTGCATCTCAGGCCAGCACGCCTTTCCTGACGCAGGCTGAGACATGATTCGCAAGACAGAACCACCTCCCTCCGGGTCTCTCCCCTGCAGCCACCTCAGAGTAAGCGTTCGCTCCGACCTTCTCCCTGGACCAGCGGCCTCCTCCTCAGAGACAGCACTCCTCACCCTCCCGTCTTGGTCAGGCAGGCTGACTTGGCCTCTCCACCCTCTTCCGGATTGTGGTGTGGGTCCTGCCACGGCGACTCCCACCGAAGACTCGTCTGCAAGCGCCCCACAGCTCGCCCCCAGCAACCTATTGATCCACCAGACCATCAGGCACTGCCTCCATGCCTTTCCCAGAACACCTTTCCCAGCTGAAATGGCTTCATCTCTGCGCTTTGACGTTCTTTAGCCATATGGCTGAAAAGGTTTATCGTATTTCAGTTTACTTTTGTGGTCACGAAATAATATTTATGCAAGGTATTCTAGTGAGTCCAGCTTTTGGGGAAAAAAAAGGCGGGGGGGAGGCACGAGTCAGATAAAATGCAGGCTTTGGAAAAGAAAAACACTGCCCATAATCTAATGTTTGAACTTGCAGTGGATTGGGTGCAGGCCCAGCACCGAAGGGCCTCAGAACTAGCCCACGAAGCTCAAAGGAAACCCGGCGCTGGTTGTGGTAGCTCAGTATCATTAGCTGCATTCACAGTGCCAGGTGTGGCTGCCGAAAACACCGTGTAATAAGTGCTTCCACTAGGAAAACGGGAAATGACATTGCTAAGGTGCATACATAGACTACCTGGATTCTGAGTACCTGCGAGCCTCCTGTCGAAATCTGCTGCTGCTTGTGGGTGGGAAGCGGCAGCACAGACACATGTGACTTTTCTTTTTTGTACCCCAAAGTAGTGTGCCCCTCTTTTTTATCTGATTGTAAAAATTATGTTTCTAGAATTTCTGAAGTCTTAAAGTAATAAATTGCGTACCCCACCCCTCACCTAGGAATAAGCAACCTAAACCTGGGTGCATTTCATCTTTCCGCTGTGCTTACATCATTACCGTATGTGTACTGGTTCTGATAGCCCATAATAGTGGTGCCTTGCTCTTCCCCATAACTCCATGACATACTTCCCCATATCAGTCCCTCCTCATGACAAGCTCATCTAAAATCACTGTTGTGCCCACCAGACAGTGTCATTAGAACCTTGCGCATCTAACCGCCACTGTGCTCCTGGGTTCCTCTCGGGGCCACAACTTCACCCAAAGGCTTTGATTTTGTTGTGCGGCCCTTAGTGTTCATAAAAAATGGCTCTCTGATAAACCCCTCAGGACCAATATTGAGAGTTGCCATACCAGGAGGGGAAGGGAAAGGTGGGGGGAGAAAGGAAACCAATCACAATGATGTACCTATAGCCCCCTCCCAGGGGGACAGACAACAGAAAAGTGGGTGAAGGGAGACATCGGTCGGTGTAAGACATGAAAAAAATAATTTCTAAATTATCAAGGGTACATGAGGGAGGGAGGGGGAAATGGGAAGCTGATGCCAAGGGCTCAAGTAGAAAGAAAATGTTTTGAGAATGATCATGGCAACAAATGTATAAATGTGCTTGACACAATGGTGTATGTACGGATTGTGATAAGAGTTGTATGAGCCCCCAATAAAATGATTTTTCTAAATAGCTCTCTGAGCAGGATGACCGTCTAGGTGGCACATGGTCAGCAGGAGGGTAGGGGGCATGGGATTTTTGCCATGCGTGGAAGGGAAGGGCTGAGTTCTGAGTGCATTTTGTCAGATGTCTGTCTCTCTGCACCACAAGAGACGGCAGTGAACTTCCCGTGTTCAGAACAGGGCTTGTGGGTCTAAGGAGGAAAGCTGCCCTTGCTGCCAAACTCCAGGGCCTGAACGTTTCCATGCAAAACCTGTGGGTTGCAGAAGCCCTACCTTGATGGACAAGGAGATCCTTCCTTCCTGGGCCCTCTTTCCTGCAGGAGGAAGAACAGGGAGGAACTCTCTCCTGTTGGATATGGGAGTTTCCACGAGAAAAGGAGACGCTGTTCATTTGGCTTAAGAGAGAAGCCATGGCTGACCAGGCATGGAATATGCCAGATAAACAGAATCCGTGGATAGGTGTGCAGAGGGCGGAACTCTAGGCAACTTTGCAGGCCCTCTGTGCCCTGTGCTCTCAGTGACTCTCCGAACTGGGCCGTGTGCTGCGCTGTGGCATTCCTCAGCCACGCCGGTCTCTGGAAGCTCTCCTTGTTGGGTATCCACTGTGGTGGGTGGTCTACAGAACCCATCCTGGGAAAGCCCAGACTGGTGGAGTTAATCCTAGACGCACGGGTTTGGGCCTTCTTCCTTCATTTCCTCCTCCTCACTCCGGAGTGCCGAGACAGCAAAGCGGCCTTCTCAGGACTGGGGAACCACTTCCTTCAAATGAACCAGTGCGGCTGCTTGATTCCAGCTCTCCCCACTACATGGAGCGCCACTGGACGGTTCACTGCACGTCTGAGATGAGGATGTGTGCATACCGTCTCCTTGGGATTAAGCAGGGGGCCTGGCTGACCTTGTTCTAATGGGAGGAGGACATGCTGAGGCAGGGAAGAGATGTTGGGTCCAGCAGACTGGTGTATGAGTGGCCCGCTCCGTGTTGAGTTGAAATCCTCATGACCTTCCAGGGACACGTCTTGCCCGCCTGCCAAGGGGAGGAGAGGGGCAGCCCGTCGTTCCTTGGCAGCTGGGTAGCCTGGTTCTCCCCTGGCCTTAACGGACTCCTTTGAAGACACCAGACTCTATCTTTCTCTCTCCGTTTTTTAGATAAGACCTCTGGACTTTCTTCACCTTTTGTTTTACAGAAGAGGATGTGGAGAACTTTGATGTGACCAACTTGTCTCAGGACATTCTGCGAAGCATTGAAGCCGACAGCTTTTGGTGCATGAGCAAGTTGTTAGATGGAATCCAGGTGAGCCGGTCCCGCCCACCTGCGTGCACCTCCCAGGAGGCCTTTGCTTTCCTTATTGTCCTTGTTCACCAGACAGGGGCGTACACACCTCGCGTGGCCCTCCTCCGTTTGTCTGGTCTGCCCATCTCTCTCCCTGGCCCTGGCCTGGCAAGCTCTCACAAGGTGATGGTCTAGCAGCTCTGGCATTTACGGAGCTCTCCCCTGTTGCCCTGGCTGCGATGTCTTCAGAGGATGCCCCTCCTCTCTGCTGTGCAGGGAACCACACGGACCCACCTCCAGCAGGTGTAGCTCTGCCAGGCTTGCCCCCCGGCTCTCATGCTGGTTGATTACTTTGTTCCCCAAATCCCGGGCAGCAGCTGTTGGCACCAGCTGTGGAACTACAGCGTGCGCTTTCGTGTGCAATTTGGTGAACCGGGGGGTAGAAGCACAACTGCCTGGCGCCCTGCTTATCCTGGGCTTCGTGTCATTTTCAGGATAACTACACCTTTGCACAGCCGGGGATCCAGAAGAAGGTCAAGGCCCTGGAAGAGCTTGTCGGCCGAATCGATGGTAAGTTCGCAGGAAGAGGCATTCCTACACTGTGATTCTGATGTGAAGCTGTTAGGCTTGTGGGGTCCTTGCCTAAGCCACCCTCCTACCTGTCACCCTTCCTCATCCACTCCCTGCTGTAGGCAGCCTCCCCCCCCCCCATCCTTGCACATCTCAACAGGATGTGAAATGAGAACTCGGCTGATGTCTCCAAGTCCACTCTCCGTGGAGTCACCGGCTCCATCACTTGTCCTTCAGCACCACTCTACAAATTCACCCAGCTTCCCCATTTCCCTAGCCATGGCTCTGTCCCCGTCATTCCTGGGTTTCCCCAACTTCCCCCTTGAAGAACCCACCTCCTCCACACTCTCCTCTCCCAGACCATCCCTTACACACCCCCGGGCTGCTCTTTCTGAAGCCCCGCCCGTCACGACCCTCTTCCGTGGCTCTGGGGTTGCTCTGAGTGTCACATCCGCCTTGTTCTCCTGGTGGTGATGGAACTCGGGACTCCCAGGCTTGACCCAGGCAGGACCCTCCAGTCCTCCTGTGGGGCGCCAGCAGCTCCCTCTGACCTCGTGTGAATGCAGGCATTAGAGGATCAGGGGGCATTGCCGGCATTTTCCCTTGGCTCTGGTCGCTAGAACTAAAAGGACTTTGGGAGAGAAGCCCACGGAAAGAAGTCAGAATAAGCTGCCTCTTCTGCTAAGTGGTCGCTCCTGCCCCAGTTCTCTGTGACTCCCCCAGCCACACACCAGCTGGCCCCCCTCACCTTCTGCTTTTCCCACTCGGGGCGTTTGCTCCCTCCAGTCAGGTTTTCTGAATTCGCATACAAGGTGCACCTTTTTCTGTTTTCCCCAAGTTCTCTTTTCCTGAAAGTCCTTGATTTGTCACGCTCACGTAAGCGTCCTTTGACGACTAAGGAGCTCAAGTCCCCAGCTCGTTTGCTTACTCCTAGTTTCTTTGTATCTACGCTGTCCACACGATGTCTCTTATCTCCAGTATTCTCTGCCCCTGACCCGGCTGTGACACTCCCGCCCGTCCCCCCAACAACTGCCGGCTCTCTGGGCCTCTCAAGACGCCCTCCTGCAGACTGATCCAGGCGACAGGCAGGCAAGGACAAGCCCAGCAGTCAGATGGTCCCAGACAGCAGAGGCTGTGCTCGCTGCCGTTTTCTGCCCGCCGATGCTTTTCTTTTTCTTTCCCCCAAATCACTTTTTTTTTTTAATTTTAACAATTTATTGGGGCTCATACAATTCTTTTCACAGTTCATACATATACATACATCAATTGTATAAAGCACATCTGTACAGTCTTTGCCCTAATTTTTTTCTCTTTTCTTCTTTTACATTTTATTAGGGACTCATACAACTCTTACCACAATCCATACATATACATACATCAATTGTATAAAGCACATCCATACATTCCCTGCCCCAATCATTCTCAAGGCATTTGCTCTCCACTTAAGCCCCTTGCATCAGGTCCTCTTTTTTTTCCCCTCCTCCCTCCCCCTTCCCCCCTCCCTCATATGCCCTTGGTAATTTATACATCGTTGTTTTGTCATATCCCCCCAAATCACTTTTTTTATAATTTTATTAGGGGCTCATACAACTCTTATCACAATCCATACATGCATCAACTGTGTAAAGCATATTTGTACTTTCATTGCCCTCATCATTCTCAAAACATTTGCTCTCCACTTAAGCCCCTGGCCTCAGTTTCTCATTTTTCCCCTCCATCCCCACTCCCCCCTCCCTCACAAGCCCTTGATAATTTATAAATTATTATTTTGTCATAACTTGCCGTGTCCGACGTCTCCCTTCACCCACTTTTCTGTTGTCTGTCCCCCAGGGAGGAGGTCACATGTAGATCCTTGTAATCGGTTCCCCCTTTCCAACCAGCCCTCCCTCTTCCCCCCCAGTAACGCCACTCACACCAGTGGTCCTGAAGGGATCATCCACCCTGGATTCCCTGTGTTTCCAGTTCCTATCTGTACCAGTGTACATGCTCTGGTCCAGCCAGACTTGCAAGGTAGAATTGGGATCATGATAGTGGGGAGGGGGGAGGAAGCATTTAGGAACTAGAGGAAAGTTGTATTCTTCATCGGTGCTACATCGCACCCTGACTGGCTTATCTCCTCCACTAGACCCCTCTTCCAGGGGATCTCCAGTGGCCGACAAATGGGCTTTGGGTCTCCATGCACTCCCCCGTCATTCACTATGATAAGGTTTTTTGTTCTGATGATGCCTGATACCTGATCCCTTCGACACCTCGTGATTGCACAGGCTGGTGTGCTTCTTCCATGTGGGCTTTGTTGCTTCTGAGCTAGATGGCCGCTTGTTTACCTTCAAGCCTTTAAGACCCCAGACGCTATATCTTTTGATAACCGGGCACCATCAGCTTTCTTCGCCACCCCCAAACCATTTTATTGAGAGAAAATAAAGATATTATACATTCCATAGTTCAATCACATCAAGCAGGATCCTATAATTACTACACTAGCCCTTTTCAAAACATTCTCTTCCTTCTTGAACTCCCTGATATCAGCTCCTTGTTACCCTCCCCTCCCCCACTGGACCCTCTGGGAACCTGTGTTCTACTTGCTGCCTCTCTAGGTTCATCAGTCCTAGGTTTCATGTGCCGGAAAACATGTTTTTAATGCCCTTACAAAGGCCTGAAAACTAAAGATTTGGTGCTGTAAAATAGCGGGCTTGTCAGTGTACAGATCTCTATCCATTTTTAGTAAAAAGTAAAAATCCCCCCTCTCCATGAAATCCAACTCCCTGGAAGTGACTATGGTTAACAGTTCTTCCCAAAAAGGTGCATTGAGGGTTTATTGCCTGCCAAGTGCTATTCTAACGGCAATACTTGCATTTTCTTACTGGACTGTCCTCAGACCCCTGAGGAAAGAATGACTGCCCTCATTGTACAGACGGGGAATGCCGAGCAGGACGATGATTCAGAAACAAGCAGACAGACAAACACAAGGCTGCTAAGCGCTCTTTGAAGCGCTGAGCTGACAGTAGACGGGGGACCAGGGGGACTGGGTAGTTTGGGGGTGGAAGTTAATAGCAGGGAGTTGGCGTTTCCCACTGAAAGCCCTTGGCGGTGAGTCACTGTCCACTTGCAGTGCTTAAGGACCTGCTGGCCAGCCATCTGTTGGGGAAGCCGCAGAGGGATTCCTCACCAGTGGGAGGATGGCCAAGGTGCCCTCCAAGGCGCTTTGTGCTTCTGGTTCTTTCTCTGATGAGGAATAAGGGGAGGCAGCCAAGTGAGCCTTATGGCTCCTGCTTTGGGGCCAGAAGAGCCCTGGGAAGGGGGCAGGGCACCTCGCATGCAGAGATGGGAGGTTGGCATCGTTCCAGGGTGGGGAATGTGCTCATCTACCCACCAGGCAGGGTTGCTCTGCAGTGTGGAAACCAAATGCAAAGAGAAGTCAGGTGCCTGTTTGCCCCCACCTCCCCCCATGCCCTGGGTCACCATCACCCCCACCCGAGCCCCGGGGTAGCAGGGAGATAAGATACGAAATGAAACGGCCAGTGTGTGGCGCCTGTGCACTGGGACCAATTGCACTTCCTGTTTCAGAGCAGGTGCACAGGCACTTCAGGAAGTACGAGGTGGAATACCTGCAGTTTGCCTTCCGCTGGATGAACAACCTGCTCATGCGGGAGCTCCCCCTGCGCTGCACCATCCGCCTGTGGGACACATACCAGGTACGAGGCGGCCCCAGGCCGCTCTGTGCCAGGCTACACGAGTTGCCCGGCACCCTGCCCTGGCGCGGAGTACAGCTGGGAGAAGGCCTCCTGCCTTGGCGTCATGGCCAGGGACTGACGTCATGGGCAGGGGTGGCCACCCCCAGGAGGACGGGAGCCTTCCAAGAAGGCTGGAGTCCGCTCCTTATCAGAACCTGGGGACGTGTAATCTGTGTTTTCCCTTCCCAGTCTGAACCGGAAGGGTTCGCCCACTTCCACCTCTACGTGTGTGCAGCCTTCCTGATCAAATGGAGGAAAGAGATCTTGGACGAGGAGGACTTCCAGGTGAGTGGCCAGGCCCTCAGAACAAGCATCGGAGTGAGAGTTCGCCCACTTGAGGGGCAGCCCCAACAGATGGGCCCAGAGCAGGTAGCTGCCTGGGAAGCGCAGAGAACAGGTGCTTCGGTGAAGGTGTGGACCCGCCTCGCTGGCAAGATGTCAGGAGTCAGGGTTCTTGCCGTAGGGAGGGGCATCAGTGGGGCAGGACCAGGCCAGTCACCGGGGGCTGGTGTTCACGGACTGGGCAGGCCAGGAAATGAAGCAGCAATGCGTCTTCTCAGAGCTGACGCTCTAGGTCAGCAATGACCCTTTCTCAGGGGTCGCCCGATTCATCACAGTAGCAAAATGACAGTGATGAAGTAGCAACGACAATATTGTTACGGTTGGGGAGTAACCACCACATCAGGAACTGTATGAAAGGGTCGCGGCATGAGGAAGGTTGAGAACCACTGCTCTAGGCTCACCAAGAAGGTGACCTGTGAGGAAAGGCTTGGGGATGGGGAGGGAGCCTTCCTGGCAGCCGCCCAGGGTGAAGAGTGTCCCGGCAGCAGTGTGCTTGGTGGCTGAAAGTACCCTGATGGAGGCCACTGTGGCCAGGACAGAACCATGCAGAAGGAAGGGGTGAGCTCAGAGGTGACAAGAGATCCATCACTGCCTTCGTGCCAGCACAGGCACCTTGGCTTCCACACCGAGAGAGAAGACGTGCTCAGGTCTTGAGCAGAGGAGGGCCGGAATCTGCCTTCAGTTTGGAAGGATCACTCGGGCCTCCCTGGAGGTGTGGGTGAGGGTGGAAGCAGGGAGCCCCCCAGGGGAGACGACTGAAGTCTTCCAGGCGAGCGACAGGAGTGGCGTGGACCAGGGTGGTGGCAGTGGGACGTGTGAGAGGTGATTTTGAATCTCTCTTGAAAACAGAGCTTCCGGGCTTCCTGACAAACTGGGTGCAGGAAAAGAAAGGACGGGACGGGACGAGGAGGCCCTAGGAGCCTCACATGCACCCGAGACGACCCAGAGCGCAGTTGGGGGCAGAGTGGATTGAAAGGCCATTCGCCATGCAGAGAGATCCCTCTGGGGGCTGGAGATCAGCAGCCAGGCATAGCCTGGACACACAACCCTCGGGGAATCCCCTCCACCTTCCTGAGCTCATCTGAGTTGGGTGGTAAGTAAAGCCAGGCGCACCGGAGGAGACAGCCCAAGCCAGTGAGTGCGCAGAGGAGTGGGGCCTGTCCCTTGCTCACGCCTCCAGGGGGGAAGCCACAGAGGAGAGGTGGGTGGAGCAGAGGAGGCCAAGTGGACTGGCCAGTGAGGGCCCGGCGACCTGGAAGGAGGAGACTTGCCGTGGAGGAGACTGTGAGGGACAGGTGTAAATGTGCCTGCCCCCCACGCACACACACACCACACACTCCAAATGGGCAAATGGGCGTTGGAGAGCGGTTGCTCATGCCCTCGGAGGGGAGGAGGAAGCTCGTGTCTAAGAACTGGTACGTTTCTGAACTCTTGGAGAGTTAGTGGGGGTGGCTGGATGGACACTCGCTTCTGATTTCAAGGCGGGGCGGGCAGGGGCAGGGGCAGCCCGAGCAGATGGAGTGTCTGTCTCCATTCCTGTGAACGGCCTGGGTGTTTTCTCCGCGGGCTTCCCGAGCAGGCCTTCTCTGTAACTGGTGGTTGGTGGCCCTAGAACAGAGGCCCTCGCAGCAGGGAGATGGGCAGGCAGGCCCCGACTTGCCCAAGTCAGAACTTTGGAAGAAAGAGGAGCGGGCAGGAGTGGCGTCTGTGTGCGGACGCTGGTGGCGGTCGTGTGGCTGCAGGCCGCTGATGCAGAGCCCCTGCTCCTGGCCGCCAGCAGTGTGTGTGACATCCTGGCATCAAGGAAGGTGAGGAGCTGCGGCGGCCAGGTGCCGGGCGGGGGGAGCTGCCAATTGTGATCACGTGGTTCAGGTGGAGCCGTATCCGGAGAGCGTGGCGTGTAATTCGGTTACCATGCGCCGGGCCCAGACAGTCGTCTGTCATAATAGTGCTTCCCAGCCTCGCTCAGGAAGGTGGAGGTGATTCCCGGAACGGCTCTTAGCACTTCACAGAAGCGCCAGAGCCGCGGATGCACTGGGCTCTGACGCCACAGCTGCGTCAGGCCAGGAGATGCTCCTCTACTGGGTAGCACATCGGTTAACTGATGGACCAGGGTCTTTCCAAAAGGGCCCAAGGAAGCGCCTCGGGGGCTCACATCTCAGTCATCCTACTTGTCGGGGTCCCTCCCTGGACTTCAGACGAAATAGAATGAGTGGGCAGCCACACTGGATAGCCCCCCAAGGATCCCCCCAAAATTCTCTGATAGGAAAAGCAGCAGTGGGCCTGGCGGGGTCGGGATGGACAGAGCTAGAAGCTCGGCACAGGTGTGAGGAGCAAGGCCAAAGAGCATCATGTCGCAGCCAGGCACACTGCGAGATCGTAGGCCCGGTTCTCAGGAGAAGAGAGGCACAGCCATCCTAGCAGCCATCTGTCATTCGGAAAATGGCTGGGATCGGGAAACGCCACAGAGCCCCATCCCGGGAGAGAGACGTGGGGTGCCATTGAGTGTTGTGAAGACAGATCAGCCAAAGCAGCTGCAGAGATAGAAGTGGGTGTTGTGGCCATTTCGGCAGGCCTGGGAAGAGAGCGAGGTGGGAGGGGCGTCATCACCCTCCCTCCCCCCTCGGTCAGGGGCTACACAGCATGAGGGAGGGGCTACGCCAGTGTCTCTGCACTTCACTGCTGGGGCCTCAGACCATCCTGCCCCTCCAGCCGGCCCACCCAGAGCAAGCAGCTGGAGACACAGTGCCTCCCCTAGGACAGTTCTGAGGGCTAGACAGATGGATGCATGAGATGAGCGCCTCGCCCTCCACGCCGTGAGCTCGTCATCCTGATTAATGTGCTCCCAGGTCTGGGAAGCAGGAAAAGCGAGTGAGAACCTGTGGAGCCCGCCTCTCGACGATGTCCATCGTCACCTCCCTTCACCTCCCTGCGTGAACCGCGCCAGGCCGCTGTGCGGGCTGCAGAGGCAGCGTCGGGAAGCCGGGCAGTGCCCTAGCTGTGGCAGCTCCCCCAGAGGGAAGAGGCCTGCTGCTTGCCTCCTGGCCAAGCAGCCATCAGGGCTCACTGCCTGGGAGAGGGGACTGAGAACCGACCGTGCAGGAGCCCATGAGGAGGTCCCCTCCTGAGACCCCAGCAGGGAACGTGAGGCATGTCTGTGCGCAGGGACTTTATGGCAGAGTGGCGGGCTGCTCCCGTGACAGCAGGACCCTTAGCAATTCTGTCCCTCAGTCTGGGCCGATAGGATGCCCCGTGGTGGTGATGGTGATGTTAGGTTGATGAAATGACTGGGGGCCTCAGAATGGTCGGATGCTAGCAATTTCATAAGGATCAATGGAGTAATAGCTAACTGGTACACTATTCAGAATGCTTGTCTGGGTTAATTCATCTCATCCTTAAAGCAATCCTATGAGGTAGATTGGGATTAGTAGCCTCCTTTAAAGATGGGGAAACTGAGTCTCAGAAGCTCTAGTTAGGCCAAGGTCACTACTCATCTGTCCATTGGAGCTACTGTGGTAGCTTTTGTGTTGCCCCGAGGCTGGAAGCGAAGCCTCCAGGATCTCAGACACCAGCAGGGCCCCCGTGGGAGCCAGGCTTAGCGAGCTTCCTGTTCATGAGGGAGAGGCAGCCCCCTTCCGAAGAATAAGCCACTGATAGGCCTATGCAGCAGGACACGCCCCGCACAGTACCGTGAGCCCACTCCCAGTTCTGCAGCCTTCCGTATGCCGCGACCCTTTCAGACAGTTTCCTCATGTGGTGGTGACCCCCAACCATAATATTATATTCGTTGCTCCTTCATAACTGTAATTTTGCTACTGTTGTGAATCGTCGTGTAAATGTCTGATATGCAGGATGTAATTTCATTTTTAAAATTGAACATAAGTAAAGCGTAGTGATCAATCACAAAAACAATATGTAATACTTACCTGGCAGGGAGATACCATGATCACGGAGGTGGCTTTCCCAGGGCGAGGCTTATCCATTGTACTCTGGATGTGCTGACCCCTGCGATTTCACCAAATGTGGGAAGGAAACTCGACTGCAGAATTTGTGGTAGTGGAGGGAAAAAAACCCAATATGTAATTATATATTATAAAATACTTATTTCTAATAACAAATCAATTAAATTTGCCTTGAAGCATGGTGTAGCATGGGTAACAGTCTTCGCGCCGGGTACTCATCTGTGGGTGTATTTGCATGTGGGCAGACCCGCCTGGAGACATCAGACCATCGGAAATATGTGTAAAGGTCGTTCAACTCCCAAAGGGGTCGGGACCCACAGGTTGAGGACCGCTGGTAGAAGAGCCATAGTCCTGCAGTCCAGACCCATCAGTCTGTGTGTCCCAGTGGGGACACACACAGTGAGGAATGTTTTAAGAGAATCAAACTTTTCAGTGGAGAGATGTTAAAAGGTTTTCAGCTTGGATCTCCCAAATAAAGTTAAAGTGGTAACTGAAAAAAAAGCAAAAAAACCTACAAGGGGAGCACCAGGAAGAGTTGCTGTCTGGGAACCCCAGGGGCAGATCTGCCTCGTCCTGTAGGGTCGCTCAGAGTGAACAGCGAGCTCTTGGGGTGCACGGGAGAGCAAATCTGTCTCAGACGAGTGCTCCTGTGAGGTGAGGCTGGCTGGGCTGCATCTCACATACTTAGGACATGTCACCCGACGGGACAGTGCCTGGAGAAGGACGTCGTGCTTAGTGAGATAGAGGCCCGGGAAAGGAAGAAGACACCCAGTGAGCGGGATGCCGTGTGGGGGGTAAGTGGCAGCGTCCTAGAGTCCGAATGTCCAGCCACTGTCTCCTCCTCAGGCTCCCCAGGCACTTCCTGCAGCGCCGGGCGGGCCGGGGAACAGGCTCACAGCACGCCTGCTCCTGGCCTGGGGTCTGCCTGGTGCTCCTTCTGTGGTGGGCACGCTCCCCACCCCTCTCCCTGATGAGTGCCAGCGAGTGTTCTTTTCACCAAGTGAGCATTGAGGAGAAAATGGTGAATTTTGTAAACCGAAGAGGGGAAGCATTGCTCCAAGGTCTTCCTTCTAATCTCCGATTCTGGCTCTTGGGTTTCTCCCCTTCCGCTGCCAGAGGACCCGGCTGGTAGCTGGAACCCAGACCACAGGCTCTGGGAGCAGCGGAGGCTCTCCCGCTCCCAGGGTGTTCCTGGGCACGGAGCCCGGCGCCCTTCCACCACGTCTGAACACACTGCCCGGTGACAGCGCTCACGTCCCCCACGCGCGCCAGCAGGCTCAGCAGTCCCAGGCCCGCAGTTCTATTCCCAGCCATCGAGCTACCCTGCCCCTGTGTAAGGTCACTGATCCTGTGCTTTGGCCTCACATTGATGGCTTTGTGAGGGCGCATTGTTCTTAGGCCACCCCATCGTTTGAAAGCACTTCCCTGCTTTCTGGACCCGCCCCTCTCCCAGACCTGCCTTGTGTTTCCCTTGCCCCAGCCTTGGGACCCTGAGGTCCTGGGTCCCAATCACGTTTTTGCCACTAAGATGTCTATGAAGATGTTGTCCTAGACTGTGGAGAAGCAGTCAGCTGGTGTCGCAGGGCAGGGTGTGTTGTCTGGGGCGTGGGGGAGCAGCCTTCTGGGGGCGCAGGACACCTTCTCTGTCTTGGTGGGGGTTACACAGTGGGTATATTGGTGAGAAGCAGGTAAGTTGACTCCCTTACACAAAAGGATGAGCCCTGTCTCTGGGCATACACGCGCCAAAATCAGACCAAAGTCTGTCGAGAAGGCAGGAAGTCACCCCCAGGATGCTTGACAACGAGTTAAAGGCAGCCAGACCCCAAAGGCCAAAATGGCGTGAACTGCCTAGAGACTGAAGTAGGTCAGTGGTCCCCAGAGGAGGAGGGGCGCAGGGAGCATGCTGCGGAGCTGTTGCTGGAAAGAAAGGAAGAAGAACCCTTAATCATTTCTTCGTTCTCTTTAAACCATCTAATGACAGCACAAGGTGCCTAGGAGCAGTGCGGGCCCCAGACAAGAGGGCACAGAGGCTGAAGCAAGTGCCTGGTCATCGTTGGGTCCAAAAAGTCCTCTCGGGAAAGGCGACATCTGTGAGAGAGGGCAGCGCAAGGCACCCCTAAAGATGCCAAGGCAGGACCTTCGATGGCTCCGCACCGATTTCGTAAAACCCTAGGCAAAGGCTCACCCTCACTATTCCTTTAAATGGCAAGGGAGTCGGGGGGGGGCTCCCTGAAGACAGCAAACCCAGGCCAAGGAGCTCTCTGAGAAGACTTTGCTCCTCTCTTTACGCAAGCAAACCTTGGGGAACGTCCTACTCGGAAGGTGACTTTCGTAGGAGACAGGTCAGCGTTATTCAATGAAATAGTGCTAAGCCCGTGGGACGTTGGAGGCCTAACTACCAAACTCGCTGTAAATAAATCTCCGGAGCCAGATGGCATCCACCCACCGCTCCTGCAGCATGGCGGGGCCGGATCATGGCGCGCTGCCCAAATGCCAACCCTGCCTTTACAGACAGCTGGTGAAGTGCCCGCAGAGGGCTGCAGACAGAACCTGGGAGCTGAAGGGCTTCTCCCTGAAGCAAGCTGATGAGGTAAAAGGCCTACAGTTCCTTCCTGAATGCAAGCCATCGAAGGCAGCCCTGCGTGGGTTTCTCGGAGGGGCAAGCTTGCCCGCTTCGCTGGAGTGCTTTCAAGCAGGGGAAGCCAACGAGCACACGTGTGCCTTTCAAGGACCGTCTCAGAGAACAGGTGTTGCTTTCATTGTGGGAAATGCACACATAGATAGGTAACAGAGCCTTTGTCAGGGTGGCCCTCCGCTCCGGGCACAATTCAGTGATGTTAGCGTCCAGCGTTTCCCATCGTCATCCGGGAACCGACCCCCAAACCAAGCGCCCTGCCATCAAGTCGGCCCCAGCTGATAGTGGCCCTCAAGGACAGGACAGGGCTGCTCCAAGGGTTGCCGAGATGCCAGCGCTGTAGGGAACAGAAAGCCTGTGTTTCTCCCCGGGAGCAGCTGGGGGTTTCCAACCGGCGTCCTGTGGTCAGCAGCCAGAGCCTGACCGCCCACAAGGACTCCTGTCTCAGCAGGGGTTCCCCACCTTCCTCAGGCCGTACCCCTTCCACACAGGTCCTCATGTGAGGGTGACCCCCAACCATAACATGATTTTCCTGGCGACTTCATCACTGTCGTTTTGCTTCTGTTAGGAATCAGGTGACCCCTGTGAAAGGGCCGTTCGGCACCCCCAAAGGGGTCGAGACCCACAGGTTGAGAACCGCTGTGTTTCCGGAACCGGGACGTGTTTTTGAAATGTTCTTTTGGGACCAGGGCAGGGCAAGTGTTTTGCTGCCTCACTAGTTCTCAAAGCAGGACATAAGTTCTTATTTGACTAGGAAGCTATTTTATATGCAGAATATAACTTATATTTGCACAGGATGTTCCAGTATTGCAAGATGATCTATACAGTGTCTTAATTATATATATTGTGTAGGACCATCTAAGTTCTTTTGCTGTTAATTATTACATGTCCTATTTTTTATGATACTTGGCCCATATTGCCAGGTAAAATTAATTCCCTTTTTTTAAATTAATTTTTCCCCCAAGATCTCCTTCAAAGAGCCTTTTCTATTTTATTTTATTTTATTTGTCTCCCTTCTGCCCCTCTTTTGCTCTGACTTGGGCTGGCAGCACAGAGGAGAGTGGCTGTGAGCACTTACTCTTCAGACACAATGTCTGGGTTCAAATCTCGGTGGAATCCTCCTGTGGCCTTAGACATGCCCTTTAAGTCGGCCTCAGTGTCCACATCTATAATACTCTCCCCGGACAATGAGTATTAGATGGCTGTGTGCTGTGTATGCAGAAGGCATTTAGAGCTCTATCTGGTGTGTAGGAGGTGCTCAGTCAATGACAGCTGCCAGTCTAATCATCATTATTGTCATCGTCCTGATCTTCTCTCCCTCCGCACATCTGTTATAAATTCTGTAGTGCGTTTTCCATCTACCTTTCCCTTCTCGGCCTCGTTGCTTGTTGCCTTCTGTCATCATTAGCTACTGTTGCTGTAACAGAAATACCACAAGTGGATGACTAGAGCAAGCATACATTTATTCCCTCATAATTTGGGAAAGTGGAAGTCCACATTCGGGGTGCAGCTCTAGAAGAAGGTGTTACTTCTCTGTCCGCTCTGGGGGGGAGTCCTGATCTCTTTCCAATATCTGTAGTACTGGCTCTCCTTGGAGGTCCCCGTGTGTCTTGGCCTGGATCTTCCCATGGGTCTAGGAGGTTCTCAGCACAGGGACCCCGGAGGGTTCCTTTTCTCAGCTCTCTTTTCTCATCTTTTGGGTGCAACCCACCCTAATCCTGCCGCCTTAGCAGCAAACTCATTAGTACAGAAGCCTGGATTTACCCTTTAGCACAAATGGACGATAACTTGATCACATCATTACATATCTACCAAACCACTGAGAAACGTGCCCCAACCAAGTTGATGCATTTTGAGGGGATACAATTCAATCCGTGATACCTTCTATCCCATCTCTTTTGCCCTCTCCCCAGCCCCCATACTCAAGCAGCCCAGACCTCTTCTCTGTTCAGTTCTGTGGTCCCTTGGGTTCGAGGGAAAAGTCTCTGGGCCACGCTCTTCTCTGCTGACTTCAGCCATTCCCAGCCTTTTTCCTGCGGAAAGCCAGTGCCTTCATTCCGCAGTGGGAGTCCTTCGCTGGCCTGCCCTTCCCAGGCTCTGCTGCTTGTCCTCCACGCTACCCCTCCTCCCAACCGGAGCAGCTCCCCTGACTGCACGTCATGCTGAATGCTTCCAGGAGCTGTCTTTGTAACAAATCTTTAGTCAGCCTCTGCCCCTAGATAAAAAGCACCTGGTTTTTGATTAATGCCTTCCTCCCTTAGCCATGATTTTGGTTTCTTCATTACCCATATCCCCAATTTATCAACTCACTGGACAGCTCCCCATGGTTGCAGCAGCGGCTGGAAGGAAGATGCAGCTCACAGGAACAGCCACCAGGTGGCAGAATGGTTCCTCACAGCTGCTAAGCCTCAGTGCCCCGGTGTGGAGGATAACTTACCTGGGTGCAGACGGATTTGGAAGGGTCTGGGGAATTTCTAGAAAGGCTACAAATGGGAAACTTTATGTAGAACCTTACTCAGCAAAGGAGATTGTCTTTTAGAGACACCACCCCTGGTTGCTTGTTTTTGTTCCTTTTCAGTTGAACAAGGATGCGTAAAGTCCAGGACTCTGAGCCAGAAAGCTGAGTTTTTTGCTCAAGCTGTCGAAAGCCCTCCTTGTATATGCTACATTCTAGGAAGGAAAAAGGAAACACCAATAAGCCAAAAGACGAGGTTCCTGAAATATTACCCCAGAGCAGGAAACAGCGTGCTCTTTATTTCCTCCCAGGCCTCTCCCCAGCCACATGGCTTATCTAGACTTCAGTGCTGAAGGGATCACGTGTGCATCCCTTCTGTGTCTGCATCTTATCACCTTACAGATTGTAGGGAAGGTTCCATAAGCTGCATCATGTCGGAAAGTACAGATTTACACCATTTCTACCCCACTTCAAAGCCTTTTACCTAAGACACAAGTCTGTTCAACGTAAATACAAATTATGAAAACATTAAAATAATGCTCTGGCTGCAGGGCATTCCATTTAACACATGTACCGTCATTTCTCTAAATGAACAGCCACCTTTGTCTTTGTGTGAATGAAGTCTGGGAGGTTCCTTCCTTGAGAACTTGCTAATAGGCCTTAATCCCTGTTCATTTTTTTCCCAATTATTTTATTGCCAACATTGGCCCCAAATCTGGCTGCCTATCAAGGCCACTGGATGGATTTTTGGAAGGGCTGGATTGCTAAGTCCCCTAGCTCATCTTCAGAATCCGTAACTCCAGGGTGGAGATGTGGGCCCCTGTGTTTCCTTGCGAGGGCTGCTGCCTCCAGTCCAGCTCAGCAGCCTGGTGAGGAACCACCTGCTGTGGTGACAGGGAGCGCCCAAGGGTGTCGTCATTGTAGACCGCCAGCTCAGGAACCTGGTCCAGCCGAGCCTACGTTCAGACACCGCTCCCTTCTTCCAAAGGCAGAGGAACGTCACAATACGGGGTCGTTTCCGAGGGAAATGGTTGGTTCAGATTTCATGGGCTATGTCCTCGCAAAATTAAGATAGCGATTTTGACCTCACTTATTAGCAAGTTGATCCAGGGTAGAAATGAAACTTTGTACTGTGAGATAAACAATTTATATAAAAACAGAAACTAGGTTTTCCAATTGATACACGAGTAAGTAACAAAAAGAGAAAAAAGATGTTGCTACTCGGATTCTAGTTATTCCATGCATGGGTTTATTCCCAGCGCCTTGTCTTTGCACATGTCTCTGATCAGTGGGTGGCTGCAGACAAGCTCTCCGCCCAGTGTAATCACTTGCCATAGTCTGTTAGGGTGCCTTTGGAAACAACAGGGTCAATCAGAACAGTGGCTTCCAACCCAGGGATCTGCTGGGTCATTAAACTCAAGGCAGAGGGTCAGCTCAGAAGGAGCTAGGGACAGTCCTGAGAGTTCCAAAGGGAACATCCTGGTAGACTTTCTCAAAGGGCACAAGTTGATGGTAAGGAAGAAGGTGTATGAAAATTGAAGCCTGCACCAGTGAGAACAAAGCCCAGCAAGATCGTTTTCCTCGTCCTGACAGCCCGCCCACTCCTCCTTGATGAGCCAACTCAGTGTGGCGGGAGCCCAGTTGGGAAAGCTTACCCCACCCACCCTACAGTCCTGATCCTGCCCCTTCAGGCTTCCTGGGGTTCCCAGACCTCAAAGGACATTGGAAAGGATCGCAATCAACCCCTTCTAGCACACAAAACTGCCATTCTGACATAAAGGAAAGACCCAGCATTCTTCAGGGAAGGGTCCGAGATGGAAGTACCACCTGAAAGAAGTCCAGAAGCAATAGCTTCACATTTTGATGGTTTGCTTACTGTAGGTTTCAATGACTCTGTGCCCCCTTGGCATGAAAAACCTCTCTACTATAATCCAGGATAGTGTTGGTGTCTGCTCTTGTAGCACCCCGTCTCCCCAGCTTCCCCCAGGGGGTGGTCTCACCCATATTGGGAACTGCTGATCTAGTGGGATGGCAAAACGGCCCTCGTTAGGGTTTCTGTACACCTACTTTGCATGATCCCATTCCCACAAGGGTCCCTACCTGTACACCTCATCTGTATTATCAACAAGCTAGCCAATGCCCTTAGTGGGCCACAGGGACCTAACTTGCATAGGCTTGTCCAGTCATTACCAAGTCCTGAATGGCTAACGGGCCGTGTTTTGTAACCCATGGCTCCCGGTTCTCTTCAGATAAGTCTGGGTGGAAGCCGTCCACGGCAAACAGGCTCCAGGTGGCAGGACCTCAGCTTCTCCCGGCCCCTCACTCTCCCCTTCAACACAGCTGGGGCAGCTGCTTTCCCTCCTCCAGACTCCTAAGGTACCCGCCCCACCTCTGCTCACCTCCTATTGGCCAGAACACACGATGATGCAGCGGTAGGCACAGCCTAGGCAGCATCGTGCTCGGTTGAACTTTTATTATGAAAGGAAGAAATGTCAGATCAGTTAAAAGTTGAGTTGGTGTTTTTAAGGAACCCTTGCCTGTGGGTGAGCCAGGTGTGCTGCCCATTAGCCATTCCCATCCCTCACCTGTGTCCTTGCTGGTTGGTAGGCACTCCTGATTTTGAATACAAGGGGGCTTCGAAATGTTCTTGGAGAAGTCCCATTATCTTGGAATTCCCTTTTCCCACCGGCTTTCAGAAACCCTGCCCCCCATAACCTTTTGTCTTTGATAAGCATAAAAACTCTTGTCTCACATTCCCTTTTCTTTCAACTTTGGTTTTACACACACACACACAGGCCTCGAAATTATATGTAATCACATCTGCCCATCTGTGAACGGCTTCTGGGTGTGGTGCCTGGCTACCACCCCTTTTATAATCAAACCAGCAGCAGCAGCAGATGGGTAACTCCGTGACAGAGATCATCTTAGATCTCACTTTCGCTTCGATCTCCAGCAGCCGCTCAGGAGGGAACAGAATCAGAGGACTTGGGCACTGAAAGCTGAGTAGACCTTAGATAGATGGAGTGGGAAAGAGAAGGTATTTTAGGCAAAAGGGAACAGCTCACACTAAACCCTGTAGGCACAGGTAAACTAGTGGCAAGGGGCCTGCCTGGCTAGGCCAGGTGTCCTGGGAACAGTGGGAAGAAGCCCAGATAAAGGACAGAGGTTACCAGAGAAGATCAGGATCAGAGGGAAGAAATTCAAAGGTAAAAACGATACATAGCACTGTCTTTCCAATAAAGATTAAAAAAAAAAACCCAGCAGAAAATGAGTCTGTAACCCAAGGGAAATCGGTAAATTGGAGCATCCGCACGTGATGGAATACTGCCATTGAAAATTACCATTTTTGAAGGCTGTGTGGGGGAAATGTGAAAATTAGAGTAAAGGGAAAAAAAGATAATTAAAAAGCATAGAAAATCCTAATTATGATGACAACTATTTAAAGAAATGTGTGGGGGGGAGGGGAGAGGAATATTTTTAATTAGCGATGCATTTGGGTGATGAGTGATTGTTTTTCTCTTTTAAAGAGCTGTGTTTATTGTCGTCCTGCTCTGTGTAACACTGTTTAAGAGGCGGGTGTTAGTGGATGGGAGAAAGGGAAGGGGCTTTTCAAGGCTTCCAGAAGGTGAACGGGGCCCAAGGGCTATGTGCCGAGGGGACGACTGGGGGGCCTTTGGGATGTGTGGTTCCGGAGGAAGGCCCCATCCTAGGCCGAGGTCTCTGAGAACAGGCCTGCTGGCCCCACAGCCTGTAGTTTGGGAATGATCGAAGTCTGCATTGTGTCCTAATAAATTGGTTTGGAAACATACACACACATATTTATGTGGTTACTCCCTGTCTAAAAGCATGCTAATTAGGATGATGTGTGACCAATGTTTACAATGTAAGACAGCCTCGGCAAGACTGTGTGTGAGATATAACGCTGTTGAATAGACAAATGCAATGCAGGGCCACTACCGGTGCCGTAAAAATCAATCGTAAATTACTTCAAATGTGGGGAGGAAAAAAAATACAACGAGAGCTTCCTTGTTTTCCAGGGCCTCCTCATGCTGCTGCAGAACCTCCCCACGATACACTGGGGCAACGAGGAGATCGGGCTGCTGCTCGCCGAGGCGTACAGACTCAAGTACATGTTCGCCGACGCCCCCAATCACTACCGCCGATAGGTGCTGTCCCCCCTCGGACCCAGACTGCCCCCAGCTCTGATGGCAGATCCGATCACTGTGGCCACTGGGCGAGCCTGGACCCCGGCCAGGAAGCACTCCTGCTGTACAGAGCCGCCCCGCCGCCGCCCGCCAGGGGCTCACTTGTGGCGGGCGAGCCTGCCCACCACTCCCTCTCTCTGGATGTGTCCCTCGGACCGCTGTCAGTATTCCATGCCACGTGGATGGGCCCAGCTCTGGGAGAGGACAGAAACGGAGGTACAGGGTCGTCTGCCCCTCTAAAGGCAACTGGACAAAAGAAGGGGGAGGGCAGGATCTATCTCAACACGCGTTGTCCGTGCAAGGACTGGCTCTCTCCCCTCTTGGCAGCAGGTCAAAAACGCCTTATGGTAAAGACTCCTGCCCTCTGCCCCTGATTGCCTAGCCAGTCCCTTTCTGCCCAGCCTGAGCCAGCGAGGGCAGCTGTTCAAAAACATTGCTCTCAGATGGAGGAGGAGGTACGAGTGCTTAGAACTCTGGGAAGAGGCCTACACCCAAGGGCTAGGGATGATTATTTTATTTTTTTCATTTCTCACCAGATGTCTGTATGTGTGTGTGTGTGTGTGTGTGTGTCTGTGTGTGTGTTCGCACTCACACGTGTGTCTGTATGCACATACATGCCTGTCAGCATTTCGATAGGTGTCTGAATGTCTGTGTCCAGACTAGCCCCACCCAAACCGTCCGGGAAGCACCCCACGACCAGGTGCCCCAGCACCCCCTGAGGAGGATCAGGGCAGGCCAGGGAGGAGGGCCTTTTTACCTCCCCAAACCCTTCTCCGCTGATGACCCACTCCAAGATATTACGTGTAAATTGTGTTATTATGTATATGAGTAAAGATGTACAAATAGATGTCCTCTTTGTAGCAGATACGGTTTTATATTTATAATGTGTATCAACATGTGAAAGCAATCTAGGTCACTAGCACAGATGACGTCGCCAGCCTAGCAGCTGCAGCGACTCCAGGTTGCTTCGGGGCGCCCTCCTGTGAGGGGTCTGCTGGAGTCGGTGTGGCCAGGCAGACGGAGCGACTCTTCAGACCAGTGGCAGCCATCCAACCGGCCGTGTCTCCCAGTCCCCTCTCACCCCACTCCTCCCTGGGCATTTCTGAGCACCTGCCCTGGCCCCTGCCCCTCTTGAGCAGGAAAGAGTGAGAGGACCGGACCGGCTCTGTACCCTCCGCCCCTGGTAGCCTCCCTCCCAGCATGATTTTTGACTCTGCCCTTTCCTGGAATCTGGAGGCAGCTTTTGTTTCTAACGGTCACTTAGGGCAGAAGCTGTGACTGAGTAGCCTGTGCCAAGGAAAGCGGGTCTCCTGTGCCCCCCCACTGTCACAATCACACCGCACACCACAGCTCATGAGACCTGTGACTTACGTTTGATTCTCGGTGGTTGGTAGCTGGAGGGGTTTGGGGCCGGTCACAAGCAGCTACATCCTCTTGGAAAGCCAAGCAGAGTCCCCAGGGGATGTCACCTTGAGCCCAGTTCGTGTGGCACTTCTCATCCGCAGCTGTTTCTCAGGCATTCTCCCCTCCCTGCGCCCCTTCGTGTGCCTCAGTCACTCCCTTCACAGCGGGAGAGGGCTGGTGACCCTCCCTCGACTGGACTAATTAAAGAAAGACACTTGTGTTCCCAAGTGGTGGTTTTATTTTTTTAGTTTTTACGTTTGTATGGGAAATTGTGGCTAACGTGAAAGAATTGTAAATAAATAGTATTTCCTCCTCAACTGCTGGCTTTTTGAAGTTTTTCTTTCCCTCCCGTGGGTCTCTGTCTCGTGAAACCTCACACCTTTCCTGGGGTTCTCATGCGGCTAATGGTATGAGGCACCGGGTGGCAGCCTTGCACAGGGCAAGCAGGGGCTCCCGGCGCCCGAAAGCACCCCAGAGCAAGTGAGCAAGTGTTGACTGAGCAGCCACTCCGGGGCAGGTATTCTGGAAACGGCACCGTTCTCAATAAGCCCGTGTTGCTGGAACCCCTGATCACATGCTGGGCACTGCAGTAAGCACTTGATAGGGATTTTATTTTTGTCTACCCAACAAGGTTTAAAAAAGTAGGACAAGAATTTCAGTGCTAGACAAAAACCTAGGAAGTTGAAGTCAGCCCATCACTCCACAGATGAAGAGCCCAACTCAAGGCTGAGCAAGGGACAGTCCGCGGGAAGGAGAATCCAGGCGGGCCTTCCTGGCGGTCTGTTTTCTATCAAACCCTATCAAACGAAGATGTACTCACAGACGGGCCCTGCCTGAGGGTCTTCATGAAGGTTTGTCCTCATGACTTAGTGGTGGGTTTCTCTCCCGGCAACTTGTCTTGGTTTCTTCATGCTGTTGGACAGAACACAAGTGGCCGGCTGGACAAACAGATTTCTCTCCTCGGAGTTTAGGGAGCTGTAAGTCCTCGCGGCCAGTGCCAGCTCTACGAGAAGGGGTCCTCCTTCGGTTCTCGAGGAAGGTCCTTGTCTCTTGGCAGTTTCTGTTCCTATTTCCTTGTCTGTCTTCACGGAGCGTGTATTTCCCCCGCTTCCTCTGCGCCTCATGCGCTTTTAAAAATGTTAACCAGTTTTACTGGCCTGTGATTCCCCTATCCTCTCTGTGAGGCTGGGTGGTCTAGAGGAACAGATCCAGGAATACTCCTATGTATGAGAAAACGCTTTATATTAAGAAGTATTTGTATACCAAGAAGGCACCCCAGCCCACGTCCGTAAATCCTATGCTCGGCCATCCGGCCCTCACCGGACTCACGTAGCCACATGCTGGTGATGCAGAATGGGGCCTGGGGAAGCAGGAAGATCACAGGCTGGTGGGTGCGAAGGTTGATGGATCCACGCACGGTCAGCAGGAACTTGGCAGGGCCCTGGCAACTCTTCAGGGCTGCGTAGCCCACATGGGACCACCCTTGAGGCAGGCAGGAAGGAGGGGCAGAGAGGGAGTCTCTGTATGTCTTGCTCTTACACAAAAGGCTTCTGACACCAAGGAGGTGTCCACAGGTTGCTGCTTGACTGACACGTTTGGCTCCACCCCCAGGCAGGAGTGTCTCGCTGACATAATCCCTAGCTACTCCACAGCGAACAATTCAATCGTATGAGCGCATGAAAGAGCCACACAGCCACCACCACGGTCCTTTTTAGAACATTCTCTCCTTTCTTGTCCTCATTGCTGCTAGCTCCTCGTTTCCCCCAACCTCCCCTGCAGACCCCAAGAAACTATTAATCCATTACTGTATCAATTTAATCTGCTCGTTCTATATCCCAAAGGTAAGTAATTGGCTAAAAACATACCCTACAATAATATGGCCTCATTAAAAACAACAAAATCATATTCCCAAATGATTCCCAGTTATAGGAGTCTGGGGTTTCCAACACATTTAGGGGCGGTGGGGCGCCCTGACAGCAACCTTACTATGAAATACCTCGAGTCCCCATTCTGGTAACTCCCTTGGAGGACTCACCTGAGAGCACTTGTTGATGTCAGCCATGAGACCTGGCTAAGGGTGACTTTCAGCCGAGCGTAACAGCAGTGGGAAATAACCGTGACTTCGCAACACAGCAGGAGGCCTGGTGGCGGTGCGGGTTGAGCATTGCACTGTTAGCTGTGGAGCAAGTATCAAGCCCCAACGGCTCCCGGGAACAAAGATGAGGCTCTCTGCGCCAGTTAAAATGTATTACCGCTTCAGACCCTCCACCAGCCCAGGGAAAACAGTCTTCCTTAGGGATTGAGCTGGATGTGCCCTTGATGGAGTTCAGCCTACAGTGGGTCATGCCTGGAAGCCCCTGGGCCAATATTGTAAGCTTCTCTGCCTAACTCGATGTTTGTGTCCCAATCCTGCTTTGGGAGTTCAACTGGTAACAAAAATGTATCGATCTGCAGCCAGCCATGTTTTGTGAGTTTGCTTTGATGTCCCATGCCCTTTTCAAAGCCCTGGGACACCGTTATGACCCAGACTAATAGGCTCCCTCCTCCAGATGATGTCTCAGTAGTTAACCTTGCCTTTGTCACATTGAAGACTTAACAAAGTTCTCTTTAAATTAAAAAAAATTTTTAAATGGCCGCCTCAGCAGCCCAAGGAGCCAGAATCGACTCCTATGGAGTCCCGATGGCAGAGTGGCTAAAGTTAACGGAAGGTCAATGGTTGGAACCTACCCGCTGTCCACAGGAGAGAGATGTGACAGTCGGCTCCATAAAAGTGACAGCCGTGGAGAAGAATTGTTTTCCCCTCAAACATTATTGCGCTTTAACTCTCACAAGTTGACCATGCATTCATTAAACAATCTGCAGATAACTACCATTGTAACAAAGGACAGTTTTAAGTAGACATAACTGTCCTAAATGGTTTATGAGGCCTGAGGTTTGCAAACATCACTGATATCAGTGATAACCGCGGTCCTGGAGAGGGTGGTGCCTTCTCCACGAGGAGCAGCGAGAACCACTGAGAATGTGGCGGAACTTGTGGCCCTTTCCGAGACCTGCAGACGTCAGCCCGGGCATCTCCCTGTGCTGGTGGACTGGCTCAGTGATCCCACTGAGCTTCTGAGAGCTTTATGGAACCAATCAATGAGAGTAACGTCAAAAAAGATATTTGTGAAATCTTCACCAACCCAGTAAGAATTCAGGATTCTTGGGGCCCCCCACTGGGGTCCAGCTTGCTCCTCTGTAACGCGCTGAAGGTTTCGCACCAGCTTCAGCTCAGCACCATGATGGACAGAGTCGCCGTAGGTTGCACCCTGGAGCAGTGGGAGTTTGCAGCCACCGTGACGCATGTGACTCCAATAGAGGACATCGCCTGGCTTGGTCTTGTAGCCCCTTCTGAGCTCCTTGGGTTGGGTTGGGTTGGGCCCGGTGCCTGCTGCAGTGCAGAGAGTCAGTGGTCCTGCCGACAGCAGACCTACAGGAGAAAGCATTTCACATCAGACGGCTTCTTCCTCCGAGCTCCTGGATGTGCTTGTAGGCAGTCATCTTGGCTTACCTGATGGCTGCTGCCAGACAGAAAGGAAGGAGCCAGCCTGGGAAATCCCATGGGGCAGTTTGACTCTGTCCTGTAGGGTCACTATGAGTCAGAATGGCTCAGTGACAAGGGATTTTAAGTACAACATGGAAATGTATTTCTCACATGAAATCCAAATGGTAGGCAACCCGGGGTTTGGAGGGTGGCTGCTTCCAAAAGTTTTTGGACCGTGGACATCGTCCCTAGGCTGTCGCAGCCCCAGGTGGCAGCTAGTACTCTGGTTACTATATTCACTTCTCCGATAGCAGAATGGATTAAAGATGGGAAAATAAAAATGCCAAACTGGCAGAGAAGAAATAAAACTAGTTGCAGAGCATATGATTCTACAGAAAGAAAACCGCCAAAATCTCAACAAGAGAATTGTTGGAACCCATTAAAAGATTTAACCATGTGGCAAGGTACAAAAATCAACGGGATGCCTGCACACCAATGAAGAGAACTCTGCAAAGGAAACTCAGAAAATAATACAATTTACAGTGGCCACACAAAAGATGAAATACATAGGAATAAACCTCACCGAAGAAACAAAAGATTTGTACAAAGAAAACTACAAAACTACTCAGATTCAAAAGGAACACTGCCATCAAGTTGATTCTGACTCACAGTGACCCTGTAGGTCAGAGTAGACCTCGTGTAGGTTTCTAAGACTGTAACTCTGCATGGGAGGAGAAAGCCTTGTTTCGCTCCCATGGAGCCGCTGGGGGTTTTGAACTGCTAATGTTGTGATGAGCAGCCTAACACGTAGCCCACTCTGCCACCTGGATTCCTACAAGACACTACTAACAAGGAAACAAATGAGGCCTACATGTTAATGGCTAGGAAGAGAACATTGTGAAAATGCCACTACTACCCCAAATGATCTATAACGAATGCAATTCCCATCTAGATCTCAGCATCATTCTTTAAAGAGATGAAGAACCAATCACTGATTTTCTGTGGAAAGACAAGAGACACAGAATAAGCAAAACACTAAGAAGGACAGACAACTAATTGACAGAGGACAGAACCACATTACATGGGGAAGAGACCATCTCTTCAACAAATGGTGCTACGAAAATTGGACTTCCATTTGCAGAAAAATGCATCAGGACCCATACCTACCTTACATACTTCACTCCATGTATGAGAATGAGCTCCAGATGGATTAAAGACCTAAACGTAAACCCTAGATCGATGAAGATCATCGATGAAAAACACGGACACGCCTCGGGGTCCTACTGCATGGTGTAAATGCGCTATCACAGATAATGAGGACCACGAAACAGCTGACGGGGACCCCCCTTAAACAGAAGAACCACGGCACCTACGGATTTCACCAAAGAGCAAAATGGGACCGCGCAGGAGCAGGGCGGGGGTGGGTGGGTGGTGTTGATGCGGGATTTGGCAATGACATATTCGACAAAGAGCAATCTCTGAATGAAGCCTACAGAAAATGTCAGCACCTCAATAAGAAAAAGTTGAGTGACTCCATTAAACAATTTTTTTCTTCATGAGCAGAGGACATGAACCGATAAGTCACCAAAGGACACATGCGGGTGACCAACAAACATTAAGACATCACTAGTCGTCCAAGAGATGCGAATCGAAACGATGAGACACCACTTCACTCTGGACTCTAACACAGTTCACAAAATCAGAGAGCACAGTGGAAAGGGTACCGAGGGAAGGGAACCCTGTGAACCAGCACAGCCACTGCAGAAAGCAATATGTGCTTCCTAAAATAACTGGGAATAGGAATACCATATGATCCAGCAATGGTGCTACTTGGTACATACCCTACAGAAATCAAGAACCCTACAGAAGCATGAATGGACATATGCACCCCCATGTTCATCGCAGCAGTATTCACAATAACCAGAAGATGGAAGCAACCTGAATCTCCTCAGTGGAAGAATGAATAAGTAGTTTAAACATACACACATGCAGTACTGAGATAGTTAAGGGTTATTGTGCCAACCTGGCCGATAACCACATGTGGGGTTAATTGAAGGGCGGAGAAATAAATGGTTCAGTGAGCCTCGCCTTTCTAGTTCTCAGGTCTCTTGCTTTGTGATGGTCAGACCAGGGTGCAGCTGCCTTAGCCAGTTCCCTGCTTCAGCTGGCAAGGCTCACTTCCTGCAAGACATCCCTGAGGAGAAGCCATATGGACCTACCCCGATGCAGCCCTGGGTGGAGACCCCTGCCAGCACTGAGATGCTTACACATTCACTGACTCGGCTTTCCTCCTGCAGTTGGCATCACAGTGTGTGTTTTGTGAGATGGAGGAGGACTTTGTGGATTGGTGTCAGACATAGAGGATAATGTTGGATTTGTGGGCTTGGGCAGCACTGGGTTAGGATGTTTTCTTGATGTGCACTTACCCTTTATCTAAAACTCTCTCTTATGCATAGGAGTTTCTGTGGATTTGTTTCTCTAATGTCCCCAGACGAACACAAATATTCTACACAGGAATAATGAACTACCTCATGACCTGGATGAATTTGGAGGATGTTGAGTGAAGTTAGTCAAACACAAAAGGAGAAGTACTATGTAAGACCACTGTTATTAAGAGACAGAAAAATCAAGAGCAAGTTTTCTTTCCAAAAGACAGACCAATGGTTTCCAAGAATGTGAGGGGAAGGGAAGGGGAAGCAATGAGTTTCACAACAGAGGGCAGGAGGGAGAAAGCTAAAGAAGGGCGGGGTAAAGAGGGCAGGCAAGCCACTGTGTGGTTTGAGATGTTGTTCACATTGTCGAATGCCAAGAAATGATTGATGGTCAATCCCCACTCAATTCACAGGAGGCACCATTTGAAGACTGTAATCAATGTAACTGACTTATACAGGTAGAAAGTGTCGAATTGGTGTGTGTTCCGTGTATATTCTCAACAACAAAAAGGAGTTAACTCTTTTTTAAAATGAAGGGACCATACTGGTAGTGTTTTAAGGACGCTTCCAGGGAACTGCCTCCCAATCCTCCTCTTATGGACTTACTGGCCAGAACTTAGTCTTTGGTTCTTTATACCAAGTTGCCAAGGAGGCTGGCAACCACAGTCTACTCCGGGCAGCCGTCCACCTGACTGAACCTCAGGGTTCCCTTACTGTGGATGATGGGGAGAGCATTCTAGTAACTCTAACCATTAGGACTTAGGACCCTCATTTGGGGGTAGAAACTAGATCTTCCCATGGGAACTAGTGGGAAATCTGGCTTCAGAACCCCACTGACAGTTCACAATTCACTTTGGAATTGAACCAATGTCCCACAATGCAGAGAGATTGTCTTTCTACTTGATATCATTTGAACTGCAGGAATTAATTGTTACTGAAGCCGATCGAGAAAATAACCAAGCAGAGCTCGTCCTCATTTTAAAAATTCAGCTTTTGATCCAGGCAGAAAGCCAAGCATTTTCTGAAATATGTTTGATCGTGTCTAGAGAATTAATGAAACCTTTCAGAGGAACCTTGGCATCCTCTGACCAGAAATGTGTCCAGTATTTCTCCCATTTAATTTCTACAGGGCTGCTGACACAGGCTCTGCCTTGCTCTCACTCGTCTGTGAAAGTGGTCCTGGCACACAGTCCTCGGCGAGTGGCCCCATTGCTGACAATGCCTAGCACCTCTTCTCGTCTCCATCCGGCTTGTCGTGGATGGATTTTGCCTGTCAAACAGCCTCATGAAACTTTAAGGATTGGAGACAGACGCTAAGCCTCCAATAACGGAGGCCCTTCTCACCACTCCTGGGCTCGCAGCACTCGGTTCGTTCATTATTTATTCATGTATGTTAGCCATTTTATTGGGGGCTCATACAACGCTTATCACAATCCACACATCCATCCATTGTGTCAAGCACATCTGTACATTTGTTGTCATCATCGTTCTCAGAACATTTGCTTTCTACTCGAGTCCTTGGTATCAGCAACTCATTTTTCCCCTTCCTCCCTACTCTCCCCTCCCTCATGAACTCTTGATAATTTATAACTTATTAATATTTTGCCACATCTTACACTGTCTGATGTTTCCCTTCACCCACTTTTCTGTTGTCCGTCCCCCAGGGAGGGGGTTATATGTAGATCCTTGTGATTGGTTCCCCCTTTCTACCTCACCTTCCCTCCGCCTGCCTGGTATCACCACTCTCACCATTGGTTCTGAAAGGATCATCTGTCCTGGAGTCCCTATGTTTCCAATTCCTATCTGTACCAGTGAACATACATTTAGGAACTAGAGGAAAGTTGTGTGTTTCATCATTGCTACAATGCACCCTGACTGGCTCATCTCCTCCCCGTGACCCTTTTGTAGGGAGATATCTAGTTGCCTACAGATGGGTCTTGGGTCCCCAATCTGCACTCCCCCTTATTCACAATGATTTCATTTTTGATGCCTGATACTTGATCCCTTTGACACCTCGTGATCACACAGGCTGGTGTGCTTCTTCCACGTGGGTATTGTTGCTTCTAAGCTAGATGGCTGCTTGTTTACCTTCAAGCATTTAAGACCCTAGATGCTATATCTTTTGATAGCCAGGCCCCATCAGCTTTCTTCACCACATTTGCTTATGCATCTGCTTTGTCTTCAGTGATTGTGTCGGAAAGGTGAGCATCATGGAATGCCAATTTAATTGAACAAAGTATTCTTGCTTTGAGGGAATACTTGAGTGGAGGCCCAATCTGCTACCTTAATACTAGACCTATACATATACGCACATAGATCTATTTCCCCATCCTCATATATATTTACATATGTACATGCCTTTATTTAGAACTCTATAAATGCCCTGTGCCTCCTCTTTCTTTCCTCTATTTCCTTTTACTTTCCTTTTATCCCACTATCATGCTCAGCCTTCATTAGGATTTCAGTAATTTCTCTCGGTTACATTGCCCTTGGTCATGCCCTACCAGGCCTCCTACACTCTCCTTACCACTGATTTAGATCACTTGTTGTTCCCTTGTCCCTGGGTTTGTTAACACCACTTCCTTTCCCTTTACCTCCCCCTCTCCCATGTCCCCAGGAACCGTCGGTCCCGTTGATTTCTCCTCCAGATTGTTCATCCAGCCTCTTATTTAGACAGCCCTGCGGAAATAATAACATGCACAAAAACAAGACATTAAAACAAAGCAACAAAAGAAAACAAAACAACAGCAATAACAAAGAAAAGCCTGTCATTAGTTCAAGGACTGTTGACGCTTAGGAGTGTTTTCTGGTCAAGTCTGATGGGGTGCCACACCCTTGCCCCACAATCTATTTTTGGTGTTCCCTGGGGACTTCCTTGCTCTGTTCCCCTTGGTGTTCTTTTGCACACCCGTAGTGTTTTGCTTCAGTGTGGTGGGATCAGATCAGATCGGGCGCAATTCCCACACTGTGTCTCCAGTGTTGTCCCTTGTAGGGCTATGGGTCAGTGAGGGATGTCCTGTTTCATAGTGGGGCTGGCCATACGGTCCTCTCTGTGCATTGGCTGCGCTGAGCGGCAATATAGTCCTCAAGGCTTGGTAGGCAACACTCATTTCTTAGAGACAATTTTGGAAGCTTTGTAGACACCAAGGAAGTGATTTTATGGAAAACAGAAAAGCTTACTCCCCTGAAACCAGAATCTATCAGTCATGTGCCTGTGGCTAGCGCAGCTGCAAGGTACTTCAGTTTAGGCAAATCAAAGCTGCCCTGGAGTAAAAGCTACCCCTGTATTTTGGCAAAAGCGCCCTGGTGATGGTGTGGTTACAACAAGTTGGGCTGAGATCCACAAGGTCCAAAGTTCGAAACCACCAGCAGCTCTGCTTGAGAAAGGCTGGGCTTTCTATTCCCATAAACAGTTACAGTCATGGGAACCGATGGGGGTGGGGAGGGGGGACTTGATGAGTCAGCACTGACTCGATGGCAGTGAGTTTGGCTTCCCTGTCCAGTTTGGTTCTCTTGGTAGTTTGTGCCTGGGGTGATAGTGGGGAGAGTCTGGGAGCCGGTGCTGGGGATGCTCAGCTTTTGCCTATGTCAAAAGCGACCCCTCGATGCGAGAGAAAACCCAGACCTCTGCAAGCCTCTGCCCCCCAAACTCTTTTCCCATCCTTTAACTTTTAACCAACCTGTGTTTTTAGGTTGAATTTGGGTTTCTCGTAAAAAAGATATAGTTGAGTCGTTCTTTAATCTGACCCTCTGTTTTTTAATGGGTGCATTATGCAATATTACAGTGAACGTTCATATGGTTGGATTTGGGGTTACCATTGTATCTATATGTTTCCTCTTGGCTTTTTGTTTTTTGTTTTTCTTAATAGCTTTATTGAGCTTGTTAGCATGTGAGGGGGTACTCCCCCCAAAAGACCAGAATCTTTTTTCAAAGCTAAAACAAGTGTACTCTCCAGTACACTTAATACATTTGCCAAATCTGCAATTCCATTCTTGGAAACATTTTTCAAACTCCTCTGTTTGGATGGCTGACAGAACCTTCTTCATTCTTTTTTTCACCTCTTCTGCATCAGCAAATCCCTCTCCTTTCATGTCCCTCTTCATTCGCAGAAACAAAGCGAAGTGGCAAGGAGCAAGGTCGGGTGAGTAAGGAATGTGGAGCAAGAGAGGCATGCTGTTTTTTGCCAAAACCTGGTGCACTGAGATGGCTGCGTGAGCAGGTGCATTGTCGTGGTGGCAAAAACAGCCCCCTGTCTGCTACAAAACAGACCTGTTTTGTTGAACACGGTTATGCTGTCTTTTCAGAACCTCTAAATAGAAAACTTGATTAACAGTCTGACCTGGTGGAATGACCTCCAAATGCACTGAGAGTCAATATTCTCATCCTTTCGGAAGTTGACGGATGTCCAGACAAGGTCTGTCATCAGTTGACATTTCACCTTCTTTTGAAACGAGAAAACCACTCATACACTTGAGTTTGTCCCACCGCACTGTCCTTGTAAGCTGTGTTCGACATCACAACAGTTTCTGCAGCATTTTTTCCAGGCAGGAAACAAAATTTCACAGCTGTCCACTGTTCTCTTAAATTGGCCATCACAGAAAACAAGGTTTGAGCAAAATTGCTTTTACGAAAAAGTTCACTGTGACCAGAGAAAACCCTCCCAGGCGACACCACTGGGTGCCCTAACTCAGGGGGAGTTGGTTAATGCATACTACAAATGCTCTGCTCTGCCCAGCCAGTTCTGGTTTGGGGGTACCCCGCATACAGTTTACCCGTTTAGAGTGTGAAATGTGATGGCTTTGCATGTTCAAGGTGTGCAGCCATCACCACAAGTTTACAATATTGTTATCACTTCAAAAAGAAATCCCAACTCCTTTATTATTGTTTTTTGCATGTGTGTAAGAAAGAGCTTTATATAAAGAGTAATTGCACATTAAGAAAACATCCCAGGCCTGTCCAGATCAAGTCCATCAGTCTGATACTAGCCTACATGTCTGAGGATACCAATCTATAAAGTCCTCTTCAGACTCAGGAAACACATGCAATGACGTCGAATGTAGAGGATCACGGGCCAGTGGGTGGGAAGCCTTGTGGATCACTGGCTCTGTAAGCATCTCAGCGCTGGCAGGGGGCTCCACAGGCTCCTTCAGCTCCAGAGCTGCAGCTCACCTCCTTCTGTCTTGTCCACAGGAATGCCTTGCCGTGAGTCCTATTCCTTTTTAAAATATGGATTAGGCAGGGAAGCGTTTCCACCGTTTGGAGTTCCTCTGCTTTTCCTCTTGCCTGCATGTGGAGTATTTGATTTGTTTGTAATATGTCGTTCTACACACCAACTCTGCGGTTTTGTCCTACGGCATTGGTCTAGAGGCCCGATGCTTTGCCTGTTGACACTACTTTATCATCTCAATTAAGACGTAGAAACCTTCTCACCACCAAGACTTTTTATGCCCCTTTCTCTTGGTGGCACAAGAATCACACCGATAGCCGTTGGAAACCCCAGCAGACGGGTCACCTTTGTGGCTGGGAGCAGTCATGTACACTTTAAAGAAAGTCCGAAGAGACGCATGTCCCCTCCTGCGCTTGCTTCTCGCTGCAAGTTTCTCCTTTCTCGCTGGTATGGCTGTGTCCTGTCAGCCCGAAGAACTTTCTTTAGTTCTCCTGGTAGAGCCGGCTGCTAACACTTCTCGTTTTGACTGCAGTCCTGCAACTCTTGGACTTATTTTTTCTGAGCACTTTCAAGTTCTTAGTCCTCTGTCTGCTCCCGCAGTTTTGGATGGGAAATCCACAGTCCTTGCAAAAACTCTGTGTTGTCTGCTTCCGGCTGTATTTGCAATGTGCGTGCTTTGGCTTTCTCACGTTTGATGGGGTCTCGGAGTGTGCAGGATTATTTTCTTTTTTTACATTTTATTAGGGACACATACAACTCTTATCACAATCCATACATATACATACATCAACTGTATAAAACACATCCGTACGTTCTTTGCCCTAATCATTTTCAAAGCATTTGCTCTCCACTTAAGCCCTTTGCATCAGGTCCTCTTTTTTTTCCCCTCCCTCCCCCCTCCCCCCTCCCTCATGAGCCCTTGATAATTATAGATTGTTATTTTGTCATATCTTGCCCTATCCAGCGTCTCCCTTCCCCCCCCCCCTTCTCTGCCGTCCATCTCCCAGGGAGGAGGTCACATGTGGATCCTTGTAATCAGTTCCCCATTTCCAACCCACTCACCCTCCACTCTCCCAGCACCGACCCTCACACCCTTGGTCCTGAAGGTATCATCCACCCTGGATTCCCTGTGCCTCCAGCTTCCATATACACCAGTGTACAACCTCTACCCTATCCAGCCCTGCAAGGTAGAATTCGGATCATGGTAGTTGGGGGGAGGAAGCATGCAGGATCTGGGGGAAAGCTGTGTTCTTCATCGGTACTACCTCGCACCCTGACTGACCTATCTCCTCTCCTAAACCCCTCTATGAGGGGATCTCCAGTGGCCGACACTTGAGCCTTGGGTCTCTACTCTGCTCTTCCCCCTTCATTCAATATGGTATATATATATATATACACGCACACACACACACACACACACACATATATACATATATATATCTTTTTTTTTTTGCATGATGCCTTATACCTGGTCCCTTTGGCACCTCATGATCGCACTGGCTGGTGGCCTTCTTCCATGTGGGCTTTTTGCTTCTGAGCTAGATGGCCGCTTGTTTATCTTCAAGCCTTTAAGACCCCAGTTACTATCTCTTGATAGCCGGGCACCATCAGCTTTCTTCACCACATTTACTTGTTCACCCACTTTGTCTTCAGCAGTTGTGTCGGGAGAGTGAGCATCATAGAGTTCCAATTTAATAAAAGAAAGTATTCATGCATCGAGGGAGTGCTTGAGTAGAGGCCCAAGGTCCTTCGTGCGGGATTATTTTCATTTATTTTTTTTGCGTTGGTTGTTTTACTTATCTTGTTTGGGACTCACTGGGCTTCTTTAATGAGTAGTTTATGTCTTGCACCCAATGCGAGAGAATTTCAGCTATTATCTCTTTTAAAAAAAATTCTTTTTTCCCTCCCTGCACCAATCTGTAATCCTTCTCCTGAAATCCCAATGACAGGAATACCAGGCCCTCAGGCCCGTCCCTGGGGCGCCTCTGTCCATTCATTTTCCAAAATCTGTTTTTCCTTTTCTCTCCTTCAGATTACATCATTTTCCTTGATCTGTCTCCAAGGTCACCGACTCCTGTCGTCTTCCTCTTTCAAATCAGCCCATCAGTTAATTTTTATTTCGGACACTGTGGCATTTAGTTCTAAAATTTGCATTTGATTTTTTTATAGGTTTAATTTTTCTCCTGAGAACGTATATCTTTCCCTATATTTACTTTTACCTCATAGAACGTAGTGATTAAAAAAAAAAATCTCACTGCCATGGAGTCTGTACCGACTCACAGCGACCCTCTACAACAGGGTAGCACTAGCCCTGTGGGTTTCCAAACAGTTGCTCTGTACGGGAGTAGAAAGCCCTATATTTCTCCCTTGGAGCAGCTGGTGGTTTGGAACTGCTGACCTTGTGGTTAGCAGCCCAAAGCGTAACCACTACACCACTTGTTTTCAAATCTTTGTTTGACCATTCCAGCATCTGGGTATCTTCCAGTTAGCATCGTTTGATCCTATCCTACCCCCAACCCCCGCCCACCCCCAAATGGTCCTATATTTCTAGCTCTTTGCATTGAGTAATTTTGGATTGTATGCTGTACCTTTAAAGCAGCGGTTCTCAACCTGTGGGTCGTGACCCCTTTGGGGGGGCGGGTCGAACAACCTTTTCACAGGGGTCGCCCAATTCATCACAGTAGCAAAATGGCAGTGATGAAGTAGCCACGAAAATAATTGTATGGTTGGGGGTCAATGCAATGAAAGTGTCGCGGCATGAGGAAGGTTGAGACCCGCTGTCTTAGAATATTGTCAGCCTCTGGGTTTTGTTAGACTCAAGGCCTGTAAGGTCAGCCCCAGCCCCCTGTGTTTACAAATGCCGTTTTCCAAGAACACGGACACAGAACCACCGGGGAATCCAGGAATGCCCTTCTCTGACTTGACTGGCTCCTCTGGGGATCCCTCCATCACTTCTGGCTGACAGGGGCTCCTTTCCCTAGGCCGTTCACCCCAATAACAGAGTTCTTGACATGTGGCTGCCTGTGCTTTTCCACCACTGAGGCCCACCCTTGGGGCAGGGACAGGAGAGGAAAAAAGAATCGCGAAGCTTCTTCCCCTCCACGTGTTCACACACTGACTTGCGGGGATCCTTTCCCTCCACCCTCGGGGAGATGGAGCTTCTCTGACATTTTGCTGTCTGGTGCTGCTAGGCAGCTCTGCCAAGGGGGCCACTCTGACCACAGCAGAGAGCGAAAAGAGGGGAAAGCATGGGCGCTTCCCTCATAGGGATTGCTTCTTCAAGCTCCCTCCCGCCGCCAACCCTCCTGCGTGTTGCTCCAGCCTCAAGCAGCTGTGGTCTGCTCAGACTTTTGTCAGGGGCAGGAAGAGCGAGCGAGCTCCATCATCCAGCACCAGAACTCCTCCAGCCACAAGCTACAATACAAAACCACACGTTACATGGAAACTCCACCTGCTTACATCCATGCATATCAATAGATAAGCATTCCACAAACAGTACTGTCGCATGTGTGATGGCCTCTATCTATTGTTTTCCATGAAAAAAAAAAAAACAACGCTGGCCAGGTCTCATTGCTGAGGGCTGAGCTGGGCGTGCTGCACACATTGTGGCCGGAATGGGAGAGGCAGGCTGGGGAAAGTAGACGGGAGCAGTAGCAAGTCCCCAATCAGGCTGGCCAGAGCTGATGGCGCCTGTGATAGCTGTGAACCGCTGCGTTTCCAGGCCAACCCTTTGCTGAGAACCTGCACCTCTGCCCCAGAGGTACTGAATCAGAATCTGCATTTGAACACGATTCTCCGCTGATTCCTGGGTGTGTGCCTGTGTACCTAAGACTCACCTGGGGATCTACAAGATCAAGGTTCTCCGTGTGAGAAATTCGCCCACTCCCGCCCCACAGGTGACTTGAGCTAGGGCTCTTTTGAATTTTATAGTCCAAAAAATAGCCGACTCAGAGGGAGATGATTCTATGTCACTCCAAGCCTAATGTTTACAGGAGGCACATGATACCATGTATTATTTGCAAAATAAACAACCCGAAGCAAACTGCTGCATCGGAAAGGAGAGGAAACCCAGGCAGTAATTACTGATGCCTGAGTCCCACTGCTGGCTCTCACTCTCTCCTCCCGCCACCCAAGAAAATCAGATGAGTGATAAATATTTGAACTAAATACTGATCCTTGGCAAGTTAAATGATTCAGATGCTTAAAGAAACTAACCCAAAGAGAATGAGGTGGTTGCCTACAATATTAATTTCAAGTACCTCTAAAACCACTCACCTTGATTACGGATTATAAATAACTCCAGAATAGGTAAACTTGATGGCTCATTATAAGTGCTTCCAAAATATAATAAACTTGATTAAAGAGCTCAGAAATGTCTTCCGACTCCGTACTTGAATTCCTCTGTGTACATGAAATAGCACTCACTACACAAGCTGTCCACAGCAGATGGTCCCTGTTTCCCTCCTCACCTAGTTTTCGGAAATATTTCCTTTCCAAAACCAGAAAAGTCATCTTACCCCGATTCCTCCAACACGGAGTTAGGTATTTTTGATGGTTGGGGAGGGATGACCAGACAGTGGCAGAAACCAACTATCCCTTTCCCCTTATCCCTTTTCTGCAAAGGGAAACAGGAGTTAAAAAAAAGGGCAGACCCTCCCCACCCACAACCACCATCACCCCCCTCCTACCTCTCTCTCCTTCCCTTCCTCCCTCCCTCCCTGGGAGTTCACCTCCCCCAAGTCAGCCTGAATCCTTTCAAGTCTCCTCACTGATCCTTGGCAAGTTAAAGGGTCTATGTACCCACTGGCCACCCCAAAGATGCCCGAATACAGCAATCTGTCAATGACATTGGCCTGTGTTCTCAAGATTAGAAAGCACATAGAGAGTAACAAGACCCTTTCTTCTCTGCTCATCTTTCAAAACCATAATGAAAAGGCCCCGTCTCACCCTACCGACCCTCACACACAGGGGCTGCATTTCCAAGCCTTTGACAGAGCTGAGCCTCCACCCTGGAGCAGCCCAGAGTGAGAGAACAAAAACATGCTTGGGGCCTGCAGATGCGTAATGAAAGAACAAAAAATGGAAGGGATTTCTATTTTACAACTTCCTCCATAAAGGAGGAAAATGTCATGTTTTCATTCCCTCTTTGGGAAGGAGGCACGGGGGTGGGGGGTTGCCATCGTGCAGGAGGTGGTCTATGGCAGTGGACACTCTATTCTTCCTCAATAGTAACGGTTCAAGATTGACTTGTGTGCCCCACAGAACTATGTCACTAATCCCAAGCCTATGCCTATGGTGCAGCGCTGGTGGCGCTGTCAGGGAAGCCCTGGACTGCTAACTGCAAGGTCAAAGTCACCAGCCACTATGTAAGGAAAATACGAGGCTGTTTGCTCTCATAAAGATTTACAGCCTCAGAAATTATATAGGGCACTATGAGTCGCAATCCACTGATTCATAGTGGGCTATGCCCACATTACAATTCCATAGCAAAGGGCGTGACTTAAATACATTTCTTCTGAGATATAAAAGAGCAGCGTAAGCAACTAAGCATGGAGAAGATAGATGCCATTTGATCACCAAATAATTTAGGAATTAAAAAGCAAAAACTAACCACCACTGCCATCTCCTAGCGGAAACTGAAAAAATTAGTAACCTCCCTCTTCCCAAGACAGAGAAAGTAGCTTTCCCCTGGATTTGAACTTCTAACCTCCTTTACTATTGTTGTTAGTAGCTGTTCAGCTGGTTTCAGTTCACAGGGATTCACAACAGAAGGAAACACCACGCAGTTCTGTACCATCTCCTATTGCTGTGTTTGAGCTCTCTGTTACAGCCACGTGTCATTCCTTCTTGTAGAAGGTCTTCCTCTCTTTCTGTGCCCCTCCAGTTTACCAAGCATACTGTCCTTTTCCGGGGACTGGCTTTTGCGACAGCGTGTTCAAAGTCTCACCATCTTCACCTCTAAGGAGCATTTGGCTGTACTTCTTCCGAGACAGATTTTTTTTTTTGTTGTTCCTTTGGCAGCTCAGTATTCTTCACCAGCACCATAATTCAAACGCTTCAATTCTTCTTCAGACTTATTCAGTGTGCAACTTTCACACGTGGATGAGGCGATCGCAAATGTCACAGCCTGGGTCAGGTGCACCTTAATCCTCAGAGTAACATTTTTGCTCTTGAACACTTGTGCAGCAGATGTATCCAAGGCAATGTATCATTTGATCTCTTGACTCCTGCTTCCATGAGCACTGGTTAGAGATCCGAGCAAGAGACGATCTTTGACAACTTCCATATTTCCTCTATTTCTTTTAAATTTTATTTTTAAATCCTCTTATTAGGGGCTCTTACCTCTCTCTCTCTCTCTCTCTCTAAATTATTGTATTGGGGGCTCATACAACTCATCACAATCCATACATATATGAATTGTGTAAGGCACATTTGTACATTCATTGCCCTCATCATTCTCAAAACATTTGCTCTCCACTTAAGCCCCTGGCATCAGCTTCTCATTTTCCCCCCTCCCTCCCCACTCTTCCCTCCCTCCTGAACCCTTGATAATTTATAAATTATTATTTTGTCACGTCTTACACTGTCGATATCTCCCTTCACCCACTTTTCTGTTATCACAATCCATACATTCCTCCAGTGTGTCAAGCACCTTTGCACATATGCTGCCATCATCATTTTCAAAGCATTCTCTTCCCTCTTGAGCCCCTGAGATCAGCTCCTCATTTTTCCGCCTCTGTCCCCCGCCCTCCCATATCTTACATCGTCCTCCATCGCCCCTCACACACTTTTCCATTATTCATCCCCCTGGGAGGCGGTTCTAGGTTGATCCTTGTGATCGATTCCCCCTTTTTCTCCCACTCTCCCCTAATCCTCCTAGTATCTCAACTATTCTTGTTGGCCCTGAGGGGTTTATTCCTCTGTTTATTATGATGTTACCGAATGCCTCAATCGTGAGGATTTTGGTTTACTTTCCAATGAATTGTAATCCATATTTAAAGCTCCAATAGACAATAGAATTTAAGCCAAATTTATTATGAGAAAAAGGACATTTTATGCACCAATTCTGATGATGGATGTAATAATTTAAAAAATGAATAAACATAAGACCTGAATAGTTTTTAAAAGACCTGAATAATATTAACCATTTGGACCTAACGGATGGCTAGAACACACTACTCAAGAGTACCACAGTGCACATTCTACTTCATTGGACACATGTCCAGTATAGACTATTTTAAGACACAAAGCAAATTTCAATAAGTTAAAAAATATTATAAAGCATCTAATCTGGCCATACTAGAATGAAGATAGAAATTAATAACAAGAAGAAAAAGGAAAGTTAAATAAATATATGGTAACTAAATAACACTACTAAAACTAAATTAAAAACAACAATAATAGTTTATCAAAGCCAACATTGACATTAAAAGATACTTAGAAACTTAAGAATATAGCTGAAGCAAAAATTATTAATTTTATGGAGTCTCAATTCTAGACTACACATCCCTTAGTACACTATGTGACAAAGTGGGAAGGACACTTAGGGGCTTGCTGAAGACAGTTCAATTGTAGAAAAGCACTTGTGGGATTCAGTTGTGAGTTGAGTTACCCATTTTTTGCACAAACTGTTGTTGTTTGGAAGAATGACTTCACAAACACACGATGGCTGTTTCAACTTCAACATTTGGCAGACATTTTCCCCAAGAAGTTGTGTCTGTCACTTCAGATAAACAACACAACAGAGTGCAAGTTTTTCTGTAGAAATTAGGATTGTGGAGAACACTCCCTTACTTCTCGTCAGATGTGGTGGGGGGTGACATTAACGAACGTGAACTTTTTTATATTGTGCAATGTCGTCTGCCAATATTGAGAATTAATGCATTTCTTGGGGAACCAACATCTTCTAAATGATGTTGCAAAATTATGCATGGCTAAAAATCCATCATAAGTACAAAAGAGTCCAGCAGATTTTTGTATAATAGGACAAAAAGTTTATTGATATGGTGTGAGTCTTCTTCTTAATTAATATTGAAGAAACTTACCATTTGTCCAGTTTAGATGTAAAATGTTTTTCTCCTTATCCCAAAATTGTTCTCTGAAGTTTTCTTAAAATCAAACAGCTTAACTAATAAAGACTGTGTGCCTGAACATAATGCTATTCTTTAAATCGTTTTATTGGGAGCTCTTATAGATATAACAATCCATAATTAAAATAGATCAAGCATAATTGTACAATTACTACTACAATTAGTTGCAAAACATTTTCTTAGTTCTTGAACTCTTTGGTATCAGTTCCCCTTTATCCCCTCCTTCCCCCACCCCTCCCCCTTATTGTTATTTAGTGTTACAATGTATATGTTATACAATATAGCCTTATGCTAACAGTAAGGAAACCTTATTGTTATTGTTGTATATTGTTACAACGTGATGGTATTTTAAGACTGATTTCTATAAGATCAAATTGACAGTAAGTATCTGAAAGACTAGATAGAAACCTAAGGAGCGCTGAGTTTGTTAATGAGAGAGGGTGAAATGGTTATACAACTCAGAGAATGTAATCAGTATCACTAAATCGTGTATGTAAAAACTACTAGTGTGTCAACTAACAGAGAGGTCTGCGGGGCCGGGCCCAACACCAGCGATGTCAATGTCGACTACTTCCCAGAGGAATGAACTACAGAAGACAGCACTGAAGATAGAGCTCAGGGAGAGTGGCGCGTCTGCCCAGACCACACGGAGCAAACTAAGAGGGAGAGAGAAAGTGGACAACACCCTGGCCCACCAAGCTTTGAGGCACAGAGGAGACTATAGGGCCAGCCCCACCACAAGACATGACGTCCCTCACTGACCCACAGTGCTGTAGGGGACGGCACTGGAGGCACAGTGCAGGAATTGTGTCCGGTCTGTCCCCCCCACCCACCTGGGCCAAAAACAAAGGGAGTGCAACAAAGCAACAAGGGAAGCAAAGCAACAAATTCCCCCAAGGAATCCGGAAAATAGACTTCAGACTCGGAGGGCAGGGCTTGGCACCTCATCAGACTCAATCAGAAAACATTCATAAAGGTCAGCAGGCAGACCTAGAACTATTTACTAGAACTATTTATAGCTCCCTCTTTTTCTTCTTCTTCTTTTTCATGTATATCTATATAAGACAGGCAAGATCAACAATCCTGAGGAGAAAACAATGGGACCCGTGGTTCCCAGCGGTCTGGGAGAGGGGCAGGTGGGGTAAGGGAGTGGGGAGCCAAAAAACCCAGGGACAAGGGAACAACAAGAGATCTAAAATCAATGATGAGGAGGGCATAGAATGCCTTGTGGGGTTTGATCAAGTGCAAGGTATCCAAGAGGAATTACTAAGAGCTAAATGAAGGTCCAACATGTTAGTGGGATAGGAGGAAAGTGAGAGGTCAATACTGAGACACTGAGCAGAGACAGGTTTGAGACACAGAATGTGAGTTTAAGAGCGGTTTTATTAGGCAGGGGAAGAGCTCCTGGGAGGGAAGGGAGAGCAGAGAAAGGAACAGGACCATCTTGGGCTCCTGGGAGGTTCTGAGACCTAGTGAGTTAGGTCAGGGAAACTGCAGCTTGTTGGTAGGACAGTGGGATATTTGTAGGATTTGGGTCAGGGAAATATGCAAATGAGGTGAAGAGAGCCTCTGGTGCTTGCTCCAGTAAGGAGAAGGGAGGCTTCCTGGTGCTGCAGCTGCAGCGGCTGTCTGAGTCCTTCACAGACCAGCTTCTTGGAAGGTGGGGGGAGAGGCTGCACACTCCAGCTCTGGCCTTGAGAGGTGGGGGGTGGGAGGGGCTGTGCGAACCCTGCCTGGAGAGATAAGCTCCTTGGACTGCTGGAGGCAGGGACTGCACAGTCCAGCAGCTCACCCGTCTTTCTGAGAGACTGGGGGAAGGGGCTCCATGGTCAGGACCCGGCCCAAACAGAAAGTAAAAGAAAATAGAGGGAAGAATTAGTAGGCAAAAGACATTTATAGAGGTATAAATTTAGACGTGTATATATGTAAATATATTAATATATAATGTTAGAGATATAGGTCTATGTATCTATATTTATATGCTAAGTATCAAGGTAGCAGACAGACATTGGGCATCTATTCAAGTTCTCTCTCAATGAAAGAACACTTTGCTCTAATAACCTGGCGTTCGGTGATGCTCACGTTCCCAACATGATCACTGAAGACAAAATAGGTGCATAGAAAGCTGATGGTGCCCGGCTATTAGAAGCTATAGCATCTGGGGTCTTAAAGGCTTGAAGCTAAACAAGTGGCCATCTAGCAGGGAAGATACAAAGGCCACATGGAAGAAGCACACCACCCTGAGTGATTATGGACATCCAGGACACATAAGCCCCTCAGGAACAATAGTAGGAGTAGCAAAACCATGAGGGTGGGGGAAGATGAGGGGAGATAGAGGGAACCAATCACAACGATCCATGTATCAGCACCCCCCTCCACCAGGGTTGGTGAACAACAGAAGCGTGACTAAAGGGAGACAGTGGATGGTGTAAGATATAAATATAATTATAATTTATCAAGGGGTCATGAGGGTGGAAGGGGGAGAGAGGGAAGGAGGGAGGGAGGGAGAGGGAAAAAGAGGAGCTGATACCAAGGGCTTAAGTAGAAAGCAAATGTTTTGAAAATGATAATGGCAACATATGTACAAATGTTTTTTATACAATTGATATATGGATTGAGCTGTAAGAGCCACCAATAAAATGATTTATATATTTAAAAGAAAAAACAAATACTGGTGTATGTTTACTATGTATGCTCTCAACAAAATAAAATCTTCCTTTCTCAAATATGTATATAAATAAAGAACATGGTTCTGAAATTGATTCTAGTGATGCATACCTCTTCTATATGATTGAACTGTTAAACTATTTTAAACTATTTAAAATACTTTTATTGATATATGTGAACTGTATGCCAATAAAATTATTAAAAAATAGAACATGGGTGGGAGGGCAAAGGAAACTGTACAGGATTGGTGGCAGATCAATACATCGCAGCTGTAGCTGGGACTACTGAAGCGGGAACAGACCATGATTGGGACACCTACATTCTGTTGACAGAAGAGCTTACAAGATTGATTGAGGGCCTTTAGATGAATTCAGTCAAGCCATGACTTATGACTAGATGATCCCAATATGGCAGTCTCTGTCACAGACACACCCAGGAAAGCCCCTAAGGCTGGTTAGTGGGGTGGAGTAATCCACCTTCTAATGCGCTCTACCTGAGGGCAAGACTGTTCACATTCTTGGTTAATGGTCAAGAGGAATTCGGTGGAGACATAATCTACTTTGGATCTCCAGGGATGGATTTTGTGCTTTCACTGACATCCATGGTGTTGTGGTTGTCAGGTGCCATCCAGTGGGTGCTGACCCATAGCAACCTTGTGCACAATAGAGAAAAACCTCACCCTGTGCTGTACCATCCTCACAATTGTTCCTATGCTTGAGTCCATTGTTGTAGCCATTGTATCGGTCCATCTCCTTGAGGTTGAAATTGTCAAGGATATTTGTCTTGCTTGGGTCCACAATCAATGCTCTTGTAAGTGGCAGTCATGAGATCAAAAGACACACTGACTGTGTTGGGTAAACCTGTTATCCATAGCCTTCTGCAAACCTGGTGCTTAGAATTTCAGCTCTAATACAATCACTATATAACAAAGACAACAACTAACAATCATTGAATACTTTGTGTACATACCAGGCATATCAATATTAAGGAGAATTAACCAAATTATTCCCCATAGCAATCCTATAAATTGGATGATAGTATTATCACCTTTTCTCATATTACATATTTTCTCATATTACAAATGGGGAAAGTGGGTTTGGAGAAGTAAGTAACTTGTGCAAGGTCTCATGTGTAGTAAGTGTTTGGGCCGGGTCTGGACCACGCAGCCCCTTCCCCCAGCCTCTCAGAAAGACGGGTGAGCTGCTGGACTGTGCAGTCCCTGCCTCCAGCAGTCCAAGGAGCTTATCTCTCCGGGCAGGGTTCGCACAGTCCCTCCCACCCCCCACCTCTCAAGGCCAGAGCTGGACTGTGCAGCCTCTCCCCCCACCATCCAAGAAGCTGGTCTGTGAAGGACTCAGACAGACCAGCTGCAGCACCAGGAAGCTTCCCTTCTCCTTTATCGGCACAAGCACCAGCAGCTCTGTTCGCCTCATTTGCATGTTTCCCTGACCCAAATCCTATAAATCCTTGGGTCTCGGAACCTTCCCAGGAGCTCAAGAAGGTCCTGTCCCTTTCTCTGCTCTCCCTTCCCTCCCGGGAGCTCGTTCCCTACCCTAATAAAGCCGCTCTTAATGTCACATTCTTTGTCTCAATCCTATCTTTGCTCAGTGTCTCTGTGTTGACCTCTCAGTGAGTAGCCCTGCTAAGATTTGAACCTAGGCAACCTGGCTTCAGAATAACTCATACTGTGTGTTAGTCCAGGTTGACAAAGAAACAAATTCATAGACTTTCATATGTGTATAAGAAAGAGCTTTATATAAAAGAGCAGTTGTATATTGAGAAAATAGCCCAGCCCAGTCCAGATCAAGTATAGCCTCACTGGCTGTGACCAGATCTAAGACCAATATTAGTTCATAAATTCCCTTTTAGACTCACATAGCCATGCAATGATGCTGAATACAGGAAGATCACAGGTCAGTGGGTAGAAAGTCTAGTGGACCCAGTGGCGGTGGAAGCATCTCAGCGTTGGTGTGGGTCTCCACGTGGCTCCTCCAGCTCTAGGGGTCTGGCTCCATCAGTGTGTCTCCATGTGGTTTGTCAACAGGACTGTGAAGCAGAGAGTTGGTGTGTTTTGCCTCCAGGGGAGGAAGACAGCAATTCCAAGAATCCCCAGGAGAAGGCCATGCCCATACAGAGGCATCATTGGTTATGACCTGATTGACAGGCTGGATCCCACCCTTTCGCTCAAGTTGACAGGAGTTTCTATAACTGCCATGGGTTGATATCTACAAGTCAGCAGTTCAAAACCACCAGTGGTTCCTCAAGAGACAGGCAGGGCTTTCTACTCTCCCAAAGAGTTAGTCTTGGAAACTCGTAGGGGCAGTTCTACCCTGCTCTAAAGGAATGAGTGGAAATCAACTCTGACAATGAGCTTGGTTTGAATTTTGGTGTTTTGGGTTGTTGTTTGTTGAGTTTGGGTTGAATATAATGGTTGGAAAGACTTCAGTGAGATGGGTGCTGGTCTTGCTGATTTTATAGGCCATATATGGCCCAAGGGCCAGATGTTCCCCACCCCTGGATTAGGCCCTCAAGGAAGGAAAGGCCCTATTCCTTAAGTGTGGGCTAAACATAACAACTTGATTCCAAAGAGTACATAGTGGTAAGGGAGGAAGAGTATGTTTATAGTGAAGACAGGTGGCAAATACTACTTCAGCCAAGTGATCAAGCTTAGTATCAGAAAGGAGATCATGTTGATGGCACATGCTTTTGTTTATTTATTTTGGAGAGTCATCATCCATTGCTTCTAGAATAGATTTATTTACTTACTTTTAATATTTCTATTGGGCTGCAATCCACATGCCATATTGGGATATAATCTACATATTATACAATTCAATAGTTCAATCATGTCAATGAGACCTGTACCCCAAAAAAGACCTGTGCAATAATTCACCACAATCCATTTTAGACCATTTTCTTCTTTCTTATACTCCTTGTGATTAGCTATTTCCCCCCAACCTTCCCTGCCGTACTCCCAAGGAAACACTGATCCAGCTGCTATTTCTATAGATTCAGCCATCCTGGATTTCATATACCAAAAAAAAAACACCTTTGATATGATTTGATGATGATGGTATTTTACCTCTGTAATCTCCTTTTCCAAACCCAGCACCCAGTGTAATAATAGGAAAACACCAGAAAAATCCAGTTAGGGACATTCTACAAAGTACCAAGTCAAAATCCCAAACCAAACTCACTGCCATCCAGTGGATGCTGACTCATAGCAACCCTATAGGACAGGGTAGAATTTGCCCCTGTGAGTTTCCAAGATGGTAATTCTTTAGGGTAGTCTGTTTCAAAACTGTCAAGGTCATAAAAAAGAAGGAAAGTCTAAGAAACTGTCTCAGCCATAGAAGCTTAAGGATATATAACAGGTACACATCAGTATGGCCTCAAGGCACACTTCCTGTTCCTGGGACAGCCAAATGAATTCACTTGACAATAAAGGCTATAACAATGGGCCCAAACATAGCACTGATTGTGAGATGGATGCAGGACTTGGTAAGGTTTTATTGTGTTATCACTATGTGTAGGAATTGACTCACTGACACCTACCAAACAAACAGCAAAACAGGATGTAGGACCAAGCAGTATTTAGTTCCATTGTGGTGCAGTCCCCACAGGATGGCAGCTGATAACAACAGATGAGTTAGCATCCTACTCCACTTTAGGAAGATTACTTCTTTGTACATCTTTTCTCATTATCCCTAATGTGAGAGTTACAACAGGAGAGCCGTTATCATCATACTGTTTGTGAAGGACAAAGATAAAGTGTGTCAGGTGCTGGGCCTTGTGCCTGGCAGGTGGTTTTCAATAAATGACTCATTGACTGTTATGCTCCGGTATCATTCATTTCACATTCACATTTCTTTCCCTGACAACATTTAATATAAGAATTTCATTAACTAGGTTATCAGATATCAATAAAGATGAAATGAAGTGTTGAGTTGTTACAGGAGGAGTCACCACTGGGAGCTGGTTTTACACAACACTGAAGAATCAAAGGGAAGGATTTGAAGTGATATATATTGAAAAACTAACTTTATTGAAGTTAATTTACATCCCTAACTCTTAACCCCTAGCCCCGGGCAACAACTGATCTACTTATGCCTATGGAGATCTGCCTTGTATACATTTTAAATTGGGTAATAAAAGGATGTCTAGCAAAAGAGATGCTATTTAGGGACATATTCAACAGATTTATTTATTTTTATTTTTCATCATTTTATTGGGGGCTCTTACAGCCCTTATAACAATCTATTGTATCACGCACATTTATACATATGTTGCCATCATCATTTTCAAAACACTTTCTACTTGAGTCCTTGGTATCAGCTCCTCTTTTTTCCCTCCCGCACCTCTCGGGACCCCTCGGTAAAGTTCACCGTCCGCTGTCTCCCTTCACCCACGTTTCCGGTGTTCGTCCCCTTGGGGGGTGGAGGTTGTTGGACATCGATCATTGCGATTGGCTCCCCTAAGATTTTTAAAACACAGTTTTTTAACACTAACTTTACAGTTGCTGAAAAGTGGGTTATAGTTTTAAAGTAATATGGATATCCTCATAACGCAGTTATAAATGCAGAATCTTTTTAAAAAGGCAACGGTAAGGAGACGTTCAAGGGCGGGGCCCCAGGACTGAGGGCGGAGAAGGGGAGCCCGACAGAGACCGAGATCTCCCCAGGACGCCGGAGCCAAACCTTGGGGCAGAGGCCCCGCCCCGCTGCCGCGCATGCGCACTCAGGCGGCTCGCCCGCCCGGGACGCGGCCGCGCTTGGTGCTGCGGCCCGAGAGAGGGTTCGATCTCAGCGGGTGGCGATTGCTTCCGCCTGCTGTTTGGGCATGGCGGCCGCGAGGGAGCTGAGGGGCTGCAGGGGTCAGGGAAGGGGCCTCTCTGCGTGCTGACCGCTACCCGGACCGCCCTGGGCTGTGTGCTATGGAGGAGCCTGACGCTTCGGCCACGCAAAACCGCGCTGGCGGTCGCAGTTGGTGCTTACGACGAGTGGGGATGGCCACGGAGTGGCTGCTGCTGGAGGACGAGAGTGAGGTGAGGGCGGGCGCCCCGGCAGGCCGTGGGGGAGGGAAGAAGTGTGCGGCGGGTGGGTGGCGCTGAGGGGGAAGAGAAGGGGTCCTGGCGGGAGCGGAGAGGGGGCCCTGGGGTGAAAGGGCACCGGGGGAAGTAGGGGCCGAGCGAGAGGAAGAAAGACAGAGTGGGGGGGGAGGTATAGGGGAGCGGTGCGGCAGCCGAGGGCCCGGCCCGGGAAGCCGGCCGCTCTTCCGGGGGGCCGGGCCCTTCGCGGGGCCAGCCTGCCGGACCGAGCCCAGCGCGTGGAGGGAGGTGGGCGCACCACCTGGAGTCTCCTTGGGGAAAGGGGAGCTGCTGGACTTGGAAGTCCTGGGATGGCCCCCTGGGCTCTCTCAGCCCAGCCCGGGGCGGCGGGACTGCGGGGCGGAGCCGCGGCGACTTCCGCCGCGACTTCCTCCGCGGCCGAGGCGGGGTCTGGAGGGACTGCCGGAGCTGTCCCAGGCCGGAGGGAGTTTGCTCCGAACTCGGTGTCCACTGTCCGGGTACCGTGTTTCTTCCGAAAACGATGGCGGGTGTTGGGTTGTGTCCTCCGACGTACTCACACTGGAGTGGGAAAAAGTTGTTTCCTCCGTCCCGACTCGTTGAGGGAAAGGGATGCTTTTGTTGTGATCGAGAACTGCAAGTGGGAAATCGGACTTTTTCAAGAGTTCTCCTTACTAATGCTTGTTTACACGGTCCAAAAAGCAAGCAAGCAAACCCCCAAACAAAAGGGAAAAAAAAACCCCAACCACAGGTAAAGGTGAGACGAGGTGAAGGTGGAGAGTGGAGGGTGAAGCGCGATTGCAATCAGGCTGGGAAGGAGAGCCGGGTCCGGAGCAGCTTGTGGTAACTGGAGCCACTTGGGTTTCGGAAATCATTTGTGTGAAAGGTTCGTGTTGCAGTCAAACTGGGCCGGTCATCGTTCGGTTTGGAATGAAATATTTTTGTTGTGTACGTTGGATTCCACTTTTCCATAATTCATAATCTCAATACAGTCTCCCAGGTATTTATTATTGAGGAGCCCTGGTGGCGTAGTGCTGCTAACCACAAAATCAGAGGTTCAAAACTCACATCCGCTGGGCAAGAGAAAACAGTGGCCTTCTTCGGAAAGTTACAGCCTCAGAAACCTACAGGGGGTAGTTCAACGAGGGTCGATATGACTCAGAATCCACTGGATAGCAAGGAAGAAGGATGTTGTTTTAATGTACTGCCAGAGGGAAAAAATAATAACACCTTTTGCTCCCAAAGAATTGATCGCTTTAATGGGGAAACAGAGTTATATAGGGTAGCACTCAGAGAACATCCCTGCAGACTGTGTGATCAAGTGCCATAAGGTCAACTATGTACTATATACTATTCTAAAAGAATAGGTTCCGCCAGTCAGAAGAGAGATTCAGGTCCAGCTTTAATTTTTTTAAATTTTGATTAATCATTTTATTGAGGCTCTTCTAGCTCTTATAACAATTCATTGTATCAAGTACATTTATACATATGTTGCTATCATCTTTTTCAAAACATTTTCTTTCTACCTGAGCCCTTGGTATCAGCTCTTTTTTTTTTCCAACCCCCTACACTCATGGACCTTGATAAATTATAAATTATTATTTTCATGACTTACACTGTCCGCTGTCTTCTTTCACCCATGTTTCTGTTGTTACCCTCGGGGAGGGGGGTTATACTTTGATCATTGCAATCACCCCGCTTTCCCCCTGCCCTCATGATATGGCTACTCCCATTACTGTTCTTGAGTGGTTTATCTGTCCTGGATTCCCCGTGTCCAGAGCTCTTATCTGTACCAGTGTACGAGCTCTCGTCTAGCTGGATTTGTAAGGTATAATGGGTCATGATAGTTGGGGGGAGGAAGTATTCAAGAACTAGAGGAAAGTTGTATGTTTTGTCGGTGTTATACTGCACCCTGGATGGCTAGTCCCTTTCTTGTGACCCTTCTGTAAGTGAATGGACTTCGGGTCTCCACTCCGGCTCACCTTATTCACATTGGTATGATTGTTTTGGGTCTTCTGATGCTTGATATCTGCCCTGTCAACAGCTCATAATCACACAGGCTGGTGTGCTTCTTCCATGTGGGCTTTGTTTCTTTCCAGCTAAGTGGCCACTTGTTTATCTTCAAGCCTTTAAGACCCCAGATGCTGTATCTTTTGATAGCTGGGCACCATCAGCTTTCTTCACACTTGCTTATGCACCCATTTTGTCTTCAGCAATCATGTTGGAAGGTGAGCATCACAGAATGCCGGGTTATTAGAACAAAGTGTTCTTACATTGAGGGAGAACTTGAGGCCAATGCCCATCTGCTACCTTAATACTTAACATGTAAATACCATATGTACTTGTGTATAAGCCGAGTTTTCCAGCACATTTAAAAAATCATTTTATTGAAGGCTCATACAGCTCTTATCACAATCCATACATACACACATTGTGTCCAGCACATTTGTACATTTGTTGCCATCATCCTCAAAACATTTTCTTTCTACTTGAGCCCTTAGTATCAGCTCCTCATTTTTCTCCTCCCTCCCCGCCCCCTTTCCTCATGAACCCTTGATAATTTATAAATTATTATTTTTTCATGTCTGAACAAGGTCTGATGTCTCCCTTCACTCACTTTTCTGTTGTCTGTCCCACAGGGAGGAGGTTATATGTAGATCCTTGTAATTGGTTCCCCCTTTCTACCCCACCTTCCCTCTACCCTCCTGATATTGGCACTCTCACCACTGGTCCTAAAGGGATCATCTGTCCTGGATTTCCTGTGTTTCCAGTTCCTATCTGTAGCAGTGTACATCCTCTGGTCTAGCCGGATTTGTACGGTAGAATTGAGATCATGATGGGGGTGGGGGCGAAAGCATTTTAAGGATTAGAGGAAACTTGTATGTTTCATCATTGCTACACTGCACCCTGACTGGCTCGTCTCCTCCCTGCGACCCTTCTGTAAGGGGATGTCCAGTTGCCTACAGATGGGCTATGGCTCCCCAATCTGCACTTCCCTGTATTCACAATGATATGATTTTTTTGTCCTTTGATGCCAGATACCTGATCCCTTTGACATCTCGTGATCACACAGGCTGATGTGCTTCTTCCATGTGGGCTTTGTTGCTTCTTAGATAGATGGCCGCTTGTTTGCCTTTAAGCCTTTAAGAGCCCAGATGTTATATCTTTTTTTTTCTTCTTTTTGTTTTCCTTTGCCTTTTTATTGGTGAAATCTTTTGATGTACATGAGTGTCTATTTTTTTTTTTAACAATTTATTGGGGCTCATACAATTCTTATCACAGTCCATACATATACATACATCAATTGTATAAAGCACATCCATACATTCCCTGCCCCAATCATTCTCAAGACATTTGCTCTCCACTTAAGCCCCTTGCATCAGGTCCTCTTTTTTTTTTTCCCCTCCCTCCCCTAGATGTTATATCTTTTGATAGCCAGGAACCATCAGCTTTCTTCACCACGTTTGCTTATGCATGCATTTATCTTCTGCAATCATGTCAGGAAGGTGAGCATCATGGAAGCCAGTTTAATAGAACAAAGTGTTCTTGCATTGAGGCCGTACTTGTGTGAAGGCCCAATGTCCATCTCCTACCTAATACTAAACCTATAAATATGTGCACATAGATCTATTTCCCCATTGTCATATATAAATGTATTTTCATTTGTACATGACTGTATTTAGACCTCTATAAATGCCCTTTGCCTCCTGCTTCTTTCCTCTATTTCCTTTTACTTTCCTCTTGTTCCACTATCATGCTCAGCCTTCATTTGGGTTTCAGTAATTCCTCTCAGTTACAGTGCCCTTGATCAATCCCTACCAGACCTCTTATACCCTCCTTGCCACTGATTTTGGGTTACTTGTTGTTCCCTTGTCCCTAGGTTTGTTAACACCACTTCCTTTTGCCCACCTCACCCTCTTTCATGTCCCCCTGAAACCATCGTTCCCATTGTTTTCTCCTTCAGATTGTTTATCCCTCCTATCTTACCTAGCTAGACCTGCAGAGATAATAATATACTCAAAAACAAGACAGAGCAAAACAACAACAACAAATGACCCCCAAAAAAGAAAAGCTTATAAATAGTTCAAGTTCTATTTCTTGACCTTTAGGAGTGTTTTCTGGTTGATTTTGATGGGGTGCCATGCCCTGGCCCTAAAGTCTCTTTTTGGTACTCCCTCGGGACTTCCTTGCTCTGCTCCATTTGCTGTTCTGTTGCACACCCTTAGTGTTTTCCTTGGCGTGGTGGGGTCAGATCGGTTGCAATTCCCACATTGTGTCTCCAGTCTTGTCCCCTGTAGGCCTATGGGTCAGTGAGGGATGTCCTGTCTCATAGTGGAGCCGGCCATATGGTCCTCTCTGTGCATTGACTGGTCTGAGTGGGACTATCGTTCTTGGGTTTGGTGGGCCAGGATGTGCCCCACTCTCTTCCTCCCTTCATTTACTCCCGTGTGCTCTGATCAGACATGTCCCTTTCCCTGAGCTGTAGCTTCAGTGCTGTCCTCTGAAATGAATTCTTCTGGCAGGTGGAGGGTTCAGCCAGCACTTTTAATGCAGTTTTTATGTTAAAATTAGGTGTCTCAGCTGATCTTAGGGTTGGCTTATACTCAAGTATATACGGTATATATACATAAACCTATATCTCTATAGTTATATGTAAATATTTTTTCAGTTGTATGTGTCTGTATACCTCTATAAATGTCTTTTGCCTCCTAGTTATTTTCTTTATTTATTTTTACTTTCCTCTTGTCCCACTATCATGTATGGCCTTCATTCGGGTTTTAATAATTCTTCTTGGCTACATTGCACTTGATCAAATCCTACCAGGCATTCTACACCCTCCTTGCCATGGATTTTAGAACACTTGTTCCCTGTCCCTGGGTTTGTTGGCTCTCCCTTTCCTCCATCTCCCCTTCTATGTCCCCCTGAAACCGTTGGTCCAGTTTCTCCTTGGGATTGTTTCTCCTGCCTATCTTATATAGATAGACATGAAAAAAGAAATAATCCTAATGATAGTTCCAGGTTTATCTGTTGAGCCTTAGGATTGTTTTCTGATCGAGTCTGATGAGGTGCCAAGCCCTGCCCTCTCAGTCTGAAGTCTATTTTTCAGGATTCCTCAGGGATTTAATTGCTTTGTTCTTTTTGCTGCTCCCTCCATCGCCTCAGTGTATGCGGGGCATCAGACCAGATACAATTCCCGTGCTGTGTTTCCAGTGCAGTCTCCCATAGTGCTGCGGGTCAGTGAGGGCATGCCATGTATCATGGTGGGGTCAGCCCTATAGTTCTCTCTGTGCATTGGCTGCTCTGAGCAGGAATGTCATCCTTGGGTCTTGGTGGGCCAGGATGCTGTTCTCTCTCTCTCCCTCCCTCCCTCTCTCTCTCTCCCCTCTTAGTTTGCTCCTGTGTAGTCTGAACAGATCTGCCCCTCTCCCTGGACTGTATCTTCAGTGCTGTTCCTTTGTAGTGCATTCTTCTGGGAGGGAGGGTGTCCATGTAGCTGGGATTGCAGTCAGGTCCAGTCTTAAAAGTACTACATAAGAGGGTTATTTGAGAAACATTAGGAAGACACTTCTACCCCAAAATACCTCTTTTACTCATGTAGTCATATCTGAAACTTCACACTAGACATTCGTTCCTTTGTATGGCCTTTTCTTAAAACCAGAATTTTTTTTCAAAGCTATGTATTAAAATTTTTTTTACACAACAACCTTATCACCTTCAAAGTACCCTCCAGTACACTTGATACATTGTCAGACCTACAGTTTCATTCTTGGGACATTTTTCAAACTCCTCTCTTTAGATGGCTGACAGCACCTTCCTCATTTTTTTTCTTCATTTATTCTACATCGTCAAATTGCTGTCCTTCTGCATTCTCAGAAACAAAAAAGAAGTCGCATGGAGTGAGGGCAGATGAGTAAGGTGTGTGGGGCAAGAGAGGCGTGCTGTCTTTTGCTAAAAACTGGTACACTTAGATGGTTGTGTGAGCAGATACATTATCGTGGTGGCAAAACCAGTCCCTGGGTTGGTTAACACCACTTCCTTTTGCCCACCTTCCCCTTTCCCATGTCCCCCCAGAACCATTGGTCGTGTTGTTTTCTCCTCCAGATTGTTTGTCCCGCCTATCTTATCTAGATAGACCTGCAGAGATAATAATATGCACATAAAAACAAGACAGCAAAACAAAGCAACAAAGGAAAACAAAACAATGAGAAGGACAAGAAACCAATGACAAAAAAGAGAGAAAAACCTGTAAATTGTTCAAGGTCTGTTTGTTGGCCATTAACAGTGTTTTCCAGTCAAGTCGATGGAGTGCCATGTGCCAGCCCCAAAGTCTATTTTGGGTACTCCTTCGGGACTTCCTTGACTGCTCCCTTTGCTGTTCTCTTGCACCCCCTTAGTGTTTTGCCTCGGTGTGGTGGGGCAGAACTGTTCTCTCAAAGCATGGCATGTTTCCATTTGATGCTTTTTCCTGGTCTTTCAGAACCCCAGACGCAGTGACCCTTCTCATTCCCAAATCTTGCTCCAAGATAGTCCAGATAACTTCCCATCTCTTCAATGGTCCATCTTTGGTCTTCAAACACAAGTGCATGAATTTTTTCAATACCTTCATTGGTTTGGAAAGTCGAGGGACTTCCGGTATGAGGTTTATCATTAATTGACATTTCACCTTTTTTGAACTGAGTAAACACTCATACACTTGAGTGTTTCCATAGTGCTGTCTTTGTGACTTAGTTCAACATCACAACAGTTACTAGAGCAGAAAACAAAATTTCACATCTGCAAAGTTGTTCTCTTAAATTGGCTTTTACAAAACACAAGGCTTGAGTGAAACAACTTTTACAAAAAAATTCTCTGTGACCAGAGAATCTTCCCCAGTCACACCACTGGGTGCACTGAGAGCGAGTTGCTTAAGGCTCACCTAGTGGGAAAAGTGCACACTGCTACCACTAATGCTCCACCTAGCGGACTCCTTTTCCATTTTTAGGTGGTACCCCCTTGTAGATACCTTTGGGAAATTTACTATTAGTAATAACTAGACTATATTTTAGGAGCCCTGAGTAGCAGTGTTAAGTGCTGGCCTCCTGAGGTAGTTTATTGTGCCACCCTGGCCGATAACCACATGTGGGATTAATAGAAGGGCAGAGGGATAAATGGCTCAGTGAGCCTCACCTTTCTAGTTCTCGGGTCTCTTGCTTTCTGATGGTTGGAGACGTCCCTGAGGAGAAGCCACGTGGACCTACCCCGATGCAGCCCTGGGTGCTGTAGCACCTGTGCAGAGACTCCTGGTAATGCTGAGATGCTTACACATTCGCTGACTCAGCTTTCCTCCTGCAGTCGACATCATTGCGTGTGTTTTGTGAGATGGAGGAGGACTTTGTGGATTGTTGTTGGACATATGGGTTAGTTAATGGATTAATGTTGGACTTGTGGGCTTGGGCAGCACTGGGTTGGGATGTTTTCTTGATGCGCACATAACCTTTATATAAAACTCTCTCTTATACGTGAGTTTCTGTGGACTTGTTTCTCTAAAGTACCCAGAAAATACAGCTGCTAACTGTAAGGTTGGAAGTTTGAGCCCACCAGCTGCTCTGTATGTATCACTGTCAAACATGTAGATAGTGCTGATGGATGCACTCCCATACATCACTCCACACCTGTTGAACTTGGATATTTACCTGTGCCCAGACAAACAAACTCATTACCATTGAGTCGATTCTTGCTAATAGTGATGCAGAACTGACCCTTTGAGTTTCCAAGACTTTTTAAATCTCTGTGAAGCAGACTGTCTTGTGTTTCCCCGAAGGAGTGGACTAGTGAATTGAACTGCTGTGTGTTTGGTTAGCAGCTCAGTGTATAGCCCACTACACTACTTGTAAATCGTTGTTTGTTATTATAGTTTACATATGTAATAGTACCATTGTTGCCTTTCACTCTTACATACCTTCCAGGGTTCCTTTGCTCTGTTCATGCTGTGCAGACCTCTCCTTATTGCGCATTGCCTTTCCCGTTACCCAGTTTAATACAAGGGTGCTCTCTAGTTAGTGGATATGCCGCCCTCCCTTTCCAGCTCTGAGAACCATCAAAGAATATTTCTTCCTGTGTGTAAACCTTTCCTTTTAATGCCCTATAGTGATTAATAACTTGTTCCACTCTATAATTGCTCACCAAGTTGATCCATGCTATGAGGTGCTTCCTGAAATCATTGCTGTTCTTTAGTGTTGCCGACTATCCATTGTGAATACGTACCATTGATGCTAATGCGACTAGTGCTTTGATCAACATAAATGTGCTTTAAACTTCTTAAACTAGCCCAGACAGTGTGGTGGAAAAATAAATTAAGATGGACAGATCTAAGGAGGGCCTGTTGTGTCATGGCTATGCATTGAGCTGCTGTGAGATCCAGCCTCACATCCGGACAGGTCCTAAGGGACGGCTGTATATTTGAAGGGAAGAAATGAAGAGATAAATAAAAGTTTTAGGGTGCTCACCTCTGCCATGGCATCAGGAATCAGGTCCGAGCAGGAGAGGCCGATTGTATTCTCATATCACCTTTTATATTCTGGGGCAGGAGAAGCCCCTCTAATTACAGGTAATCACATAGGTAATAAAGTGGGCTGTACACTAACCCTAAACGTTCCTGAGTTCATTGGAGGAGCAACCTAACACCAGTGCTGGGGCAGGTGAGGGGGACTGACTGTCCACTGAGCAGGGAGAACAATAGCAACATGTTTGCTCCTATAGATAAAGCTGCAGGCCAGAGAGCAATCAGCCGTGTGTGTAAGAGGTAACTTTAAGGCAGCCCTGTTAAAGGAGGATATAGTGGGGATCAATAATTATGAGAATGTGATTGGGACTCATTTATAATTTACAAGTGCGTAGGCCTCCCTCCACCCGTAATCCTGGCCTGCCAGCCTTTTTGAAATATAAGAATAAAGAATTTGCCCGCATACACTCCCTTCTAAGACCTGTTTCCCATAGGCTACTAATCACAAGATCAGTAGTTTGAAACCACTAGCCGCTCCTCAAGAGAAAGAGCTTCCTACTCCTGTAAAGAATTATGGTCCTGGGAACTCACAGGGGCAGTGTCTACCCTGTCCTATAGGGTCGCTGTGAGTCAGCATCCACTCAATGGCCGTGAAGGGAAGGGGTGGGGGAAGGCAAACTAGCTAGCTTCTGGGCCTTGTAAGTATCTAAGCCTCAGGGAAAACCTGTAGCTTCTTCCCCCCACTTTTCTTCTGTTTGTTTTCAATGTGTGTTTGTGTGTTTGCTTCTATTTCAGTTTTTTCCTAGGACAGGGCCTCAGTACGTCCTTGAGCTTGGGCCACCACTGCAGGGTCTTGCTTCGGTGAACACTTGCTTCGGTGTTTACTGCCATTAAATCTCAAGAGTGAAGATGAGCTATTCCAGATTCCCTCCTTAATAGGAACTACAAGTGTTTTTGCAGACTTTAAAGAAGGTGGTAGCCATGTGGAAAACACTGGAATTTTCCCTTGGAACTGGGCTCTGTTATGAGATGTCTGCTGTCTTTTCCCTTCCAGTTTCTGAAAACATAGCAGAAACTAATCTTTTTTGAAGGCACTGGATAGCATTTTGGAAAATAGGATCAAATTGTGTTTTGAGACATTCTGGGTTTAATTCAGCTGCCAGATGAGTTGATTGATCCATTCACTACACCAATATGGTTAGATGAAAAAGCCCACTTCTGGGTAGCATGGTAGGCCACTGAGAGATAGAATGGTGCAAAAACTGTGAGGTCACCTAGAAATGCTTTCCTGGGAACATTTAATGAAGGACATCTTCAAGCAAATGACACCAAACTTTCCTAATAGGCCAAGTAAGCCTGGGAACCTATGCAGACCAATCATGTCAATAAGCTCCAAGATTTTAAAAGTTATTGTACATGGAAAAAACCCCAATATATGGATCCCAGAAACATTAGCACTCAGTTTGCATGGGAAATTTAGTTCTATGATATGGATAGTGCTGAGATTTTCAGATAAACTCATTGAAGACAATTAACCTTGATGTAAGTAAAATGTCAGTATTGCCAAAGTAAATGTTAGGGCCAGATAGTGAAAAGGATAAAATGGCAAGGGGAAGCCTACAGGAAGCAATTTAAAAACAAGGTAGCTTCTATAATGTTCCTTTTCTGTACCACTTCCCTAGGTTACCCACAATGGCAATCTAGCTGTTTCCCCTCAAGTACTGAAGTGGAATATGGAGTGGATGAGCCAGGAAAACATTGTGCTAAGTAAAATAAGCCAGACACAAAAGGATAAATTACTCTTCTACTTACATAAAATGTCTAGAACAGGCAAATTCACAGCTATAGGAAGTAGCTCAGGGGTTTTCTGGAGTGGGGTGGGGACAAGGGATGGGGTGTTAGTATTTAATAGGAGTCACATTTCCTTAAGGGTAATGAAAAAGCTTTGGAAATAGTGGTGAAGATCCCACAGTCGTGAATAAAATGAAAGTTCTGAATTATATACTTAAAATATATTAAAATGGCAAATTTTATGTTAGATATAATTTACTATGATATGTTTAAATAAAAAGAGGAGTCAGGTATGGAATACTTCCTCTTACTAAATCAAAATTTAATATGGTGACAGATGCTTAAAAACTCCAAAAGCAGGTGAACAAGTGACCATGTAGCTCAGAAGCAACAAAGCCCACATGGAAGAAGCACACCAGCCTGTGCCATCACGAGGTGCCAAAGGGACCAGGTATAAGGCATCATCCAAATATATATATATATATATATATATATATACACACACCATAGTGAATGAAGGGGGAAGTGCAGAGTGGAGACCCAAAGCCCATTTGTCGGCCACTGGAGATCCCCTCACAGCGGGGTTCAGGGGAGGAGATGGGTCAGTCAGGGTGCGAGGTAGTACCAATGAAGAACACAGCTTTCCCCCAGATTCTGGATGCTTCCTCCCCCCAACTACCATGATCTGAATTCTACCTTGCAGGACTGGATAGGGCAGAGGTTGTGCATATGGGAGCTGGAGGCACAGGGAATCCAGGGTGGACGATACCTTCAGGACCAGGGGTGTGAGGGGCGATGCTGAGAGAGTGGAGGTTGAATGGGTTGGAAATGGGGAACTGATTACAAGGATCCACATGTGACCTCCTCCCTGGGAGTTGGATGGCAGAGAAGGGGGTGAAGGGAGACTCCGGATAGGGCAAGATATGACATAACAATCTAAATTATCAAGGGCTCATGAGAGAGGGGGGAGCAGGGAGGGAGGGGGAAATAAAAAGAGGACCTGATGCAAAGGGCTTAAGTGGAGAGCAAATGCTTTGAAAATGATGAGGGCAAAGAATGAACGGATGTGCTTTATACAATTGATGTCTTTATATGTATGGATTGCGATAAGAGTTGTATGAGCCCCTAATAAAATGTTAAAAAAAAAACCTCCTACAGTATTACATTTTAAAAAGGTATGCATATTAACTCAGGAACTTCCGTAATTAATGGAATTTTTTATATATGTTAGAGAACTAAAACACTTTGGATGTGGGGTGTTGGTGAGGAACATGTCAGATTGTAAGGACTCAGCTGCTGCTCCATCTTTGGCAACACCCATTCTAGAATCTGAGAGGACTCCTAAGTGAAATATCTTTAATTTTCAATTTATTCACAAATATTTACTGAATACCATACCATGCCCAGGAATATAGTAGTGAACAGGACAAAGACAGTTCCTACTTTCCCCAGATTTATATCTTAGACCAGCCCCTGGAGAAGGAACATGATGCTTGATCGAGAGCCAGTGAAGAAGAGAAAGACCTTCAATAGAATGGTTGACTTGGCTTTAACGGTGTCCTTAAACGTAGAGGATAGGGCAGCATTTCGTTTTGCTCTACAGAGCCTCTGTGGGTCTGAACCCACTCCATGGCAGCTAACTAGAGCAAGAGCTGCCGCAGTGGTTCTCGACCTTCCTGATGCCACGACCCTTTGGCAACCTCCCAACCATAACATGATTTCCGTTGCTACTTCATCACTGTCATTTTGCTACTGTTGTGAATCAGGTGACCCCTGTGAAAGGGTCATTTGACCCCCAAAGTGGTTGCGACCCACAGGTTGAGAACCGCTGTGCTAGAGATACCCTGGTGGTACCATGACTCAGTGGTTTGGTGCTCAAATGCTAACAAAGGTCAGTGGTTTGAACCCACCAGCCACTCTTGGGAGAAAGTTGTGGCAATCTATTCCATTTACAGCCTTGGATGCCCAAGGATTCATTCTACTCTGTTGTGTAGGGTTGTTATCACTCAGAACCAACTTGATGGCAGTGGGTTTAGTTTTGGGTTTGGATAACAGATTAAAAACTCATAAATATCTTAAGCTGATGTGATAGACTGAACTAGGAGTCAATGTAAGTTCTAACACGTGAATCAAAATTTATAAACTACTCAAGCATAGGACAGAAGAGACATGACTTAACACCATAGTTCTTATGGGGGAAAGACCAAAAAATTGAACTATTCTAAGCTTAGGGCTATATCAGCAGTAGAATAGATCTGGTGTGTAAGCTAAGGCAATTAATATGTTATAGTAAAAATGTCTAGAACTTTAGAAGTGATAGTTTGCATTTTACTATGTAAAATGTTAATATGACATCCCAAATAAAGATAAGCCAGGAGGGTCTTCACTAATCACTACAAGGGCAAAGAGATACAAATCCATGCCCTAGGAGTTGGGCTGAAGTAACTGGGAACCTATACATTATACAGGTGCCACATAGAAAGGGGATTGGAGATTTTCTGATGGTACCCAGGGCACAGCCAGGGCCAATGGATGGAACTTACAGGAAGAATAATACCAAGTCAGTTATTAAAAAATTAGAGGTGCACACTCTAGATAATAGGCGCTTGTTTTTGGTGATGGGAAAAAGGTTACACCAACTGAAGGTGAAATGTGTACAGCTTGATGAAAGTAAACATTGTTACTAAATGTATACAAGAAAAGACTTTTTGGCAATTGCTGTGGCATATATATAATAGCAACCAAAATATATCTGTGCATGTGTATATATGTGTAGACAAATATGTGTATGAGGATGCATACATGTGTATATGTATGAATTTGACTAAACTTCATATGCAAAGCCTTTTAAAAGTTCATAAAAGATGTGTATATGTTGCTGAAGACAAAACAAGTGCATAAGCAAATGTGGTAAAGAAAGCTGATGGTGCCCGGCTATCAAAAGATATAGCACCTGGGATCTTAAAGGCTTAAAGATAAACAAGTGGCTATCTAGCTCGGAAGCAGCAAAACCCACATGGAAGAAGCACACCAGCTTGTGTGATCACGAGGTGCTGATGGAATCAGATATCAGGCATCAAAGACCCAGAACAAAAAATCAAATCAGTGTGAATGAGAAGTACGAAGTGGAGACCCAAAGCCCATCTGTAGTCAATTCGACATCCCCTTACAGAAGTGTCCTGGGGAGGAGACGAACCAGCCAGGGTGCAGTGTAGCAATGATGAAACATACATCTTTCCTCTAGTTCTTAAATGCTTCCTCCCCCCAACTATCATGATCTGAATTCTGCCTTACAAATCCAGCTAGACCAGAGGATGTATACTGGCACAGATAGGAACTTGAAACACAGGGAATCCAGGACAGATGAATTCCTCAGGACCAGTGGTGAGAGTGGTGATACCAGAGGGTGGAGGGAAGGTAGGGTAGAAAGGTGTAACTGAATACAAGGATCTACATATAACCCCCTCCCTGGGGGACAGACAACAGAAAAGTGGGTGAAGGGAGACATTGGACAGTGTAAAGACGTGAAAAAATATCATAATTTATAAATTATCAAGGGTTTGTGCGGAAGGGGGGGAGGGAGGGAGGGGAAAAATGAGGAACTGTTACCAAGGGCTTAAATAGAAAGAAAATGTCTTGAGAATGATGATGGCAACAAATGTGCTTGACACAATGGGTGCATGTATGGATTTTGATGAGTTGTTTGAGATCCCAATAAAATAATTTAAAAATTAATAAGATGTATATCATGAAAAACTTATATAAGGATTAAAAAATTTTTTTATTCAAACATGTACTAACTTTTTACATATAACATGTCTGAACAGTATCTGGTCTGAGGCATTAAAAAGGATAAGACATCAGTTTGAAAAGAGCCCTGGTCTGAGCAATGTGAATTCTTCTAAAATTAAAACAAGTACATTAGATTTATGATAAAGTTTGGATGGAAGAATGGTGGCATCAGTGATCCTTTAATACAGCGGTTCTCAACCCGTGGGTCACGACCCCTTTGGGGGTTGAACCTTTTACAGGGGTCACCTGATTCATAACAGTAGCAAAATGACTGATGAAGTCGCCACGAAAGTAATTTTGTGCTTGGGGGCGCTGGTCACAATAACACGAGGAACTTTATTAAAGGGTTGCGGCATTAGGAAGGTTGAGAACCTCTGATTTAATAAAAGCGTATGGGAATTAATGTCACAAGGAAATCGGCAGTTTATACCTGGATAATTCATTTGAAGTAGGAATGAAGCTTGAATTCGTTTTAAGTTGAAGATTAAGCTCACAATGGTACCATCCACATCAACTTTTTAGGAAAAAAATTAATCTTATTGATGCCTTAATTGAAGAGGACTAATTATTAGAAGCAGAAACAACAACTAACAGGACATATATCCTAATTGGTTCAGCTTACATAACTCTGACTGAAAAAAATTAAAATGAGCAGACTTTACCCTTGATGGATGCCAAAGTGCCCAGATCATCTACAGACAAGACTAGCTGTGTCTTTCGTTTTTTGAATCATTTTATTGGGGCTCGTACAACTCTGCACAATCCATCCATCCATCCATCCATCCATCCATCCATCCATCCATCCATCCATCCATCCATCCATTGTGTCAAGCACATTTGTACATTTGTTGCCATCATTTTCTTTCTACTTGAGCCCTAGGTGTCAGCTTCTCATGTACTCCCTTCCCTACCCTCCCTCCCTCCCGAACCATTGATAACTTATAAATTATTATTATTTTGTCTTACACTGTCCAATGTCTCCCTTCACCCACTTTGCTGTTGTCTGCCCCCCCAGGGAGGGGGTTATATATAGATCATTGTGATTGGTTCCCCCTTTCTACCCCACCTTCTCCTTTCCCTCCTGGTATCTCTATTCTTATTTTTGGTCCTGAGGGTTTTATCTGTCCTGGATTCCCTGTGTTTCCAGCTCTTATCTGTACCAGTGTACAGCCTCTGGTCTAGTTGGATTTGTAAGGTAGAATTGGGATCATGATAGTGGGGGGAGGAAGCATTTAAGAACTAGAGGGAAAAAATAGAGGAAAGTTGTGTTTCATCGGTGCTATACAGCACCCTCACTAGCTCGTCTCCTCGAAACCCTTCTGTAAGGGGATGTCCAGGTGCCTACAGAAGGACTTTGGGTCTCCACTCTGCACTTCTATTCATTCACAATGATGGGATATTTTGTTCTTTGATACCTGATACCTGATCCCGTCGACACCTCGTGTTAACACAGGCTGGTGTGCTTCTTCCATGTGGGCTTTGTTGCTTCTCAGCTACATGGCTGCTTATTTACTTTCAAGCCTAAAAGACCACGGACGCGATATCTTTTGTTAGCCGGCTTTCTTCACCACATTTGCTTATGTACTTGCTTTGTCTTCAGCGATCATGTCGAGAAGGTGAGCTTCATGGAATGCCAGTTTTAAGTATTCTTGCATTGAGGGAGGACTTGAGTAGAGGCCCAATGTCCATCTACTACCTTAATACTATACTTATAAATATATGCACATAGGTCTATTTCCTCATCGTCATATATAAATATATTTTAATATGTACATGCTTGCATTGAGACCTCTATAGATGCCCTTTTCGCCCTACTTTTTCCTCTATTTCCTTTTACTTTCCTCTTGTCCCACTATCATGTTCAGCCTTCATTTGGGTTTCAATAATTCCTCTTGGTTACATTGCCCTTGATCAAGCCCTACCAGGCCTCCTACACTCTCCTTGCCATCTATTTTGGCTCACTTGTTGTTCCTTTGTCCCTGGGTTTGTTAACACCGACTTCCTTTCTCCTAATTCCCTTCTCCCTTGCCCATGCCCCTAACCATCGTCCCATTGTTTTCTCCAGCTTGTTTATCTATCCCACCTGTCTTATCTAGATAGATCTGCAGAGATAATAATATGCACAAAACAACAAGACAAAGCAAAACAAAAAGCTCTTTCTAATACACATATGAGTGTCTCTGGATTTGTTTCTCTAGTCACCCTAGACTAACACAGGGTCCAATGGCGGTGGAAGCATTGCAGGGATCAAGACCTCTAGAATATTTCATTCTTTTAATTAAATAAAACCAAATAGACCACTCCAAAAGCTCAAAGCCGCTATCATCATAGCAACCTGGCAGTGCAACCAGAGCACCTTCAATAGATAACAGCTGTTCTGAATCATAATGAGAAGTTGGGATCAATGAGAGTAGAACAGAACAGAAATAGTGTCGACACAATGTGAAGAATATAGCCAATGTTGCTGATTGGAATGTCTAGAAATTGTTGAGCAGGAGCTCATTTTGCTGCGTGTATTCATATCAAAAGTAAAACTCATTTAAAACATTGGAGGAACTATCTTGTACAAAAGCTGTGTTCTTGATCTTATTTAAGACTAGTTAGTTGATGAAAATATGTGTAAATTCCTCAATCACATGATTAACAGAAGCAGATCATTCAGATGACCTATAAAGATTCTCTAAGCCCTGATGTTCTATAATTAAATCCTTTCAGCAGTCTGTTTTTGTCACATCTTATTGGGAATTTTCATTTCACAAGCTTTACACTAGTACCTACATGGTGGCTAGAAGAAGAGATAGCAGATGAGCTGTTTGGGTTCCATGGGACTCTGGTTTTATAAGCTCATGCTGTTGGTTGTCCAGCTTGTAAGCACAGTGGGTAATTATGCCTATTGTATTGATTATCTTATAGGTGACTATAGGGCGAGGATATGGTGTCACATACCAACTGGTATCAAAAAGCTGCCCATTGATGATTTCCCGAAACCATTGTATTTTGAAGCAGAATGCTGAAGACCAATGGACAATTATGGACAACAAGGTACAGGAATTCCCAGAAGCCTGATGATTTTCGTTTCATTTAAAAATTTTTATTTTTAATAGATAACATATGGCACGTAAATGAAAATATTAAAGATGAAACATTTTCTTCTTAGTCATCCACTACTACTCATTGGTAACTGATTCTCTATATCTGCCAGAGATTAAATTATCCCAAATAATTTCTAGTGACTTTTAAGTGGGAATTACTCTGAAGGGAACTCTTGAAGTGGGGTTGTGGATCCTGTCCTAGAAGCTCCATGGAATGAATGATCCAAAGACCTTGGGAATCTGCTGTAGTTTCTAAAGTACATTGCTTGGGGGGGGGGGGGGAGGTACAGTACAGGAGTGGGAGAAACTGAGTTGTCAGTGCCTGACTAATCTCTCCTTTCACTTCTTCTAATCTCCCTTTTTAAAAAACCTGTGTTCTGTATTGGTGTTTTGAGGAAATTTTCATTTGAATTAAGGGTTTTCCTTCTTTAGGCAAATTTGAAAACTACTATTAAGAGCCCTCAACATATAGAATTCAGGACAGATAAAACCCACAGGAACAGTAGCGACATCATGAGGGTGGGGGGTTGTAGGAGTGGGAGATAGGGAAGGGGAGACAGAGGGAATCCATCAGAAGATTGGAATGTAGCCCACCACCTAGGGGGATGAATAACAGAAATGTGGGTAAAGGGAGACCAAAAGGTAGGAGGACTCCAGTGGTTCTCAGGGTGGCCAGGAAACAGGAAAGTCAAGGCAGAGAGAGAGAGAGAGAGAGAGAGACAGTTCAGTCTCCCCAGGGCTATGTACCTCAGTCAATCCTCCAAGGGAAGTCATCAGACTGCAACCTAATTGATAGGCTAAACTCTACCCATAACTTTTCACAGGTGCCATGTTGGCACCAAGAAAACCTAACAATCACAGAAGGTAAGTTGCTATAATACCACAGAAACTTTTATTTAACAAAAATAACAAAACGTAAAGTTACTGTTCCTCAACATTCCTTCATCTAGGTCTGTGCCCTTCTGAAAAGTGTCCCTGACTCTACTCCAAAACATTCTGTACGCTTTCATTGTACCACATCAAAATGGCCGTTTTGGCATCCTCAAGGGACTCAAATAATATCCCTTTTACATCTTTGAGTTTGGGGGACAAAAAATTCTGTCCAGGCAAAATCAGGGTTATGTGGTAGATGGAGTAGGGTTTCCAATGAAATTCTCATAGGATAGACCTTGCTACCTCTAAGAATGTGCAGCTACATTATTTAGAAAAAAATTTCTTGGTGCAACTTTCTTGGCCTTTTCCTCACCAATCAGTTTTCATTTTTTTAAATGTCTTCATAATAGGCTTCTGTGATCATCATTCTGTTATGTCCTTAGAAGAAATCTATCAAGATTTGAGATCCCAAAATAGAGTTGCCATCACTTTCTGAGCTGACCTTCTGCATTGGATTGAACTCACCCACTAGATCTTCATGGAGGTCACTGTTTTGAATAGACCTTTTTAAACAGTCTTATTGGTACATAATTCACATATACAATTCAGTAGTTCAACCATATCAAGAAGAATTATACAATCATTACCACAATCAATATTAGAACATTTTCTTTTCTGTCTCCCCATGGTTAAATTGCATTAAAAATAAGTTGTGTAATCGCCATCAGTTTTAGTGCTCCCTCCCTCTCCCACATGCATTGTTTACTCCTGAAATCCCCTCACCTCCCTATCTCCCATCCTCCACCCCTACCTCCCTGTAACCCCTTGCATCCCTTCTTATCTCTGTGCGTCCACTCCTTCTGTGCTTCCCAAACTGGAAAACTCAAAGGAAACAATAAAAACAAAAATGAAATAAAGAGGTAAGAATAAAATAATAAGATAAAAAAAGAATAAAGTAATAATATAAAGATAAAAATACAGATAATGAGTAAGAAGAAGAAGACCACCATCATTTTTAAAAGCCTGGGATGAATTTGGTGCCATGGAACACATGAGATACTTATCTCTGGAACACATTCATGTTGGGTCAAGAGGAAGGTCAACTGACCATGTGTCAAGTTTGATCCAGCATAATCAAGATGACACTGCTGTCTGTTTGGGGAAGGCTGTTGGAGCCCCTGGCCAGTGGCTAGAGGGGATCTGCCAGTGACTTCATCCAGCTAGATACTCTGCAGATGAGTTTTGGGCTCCTACTGACCTCCATAGCCTTCTACAAATTGGGTGATCATAATTTTATCTCCGATACTTTTCCTTTCATCATATTTGAATTTTGTTATTTGATTAGACCTTTTTTTTGAATCTCCCCAACGAGACTGTTAAGTGTATTACTGAAAGAACGTGTCTGCAGCCATCGACTGATCACAGACATGTTTAAACATGTTGTTTGAAATAGACCCAAGCTTGTATAAACTAGAATCTAGCAGCTATCCTTTTTAACTTATCCTCATATTTCAGATGTAGCTGCAAGATTTTTGTTGTTACAGAAAATATGTTACACGTTTGCTAATTCAAAAGCTGCAAGATTTGAAAGCCCATGCAATGGCTTATATTGGAACACTGTTGGAAAGAGCAGGCAATCTGAGGAACAGGGCTTTAGAGCAGTCTACAGGTTAGTTCTCTGCTGCTGCTTCCCTCGATTGTGTGCACTATGACGATGCGCCACTGATGGGACGAGCAGATTTTGAGAAGCGACTAGCTGATTGATTTCTGTGTTCTTTGAATGTCAGGCCAGGGACACAGAGGCAGCTTTCCCAACCAAGATCATGTTGTGCCCTGGAGTTAACAGTACAGTGTTCACTTTGTCCTCTTCTCGGCTTTATCACGTGAATCTATTTTATGCCACAGTTGGATAATGTAGAGGAGAGAGAGGTTCCTGACTCCTCCAGATCTTTTTCTGTACATTTGGTTAAGCCTTTCAGCTGTAACTCTGTTTGTGGGGTAGCTGATATTTGAGAGAAACTATGACTCTAGTGTTTTGACAGAACAGCTATTCTTTTCTTTATAGAATCAGGCAAGAATGTTATTGAATATTAAAATTAGGGAGGGCGGCTTCACTTGGTGGTAGTGTTTGCATTCATGTTCTTATAAAGCCACTTACCCCACCCCCCTCAATATTTTTTCTTTTCCCCTTAACAGATGTTCCTTTTCTTTCTGCCTGCTTCTTCTTGGCATGATGTCTTGACTGCCCTCTTCCATTGATTAGACACTTGAGTTTCAGCCACAGGATAATGTTGTCACTTGCCAACTCCCTTTAAAGAAGTAGATATTTCTAATAATTCAAGATTCATATATATTCCCTTATCATAGAATGATTTCTCATCTGCTTAGATGGCCATAAATTGAGACATTAAGTGCACCTACTACCTCTGCCCATTGCCATCAAGTGATTCCAGTTCATAGTGACCTTGTAGGACAGAGGAAGACAGACTCATTAGGTCCCCAGGACTGTCATCCTTTACAGAAGCTGCAGCCTGCCCCAGCTTTCCCTGGCAGAGTGGTTGGGGCATTGACGCCAACTCTTTAGTCAGCAGCCAAGCACTTTACAGCATCACTAGGGCTCTTTTGAGCCTAAGTATAGAGGTCCCGTTCTAACAAAGTAAGTTTGGTTTTAAATCAGGTTAAAAGTAATAAATTCAGGAAAATTCTAAGTGTCCATCAGTAGATGAATGCATAAACAAAAGGTGGCTCATATGAAGGGAAGTAAAAGAATATTGCTATAAAGTCATAGAAACTGATATTAAACAAAAGTTTTAAAATGTAAAACTTGTTTCTCAGCATATCCTCCATGTAGCCCTATACCTTTACTTATTTATTAAAGACTACATATTTATTTCTTCCCCTGTAAACTCATTTACTGTTTTGAAGTGTTCAATCAACTATTTAGCAAGTACAATTTTTTCCCAATCAAAAAGCAAATGGTTTACATTGCAAATACAAAATAAAATGAGAAATCACCTTCTGTGATCTCTACTTATTTATAGAAGTAAAGTCAGGTTTGTGAGACAGATTTGAGATACAGGAAATTTTACCCATTTTAGGTGAGTATCATTAAGAACTTTTGACAACTATTTGCAGGCTAATTTCATCACCCACAAAAGTTTCCTCATATCATTTTCCCCCTAGTAGTTTTATTGGCGTGTAATTCCCATATCATGCAATTCAGTAGCCCAGTCACATCCAGAAGAACTAAAAAGCCATCCTCACATCCTTTTATAAAGCCCTCCTCTACTCCAAACCCTCAGTAACTGCTGCTCTGGTTTTGGTTTCTAGAGTTTTTGTTGTTTTTTTAATCACTTTATTGGGGCTCATACAACTCTTATCACAATCCATACACACATCTATTGTGTAAAGCACATTTGTACATTCATTGCCCTCATCATTCTCAAAACATTTGCTCTCCACCTAAGCCCCTGGCATCAGCTCCTCATTTTTTCCCCATCCCTCCCCGCACCCCCTCCTTCATGAACCCTTGATCATTTATAAATTATTATTTTGTCATATCTTGCCCTGTCCGATAGCTCCCTTCACCCACTTTTCTGTTGTCCGTCCCCCAGGGGGGAATCACATGTAGATCCTTGTAATCAGTTCCCCTTTTCCAACCCACCCTCCACCCTCCCAGTATCGCCACTCACACCACTGGTCCCGAGGGGGTCATCTGCCTGGGATTCCCTGTGTTTCCAGTTCCTATCTGTACCAGTGTCCATCCTCTGGTCTAGCCAGACTGGCAAGGGAGAATTGATATCGTGATATGGGGGGTTGGGGAGGAAGCATTTAGGGACTAGAGGAAGAGTTTTTTGTTTTCCTAGAGCTTTTTCTACACAGAGTAAAATCATGGAGTATGCAGCCTTATGACTTTTTTTTTCACTTAGCATAACGCTAGTTCCTTTTTTCGTGTGAATTGGGTGAAGGTTTACAGACTAAATCACAGTTTTACATTCAGAAAAACACACCCATTTACATTCTCTCAGCGTTTCTTTCTCCCTGTGCTCCTGTTTGCAGTTCTCCTGGTTTCGTAGCCTTCTGAACTTTGTCCTTCAGCAAGCACTGCCCCTTTGATCTGAAATGACTGATGATTCTAATGTAGACGCTAGTGTGGATGGGAGGGTGTGGGGTGGAGGGGTGGCTCCTGCCAAACCAGTGAGCTTGGTCTCTTTTTATAATTTTGAGTTCTGTCTACATATTTTTCCTACTCTATCCAGAACCTTCTAATGCAGTGGTTCTCAACCTTCCTAATGCTGTGACCCTTTCATACAGTTCCTCATATTGTGGTGACCCCCCCTCCCAATCATAAAATTATTTTCACTGCTACTCACAACTGTAATTTTGCTACTGTTATGAATCAAGTGACCTCTGTGAAAGGGTCATTTGGCCATCAAAGGGGTTGCAACCCACAGGTTGAGAACTGCTGGTTAAATGTAATCCTTTTCAGGGCAGTTGATAGTAGTAGCCAGTAGTAGTAGTTCTATCTCAGGGCTGTGGAGACCGAAGTTCATTTATATGATTAATTAGGTTTTATTTCTACTTATCTCTTAATTTTCCTCACTCTGTTTCTCTGGGTGGGGAGAGACAATAGATCCACTTTTCAAGACCTTAGTCACCACTCTGCAGATTAGAAGGTAGAGCACTGGCTTTGTGAGCTAGGTTACACCAGTTGACTTGGGGTCCCCAGAGACTGTGGTCCTTATCCCCCAGGTCCAGCATAGGTCTGTACATTTCTGAAGGCCTAGTTTTCACCTCTAACCCTTCTCTCATTCTAAAAACTCTGTACTCCATAATTGACACCACACCAAAATGGCTATTTTATCATCCTCAAGAGACTCAAATCATATTCCTTTGAATTTGGAGAGCTCAAGGAAATCTGCATGGCCAAGATCAGGGCTGGAGGGCACAGCAGGTACAGGTCCCTATTTAATTGTTGGACAACAGCACTTCCTAGAAGTTTGAATAGGTGCATTGTTGTGAGGTAGGGCAGGTTTATTTATTTCCTAATAACCCCCCATGATTGTCCTATGTCCTTTGAGAACTTGATCAAGATGACCCCTGTGTTAAAAAGCCATTTGTCTCAGTGACCCCTCCAAATGAGGTCATCGAGCTGCAAAATGCTTAACAGACTAAGCTCCACCCATATCTTCTTATAAGTTCCGTGTTGGCACAAAAAACTATCACAGCCTACTACTTGCAAACTTGGCACTTTTAGCCATATATAATTTTTGAAGCAAAGACAATAATGAAATCATATTTATGCCTAACAGGATAAAACTAAAATGCATACAACTGAAAATGTGCCAGCCTCATTTAAACATAATGTTCTGTAATTGAACAAAACAAAAATATTCTATGCCTAACAATTGCAGTTAAGTGAACACCTACATCATCATCCTATCAAAATATTCCCCTACTCATGAAAGTTTTGTAAGCCAGCAGCTTCATGCCTTTATATCCCCCATTTTGGGTATCCAATTTCTACATCAGCCCAGTGCTCTGAGGAGACAAGCATGTCTTTGATGTGGAGAATCTTCGTTCCAGTTGGAACCTTGTGAGTCCACATCCATCAGAAAAGTCAAATCAGGACAGGCTGTCCATAAAGTCAGCAGCAATAGGTACCAATTCACAGGCTCAAAAATCTCCTCTTCCATTTGGTTGGGTTCTGGTCAACTCAGTGCAAACCACCTTGCTTAGCCTCCTCAGGGTTCCCATTGGCTTCCTTGCCTTTCGACCACAGGGCCCTTCCCAAATGCTCAACAACCCTATCCCCCTGAGCTAAGTCACACTATATAGGCCCAGGCTTCCCAAACTCTTAGCCAACTCATCCTTGTCTCTCCTTTTGTCTCTCGTCTCCTTGCTGTGAACCAGCTCCAAGGTGTCAATGGCCAGATTCCACCTGTCTCTCTATTGCTGCACAACTCCCAATTCCATTCAACAGGTGGGTCCAGGTGGTTATTGACCAAGCTTTTCAGGCTGCCCACAGGCTCCCTTTAACTTCCAGTCTTAGGAGAATTTCTTCATGACTCCAATTTTTTTTCTAGCTTCGAGAACAAACCACTAGTTCAAAATTCAAAAATCCATAGAGCTACTTCTTCAGTTTGTCAACAGCTCTCTCATCAAGCCTTTTCAAATGCAAATGTGCTGAGTACTGAAGGCACTAGGTGGGGCTTATCTTTTTAGAGCCTTCTTTGCAGGTGTGTCCTGTGCCCATTTGAAGATCCAATTTAATGCTGAAGGTAGTGGGCTTACACACTTTATTTCATACTTCCCAATAATCATTTCATCACACATTATATCAATAACAGTAGATAGAACAAATCAGGATAAACTTAGTAGTGTCACATCCTAAACACATTCTTGAAACACTCAAATTCAATTATTTCTTATCTAAACCATCCCATTCATATGCAATATAGCCTTGGGTCTTTGGCTCCATAAAGCCATGGCGGGCCTTCTGTAAGCCATTTTGATTATGCAGCATGGTCTCATAGTTCAAGGGACCATTTTGCCCCTGGAGCTCTAAATTTATATTTATCACATTCATTCTTGCCATTTCAAACAGGAACAATCAAAGACTACAACCAACGAAAAGAATCAAAACTTTAACTTTCTATATTCTTTCCAGAATACAATTGAGTAAAAAGTGTGTGCCTACCTGACCTCTGGCTAGCCAAAGAAGAAGAAAAACTACCCTAAGGCAGAGGTCAGACAAGCACCAACTTTCCATCTTCGTGATTTGTTTCTCTAATACCTCACTCCCAGGGTACCATAATGTGTTAGGCCGTGTTGACTAGAGAAACAAATTCAGTGTCACATATGTATTAAAAAGAGCTTTATATGAAGAAGTAATCGTGTATCAGGAAAACGTCCTAGCCCAGCAAATCTCACGTTCAGAAGTCCCTCTTCAGACTCATACAACCACATGCAATGATGTACAGTGCAGGGATATCATAGGCAGGTAGGGGCAGAGTTGTGCAGAGCCCATGATGGTGCCCGCATCACAGGGCTTACACTGGTCTCTGCGTGGCTCCTCAACAGGAAGGATAGAGAGAGAGTGGCCCACTTCCAGAAAACCATTTATCTCGGAGGCACCTCCAAAGAGGCCATCAAGCTGTGGCCTGATTGACAGGCTCTACCCCTATCTTCTTACAGGTGCCATATTGGCACAAAAAAACCTAAGTAGTACAATTTGTTGGGAATTCCAAAAAGCAATCACCTTCTGCAGTGACCTCTCTGCCTTGATTTAGTTGGCCCAGCAGATTCTCTTAGAAATCACTGTTAATTGGACCTTGCTTTTTGGCTCATGTTTGAACATCAAGACACATTTCTACTTAGGATTCATTCCATAAAATCATCTTCATTAGCTTCAACCTTGCTTAAAAGACGATGGGAAGATCAGCTCTTTGAACTGTCTGGTGCCTTTGACACCTGTTGAGCCAAAAGCTTGCTGAGGCCAAGATTTTGCTTAAAATTGAAAATGCTGAACCATGTGAGACTATGGTCTTCCACCAGTGTCTGGACTTCAGCGACAATTACTTCATTTGTCAAAATTGATGGTCTTTCCTCTCTTGGCTTATCTTTAAGGTCTTTCCAATCTTCCTTAAAATGCTAGATCCATATAAAAATGGTGGTTTTATGTGGGGCAGCATTCCAATAAAATTGTTGCAAAGTTACAGTGATTTTAAGGTGTCTACTGTGCTTTGTTAAAAATTTGATATTAACCAGACATCAAAATTGTTTTTAACTTTATGACATAAGAAGTATCGTGTGTGTGTGTGTGTGTGTAGCTGCTATTTTTATTGTTCTTGATACGTTTATAAGGATCCCTAGTAGCTTAATGGGTTACAAGTTGGGCCAACTGTAAGGTCGACAGTTCAAAACCACCATCTACTGTTTGGCAGAAAGATGAGGCTTTCTACACCCATAAAGATTGACAGTTTCGGAAACTCACAGGGACAATTCCACTCTGTCCTATAGGGTCATTATGAGTCAAATTGAGTCCATGACTGTGGGTGAGTGATAAAAGATAAATATCAAGGCAGTTTTATATCTGAGAGAACTGTGTGCAGCCATGCACTAACCACAGAGGCATGCTTAAACCTTCCGTGTGGAACAAACCCATGCATATATAAGTCCAAGTAGCAATACTTTTGACTTAGCCTCATATATCTTGAGGCAGTGTTTTTCACTCCCCCAGAACAACCCAGATGCCTTTCAACAGTGTAATCGATAAACTGTATTTCTTACAATATTCTTACATTAAAACACTCTCATGAAATGACTAAACACAAGAGAATACATACTGCATGATGCCATTTATATGGTGGCGTAAAATAGGCAAAAGTAATGTGTGATATTAAGGATAGTAGTCACCTTCCTGTGGGGGGTGTTATTCCAGGAAGGGGCATAGGAATTTCTAGGATGCTGATAATGTGGATTTTGTTTTGTTTTGTGTTTAACCTAGTGGTACTTACATTAGGATTTCCAGTTTTTGATTATTCATAGTTGTATATCTATGATTCGTGTATTTTCCTATTTGTGTATTATCCTTTAGTAAAGCATTTTTGAAATTAAATACTGACTGATAAACACCTATTCCCACTGCTATTGAGTCAATTCCAAATTGCAGTGACCCTAAATGACAGAGTAAATCAGCTTCTTTGGGTTTTCAAGCCTACAAATCTTTATGAAAGCGAACAGCCTCCTCTTTCTCTCGTGGAATAGCTGGTCAGCTTGAACTACTGGCCTTGTGGAAACTGATAAATCAGGTAAGGTGATAGAGTGAGCTCAGATCCAAAGAATCAGAGATTAGTCATAAACAAGCTAGAAGCAGAATCCAGAGCATGAGTGAACTTTTTCCAAGTTGCTCAGCACAGGTTCAAGATGGGTACTTGAGTCCTGGTCCAGCGGTTTCCTAGAGCAGTAATTGTGTCCAGTTGATATTTGTGACCCAATGGCCCAGCACTAGTCTTCTGTACGTGCTCAGCAAGTGGGAGGTCACAAAGTTGGCTTGTTGTCTACATCGAAGACTTTGATAGAAGTGTGGTTTAGTCATCTGACTTCAAAGGAAAGGTAGAGAACACATTGATAACTTGTATACATCTTAGGCAGGCCAGGCCAAGACTGTACCAACAGTCTTAGCCAGTTCTGTGACCTCAAACTCATGCTTTTCTATTAAGGGAACAGCTTAAACTCAAAGATAGATCTTCCTTCAACACAGATATAAAAAATGATAGCTAATCTACAGACAGTATCCTGACAAAAAGAAAAGGTGGTGACTTGACTCACACCCGCTAGGAAGGTGAGGACTCAAATTATATCCCACCTTAGTCCTGTTTTATTAGCATAACATAATCCACTCTGAAATGGGATTCTAATAACAGGTGTGGAGGTTTGAATTTATCACACAATAGAGGATGATGGCTAGAAAAGCCATATTAAGTAATTAACTACATTATAGTATATAGGAACTTGACTTTAAAAAGATTGCGTATAGGCCCCATCTCAAAACAGTTAACTTAATCTAAGGTAAGGTAAGGTCCCCAAATAAAGAATGACACTCACTGGATAGTCAGTTCTGAGTCACAGGGCCCCCTACAGGGCAGGGTGGAACTGCCCCTGTGAGTTTCTGAGACTGCAACTCTCATGGGAATAGAAACATAACCGCTGTGCCCCCAGGGTTCCTCAGGCACTGCCTTTTGTTTTCAACCTTCCCAAGTAAGGAAGGGCATTAAAGGCTTCTTGGCTAGGTTACTATATAGCCAAGCCTGAGAACCACAGGTCTAGCTAGGTAAATCACCTGGGAAATAGTGCCCTTTGCCTTTGACTCTCCACTCTTTTCAACAACTGCATATAAACATCTGGACAGAGTTTGGGTATCAGGTGAGCTAATTAATGAATAGGAGGGTGTAGTTATCCTACATTTCTCCCCTGGTTGGCTAAGGGACTTTGGGCAAACATTTCTCTGGGTGCCATTTTGCTACTGATTGTTCAAGCTGGTGATTATGAAAACATCAAGAGAGATTTGAACAGAACTTGATTTATTTAAACATTTGTAGTTGAGATGATATCCTGGGAAGTACTTGATTGTTCTTATACAGCCATGGAATTTTTATCCTTTTTTATAACCGCCTGGTGATAGACCTGACTCAGGGCTGTTGTCCAAGTTCTACCACTAGGTGTCACCAAGGCATGATGAATGGGTAATTGCTGCAGGGTCCAAGGATGAAATGTAATGAGAACATTTTGAGAACTTGTTTTCCAGACTCAAGGGCTTTAGAGGGAGGGACGTTCGCGCAGAGGATCTAGCGAGGGCTGCAATATGTCCTGAAGCTTTACCCCAGCTTCCTAGGGACTTCTTGTTCTCCCTGGTCTCGAGCTGCTTATGTAATCGTATCTTATTATTTTTTTACTTTATCGTTGCCCGGGAGACTTTTCTTAAATGTCTGTGCCTTGGTATTAGGTGCCCCACCCCCCATGTACATAAGTTTTGCTGAGCCTTCTTTTTTCTTTTTCCTGTGTGTAATCTTAAAACTGACCACTGTGCTCTAAAATTGCTTTCAAATAGATTTTCATTGCCTCGATCCCTCTTCGTTGCTTTTTATTCCATTCGCTGTTTCAGAATCACGCAGAACTAAATACTTCCTCTATTTTCTCAGGTTGAGATTGGTATACTAGCCCTATTTTATACATGAAAACGAAGCACAGAAGTTATGTAAATTGCCTCGGGCCATCCAAGTCACAAGCCCCAGGTGGTGCAGTTGGGCTGTGAATTCAGGCCTGTCTGACTCCAGAGCTCCACCTCTGAACTACCTGCTGCATTGCTCATAGAGCTCCTGCTGTTCATTGGGTGTGTTAGTTCGGGTCGGCTAGAGACACAAATTCATTGAACAAATGCGTAAGCACGCATATAAGAGCTTTATATACACGAGCAATTGAATGTTGAGAAAACATCCCAGCCCAGTCCAGATCAAGTCCGTAAGTCCGGTATTAGCCCATGTGTCCCACACCAATTTATAAAGTCCTCTTCAGACTCACGAGAACGCATGCAATGACTCTGAATGCAGGAAGATCACAGGCCAGTGGTTGGGAAGTCTTGTAGACCCAGTGGCGGTAGAGGCACCTCAGCGCTGGCAGGAGTTTCCACATGGCTCTCCAGCTCAGGACACTAGCATAGCTTTATGTGTCTTGTCTGCTGCAATGTCTCCCAGGGAGTGAGCATGTGTCCTGCCTCCATGGAGCTATTTCTCTCGTTAGCACCTCCAAATGAGGTCATCAAGCTGTGATCTGATTGCCAGGCCAAATTCTACCCCTTGACTCCTAAGTCTCAAATTGACAATAGATTATGTAACTACCACATTGGGTCAGATCCCATCATTACTTTGACACCAGTACAAGGTATTGGTAATTCTCTTTATTGAATTACATATAAGTAAGTACATTGCTCATTTAACATTGTGTTCTAGGGGCATTTCAGGACTAGAACTTAAATATTACCCTGGCCAAACTTACCTCATTAACTTTATTATTCGATGCAGGTTCTCAGGCCTGAACCATTCTTCCCCATTCAGACCGTTAACAGGAGCTATTTGTTGTACTGTTGTATTTATTTGAGTAATTCTTCCTCCCATAATGAGGTGATTCCAGACTGTTACATAGGCAATTCTCTGTGGAGAATTATTGGTAAAAAGCCAAAGTACTTTTTGAAGAATATTGTTCCTAAGGATAGTGGTTTATGGATCCTTCTTTTCTACTTGTTCTCAAGGGGTTTCCTCCTGAAAAAGCAGAAGATTTTGCGGCAGCCAGAGAGAAATTCCATTAAGAGGAGGAAAATCATGAAGCTTATTTTGTGTCTCTTTCCCTCTCCCCAGAGTCTGAATGGTGTTTGGCTGAACAGAGAACGTCTGCAACCTTTAAAGGTCTATGCCATCCAGAAGGGAGACTTCATTCAGCTTGGGGTACCTTTGGAGAATAAGGAGAACGCAGAATATGAATATGAAGTTGCTGAAGAAGAATGGGTTAGGTTATATCCATGTCTTGCCACTAAGTGTGATCTGAGGATGGAAAAAAATAAAGGCTTGAGAACTAAGAGGAAATTTAGTTTGGATGAGTTAGATGGTCCTGGAGCTGAAGGTCCCTCCGATTCGAAATCCAGAGTGAATAAAATGTCTTGTGAATGTAGTCAGTCGGTGAAGTCCCATGAGAATGGTGAAGTCACCAGTCAGTCTTCTGAGGTTTTGGATCCTAAGTTGACTTCTCTTGAGACCAGTGAGAAGACTGCAGGGGCTCCTATTTACCCTGCCCCCCCAAGCGATGTAGAGAGTCCTCATAAGAATCAGAACGCTTCCAGCTCGTCTTTATGTCAGAGCAACTTAGAGATGTTCAAGGCAACCATGTCTCGGATTGTGATGCTGAAAACACAGGTGCAAGAAAAGCAGGCAGCTGTTCTGAATGTGAACAAACAGAGCCAGAAAGGGTGCTCAAAAACAATTGTGGAAATGGAGCAGGAACTACAGGACCTGCAGGCCCAGCTTTCTGAAGAACAGGCCCAGCAGCAAGCAAGAGTGGAGCAACTGGAGAAGACGTTCCAGGAAGAGGAGCTGCATCTCCAGGTACCACCCAAGAGAGAAAGACAAAAGTGCCCCTCAGGGATGGCCAGGCCCTTTAAGCTTCTGCCAGGTCTGTTTCTGGGCCAGGCCCAAACACTGAGTGCCAGGGCCAAGAGATGGCATGAGGAAAGCTTAACATAAGTGAAGCGATTGAGTAAAGGGTTAAGGTACCGGCAAACAGTACATCAGGGGCCAGAGTAACAGGGCCCAAGGTAGGATAAGTTTAAGCCAGCCAGCACAAAACATCTCAAGATACAAAACTGAGGTGACTCAGAACCAAGATCTATTCAAGAGGAGGGTGGATGAAGGTCAGAGTGCCTCTGTGGTCAGAGCCAAACAGCCCCACAGCAGGTACAGGTCCGTTATTTCCTCTGCCTTCTTTGTACCTCGCTGGTTAATTGTAAGACTTAGTCTGCTAAAGCTAACTTAAGGGATGGGAGGCTAGGAAGGCAGAATATGTTTTGAGGTCTGTCCTGAGCAGCCAGTATGGGAGGGGCCTGGTACACCAGGGTTTAGTTGTTGGGTTGAGTGATAAGCCGTCTTTAGCAGAAATGTAAAGTATTTACAGTCTTCATTCTATCAAGGTAAGGCCAAAATGTCGCAGTCACCAGGCCTTTGCTTAGATGATAAAACGCACAAAGCGTCTAGGCTAGAGCTGATCCTGGTCTCTACTCAAAATGTTACCTCCCATCTGGCCGGAACCATGCATTTTACTCCCACCTAGTTGCTCAGGTCATGTTGAATGTCAAGAACTCCCCATTGTTGACTTAGAACAAAGAAGGACCAAATCACAACTGTCGTGAATAAGCTTTTTTATCTTGTGTTTGGACTGCTCGGGCCGAGGAACAACCAGAAGTAGTGTTGGCTTCTTTCTGAGCAATATATAAATCCGATTCTAATCTGCTGGCCCTTTGAAAGGATAGAACTAAAGGTTTCCAAAAAATTGGGGGGAAATTTAATTACCTTCTACCGGTAATTCCATTTTCCATGAATTTTTTGAAGCGTGCTTATAAATAGCCAAGGCCATGGATTAAATAGTCTTTTTAAGGGTATACCTGCGTTGCTTCCCTTATTGAACCTGAGTTCATTCTTGAAATTAATAAAGCAGTAGCTTATCTTTATCTATTTAGTGTTTCATACCTCCAGCAGACCAGAATTCTCTTTAAAGGCTAATTTGTTTAGCTGAAAACAGTAAACAGTGAATTAGTATTTGTGGCTGCTCTGGTTGCTTCACAGTACAGCTACCAATCTTCCCATCCGAAAATGCTAGAGAAAGGCAAAAAGAACTGGGTTGAAGCATTTCTTGAGCTGTAAGGAGGTGATATGTAAATTGTTCATAGTGGGGATGTAGCTAGTCAATTGGTTATTACATGCATTTTCTTCCGCCTACTAAGCCATTAGTCATTTATCCTACCCCAAGTACTTGCTGAAGGATTCCTGGTAGCACTGTGGCGGGCTGCTAACTAAAAGGTCTGTGGTTCAAACCCACTAGCTGCTCCACAGGAGAAAGATGAGACTCTGCTCCTGTAAAGATTGGTAGTCAAAAACCCTATGTGGGATCACTCCGAATCAGAATCAGCTCAGTGACAGTGGGTTTTGGTTAGAACTTGCTCAGAATCTCATTTAATCCTGGCTTCTTGTTTTGAACTCCCATGTTGCCTGACACTATGTTTAAAGTTCTGGTAATTAACAGAATCCCTACCAGATAGTTTTTGCCATTAAAGAATGTATCTAGTTAAGAAGACAAGATATATGTTATACACGGAGGAAGTGTTTCATGTTATATTCAATTAGGGAAGGATTCTGAGTTGGCATATTAAATGAATTGTGAAATGGTGAAGTCAGAAGGGAAAGGCACAGACAGTTGCGGAAGAATGCCAGTTGTTGGTCATTTAGGGATGTGGCGGACACTCTGAAGGGGACCACTGGGAAAACTATCGCAGACGTTCAGGGAAGGACGCAGAAGGAGCAGTGTGTGCACTAGAAATGGTAGAAAGACTCAAAATGAGAGATGGTGGCTAGAAATGAGGGCAGAAACATGGAGGAACTCAAGCGCCAGCCTGGTGGATTACATCTGAATTTACATATTTGGTGGCTTCAGAAGATCTCCCGTAATGCACTTTGGAGTCATGGCATTAGCCAGTGGACTTGGACTATTAGTCTAGGGTTTTCCAGAATGACCGAGGTGGTGGCTTAAAGGTGACAACCCTGAAGTGTGCAGCATTTGAGCAGATAACTCTGCTCACATCCCTTATTACCGGCAGCTTGGAGTAAAATGGGAGATTTTCCACCTGCTCCCAGCCCCTGCTGTTTCCAGATGCTCATGCTAGCTAGTCTCCTCTGCATGTGGCTACATTTTGTTCCTTTTTCCCTCTCTTCCCTGTAGGGAAACCTTCCATTTTGTTTTTGGCTTTGCAGGGTTTGGAGAATGAGCAAGGAGAAGAGGACTTGAAGCAGCAGCTGGCCCAGGCCCTGCAGGAGGTAATTTATCTCTTGCCACTGATCTGAGATTATAGTGGGCTGCAGAGTTGGGGGCAGGCAAGCATTTCATGGCCACTGGCTGCCTCTGTTCCTTAGCCCACACCTCTGTGGCCCTTCCAGTCTGTAAACAGAGCAGATGGCAGCTGCTCATGCCATCAGGTCGGAGATTTGGAGCCTAACAGAGATGCCAGACCACAGCACGAAAACTTACATCTTCATCTGAGCAGAAGTTGCTCTAGTGAAGATGGGATGGAGCCTGTAACAATTAAGAGACTCTTTCTGGGGAAGAAGCTCCACTTCCACAAAGGTGAGGGCAGCACAGGAGACGATGAGAGCTCTGACTTGGCCACCAGTGCCTGCAAGTCTCCCATCACCTCACTCCTGATCTGCAGCCGTCCAGAAGCCATTTGAGAAAGGCCCCATGAAACATTTGAGGCCTGATTACGAGTGTGCAGATTAACAGCAAAGCATTATCAATTCACTGAAAAGGCAAGGTTCATAGAAGTAAAATTCCCTAAAAGTTCACTTAATTTGACTGCTTCCTTCTTTCATTTGGTTTTCATAAGCCCTTTACAACTTGCTTTTGTTTTCGGTCCTTTATGTATTAGGCCAATGACTGGAAGCAATTTTAGTTAGGTTAGTGAGCTGGTTCAAATCTACTTGAGAAAAGTGAGCAAAGCTTTAGAATTTCGTCCGGTGGGATTTATCTTCATGTTCTTTTGTTGCTGCCTACCCCAACCTTCTTGCCGTGTTCACATAGGAGTGAGAAGGCGCCTGCTTGGATATCCTTGAAGGGCACAGTTCCATCAATTCCATCTTTTTTAGAATTTTATTTTCTGAGCTTGTTTGTTTTCCGGAGTGAGAGCGTAGGTGTGTGCCCTACTTTAGAACATTATTCAATTAATATTCAGATATGAAATGGAAATTTTCAAATCGACTGAAAAAGAATAAGGTCCTGCTGTTTGGAAATCCTCAAGGGATTGTTGGGTCCCCCGCACCCATGACTTCTCACTTCGCCCTTGGACAGGCAGGGCAGCGGGCTCCTCACTTACATAGGGCACTTGGCCAGGCTGCAGGCAGCAGCCTACATGTATTTTAAGATTGTGATTCGAATGCCCTGAGGGGGCATGCTACTTTCAACTAAAGCAATAGTTGCTCTTTTAGTCCATCTGCTGGTCGCTCTGAAGCTGTTTTTTGTTTATTTAGCAAGCTGTTGTGAAAACTTGCACTTACACAAAGCATAAAACACTTTTCTAAATGTTTTCATGACTGTTATTTTCTTGTCAGCATTGAGGTAGGAGGTACCTGTTGTTCCATTTTATACCTGAGAAAGGTCAGGCATGCTTATCTACTTAGTGGTCAAGATTTCTGACATAACCTCTGTTTTGAAGATCACACATTTTAAAATCTGTTTCTTGAATGATATATCATTTCAAAAATATTTTGCTTTACCTTCTTTCAATAGAGTGTTCTTAAAGCACCCTAGTAGTGCAATGGTTAGACACTTGCCTATTGACCCAAAAAAAGGTCGGTGTGTAAATGCGCCAGCTACTCCACTGGAGAAAAGAACCTGGTGTTCGGGTCCCCTAAATCCTACAACCTTGGACAGGTCTTGGGAGCATTTCTGCACTGTCCTGTAGACTGTCCTGTCACTCCGAGTCAGAATCAACTCAAGTGGCAATAGTTGATTTTGTTTATTTGAATTTGAGGTAAGGTTTTCAAGCATAACCTACACTTAAGCATGAGAGAGCTCGTAAATTCTGTTTCATAGAAGTGGAAACTTTTGATTGGTTAGTTACAGTGAATACACTGTTAGCTCCTGGGTGTGCCAGCTTCCAGAAGACACTGGCAGAGGTCAGGGAGCATTGCCTTATGACCATGCAATGTCTGCACTGAATAGGTTAAAGATGTTTTTTCATTTCATTGCAAATAATTGCCTAGGTTCTCTGAGTCTCTTTTTCCTTGATTCTTTCTTAAAAGCTGCCCCCAGTACTCCTAAGTCTCCCAGGTACTTAGAAGTTCTTGAGCACTGCTCCCAGAATCACTCGAGCAACTTTAAAAAAATAAACGTTCCTGACCCCGAAGCCAAACCTATAGAATTAGGCTCTGGAAGGTGGTGAAAAATGTTCTTCATTTGCTTTGGGTGGTACCTGAATAGGGAATAACTTATGGGAGGATTAATGGGTCTGATGACCTTCCCTCCAAGTAGGTGGGATGTTTTCAAGGAGTAAAGGCATTATTTTGAAATTGCTAATGAATTGATCCCTTGAGCCAAAGCCACTAGCTGGAGTCAGGGAACAGGCAAGTGTGTTAGAGGAAAGCGCGGTGTAGATCACCCTGAGCTTGTGCCCGCTATGTTTCTGCAGCACCGGACTCTAATGGACGAGCTAAATCGCAGCAGGAGGAGCTTTGAAGCAATCATTCAAGCCAAGAACAGAGAACTGGCGCAAACCAAGGTACTCGAAAGAAGATGGAGGTTTAGAATTTGGTTCCTACATGCAACTCAGCATTTTAAACCAGTGCAAGGGTTGCTATGGTGAATGAAGAGAGAGATTACGGCTGCTCCTTGCCTCAGGGGAAATAATCGGTAAAATTATTCAGGCCCTCAAAGGTTTCTGCCTGTAAGACATCTATTTCTTTTCCCTCGTTCAGAAGTGAAATGCTAGGCATAAGTCACTGTGCTCCTGTGGGCGAGTCCTTTGTCAGTGGCAGCTGCTGCTTCAGTGTTTCCCACTGTCACAGGCAGTCAAAACACAGAATCATTCATCCTGATTCATTCTTGTAATTCAGATAGGTGGATTTCTTTGACTAGACTGACAAATTGAAAAGCCCACCAAGGCCAGCCTGGTGATAGAAGTGGCCTGGGTACAAGAACACAGTGAGGAAAAGGGATGCTCGGGCCTTATCCCCACACCTGAAGTGGCAGCCTTTCTCTGCTACATCCAGTGTTGCCATCAGAAACGCAGGCATGTCATCAGATACTCTGATCTTACAGAATGTAAAAATTTAAATATTTATGTGAAATATTCCAATTCGATATTTTTTAAAATCATATCACGAGCTCCAAACTAAACTAGTCTGCAGTCTAGGTCCAGTCACAGGTCCCCAGTTTGCAACACCAGTTGGCAAACTCTGACCTGGAAGTGATACCTGAATTGGATTGCATGCCTCATTCCCACCCAACATAACAAACCTACAGCCAGATACTGAATAGAAGAGGATATTTTTTCAGTTTGTGTGACATCCTTATCCTCTTTTTAAATCACATAATGTCTTCTCCAACTTTCATGTCAGCAACATGGTTTTAACCCAGTGACTCACGTTTCCAGGAAACCTAACTGTAGTTAGAAATGGGCCCAGACACTTCACTGCCCCAAACAGTCTGACAGTGTATGCTTTGTTTCAAACATAAGATAGAAAGAAAACAGTCATTCAAATATACCCTAAATAGTTCTTGTTTTTCTTCTTTCCCTCCCACCTAGGCCTGTTTGGGGGATGAGATGCTGCTAACTTAAATATCTGATAACCATTCATCAAGAGAGCACACCTAGAATTCTCCCTAAAATGTCAGGTATCCACAAGCAGTCCTCCCTCTTGGGGAAAGCGCAGGGGATTGCACTGCCGAGCTCTGTAAGAGAGAGGAGTAACAAGCATCACAGAGCTTGGGCCCCTGCCTCCGTGGAATATAGGTATTATACTGTGTCACAGAAAAGGGAGCTGGAAGGCACTCTAGGGACCCTAGGACTTATTCAAGCTCCCTGCTTCTGTAGAGTGATTTTCCTGTTTTCTTGCGTTCCAGTGCATTTGTTGGTGATTGTCTTGTTCTGGTCTGGGGTGGCTGATGGGGTTAGGATGCGTCCTCTAGTCTTTCTCATTTCATTAATTTGGGGAAAAGAGACAGCAGCTACAATTCAAATACTGAGAAAGAGGGGAGAGGAAAGAAAAGGAGTCAGTTCTCTATATTAGAAGCAGTTCTGAGAAACAGTAACCCTGGGGAAAGCAGTTTATTCTCATCTTGCTGCACCAGAATGAATTTTTAATTTAGACTCTTTCTGAATCCTATTCCAGACAATTAACCCAGTTCCTTTCTTGTTTTGCATTCTTGGTTCTCCTGAATGACAGGTGGGGTTGTTGTCTTTACAGGAAGAGAAAGAGAAGGTGCAGGCACAGAAAGAGGAAGTTCTGAACCACATGAATGACGTGCTGGAGAATGAGCTCCAGTGTATCATTTGTTCAGAATACTTCATTGAGGTAATTATGAGCCAACGCAGCGTCTCGGCCCTTCTCCCCCTCTGACTCTGAACGGAGCCTGGGCTGCACGTGCTGCAGCAGTGATAAGAAACAATTCCTTGAAGAGTTTCTTTCTCCCAGAAAGTTATTGTGGTTCTCTTGTGTTTTAGTTGTTCTCCCCCCCCCCCCACACGATTGTATTTGTTACTTTGATTTTGAATGTTTATTTGTTATACCTAATATTTTTAGCCACAATAAAGCTTTTATCTCTTTGTTGGGGGGAAAACTAGATCCACATGATCTTAGATTTGTGCAGTTATCAGAATAAAGCCATTTACTATAACAACTGTTTATTTAAATGGGCACTGTGCTGAGAGCAGGTGTTCAGTGTAGCCTTTTAAACAAGGTAGTAAATGTCAGTGGTATGTGGTTGTTTGGGAATTTAGTTGAACATATTTCAGTGATTATAAGGCTCCTCATGAAAATGAATCATTCTCATAAGTTACCATTTATTATCTTGTCATGTTTTTCCACTGACTTTTTTCCCCTTCAAAGTCGACCATTTGTGACCAATTCATCTTGCACCACAAGTGTTAAAGGTTGTTACGTGCCTGTTCCAGACACACACACATACACTGCTTCCTTTCCTCAGGACGTCTCTAGGGGGAGGCTAGGTTAAAAAGCCTCCTTAAAAGTCCCTCCCGGACAGAACTACTTCCCTACTTTCGGGAAACCCACTGTCGTGTGACAGTGCCACAGACTCTATAGAGGAATACACAGTCAGCCAGCCTGGGGCCCCTGTCACCCTGTGTCAGAATACAACATGCTGCCTGACCCACACTACTTACTACCAGCCTCTTCTTAAACAGTCATTGTTAGAAAGATGTTTCATTTTAATCCGGCAGGCGTTGAGTCGCCGATCAAGCTGGCATTTGAAAAATATGTAACTTCTGTTTAATTTTCCCTAAAGGCAGGAGAGCGGTCTTCTGAGGACCTCAGGAATAGTTAGATCCTTGGCAATGTCTGTACATAAACATGAGTAATGAAGAGTAGCTTGCATTCTCTTCTTGGGGGTGAAGAGAACTCTGGGAGAGAAATCTAACCGGAGGAATTATGCAAAGGAGCCCTGGAGGCCAGGCCTCCTGTTCCTTCCCTTCTTTTCAGAGCATTGTTTACTTACAGGTTCAGGCACTGCCAGAGAACTTTTTACATTTTTCAGTTCTTTTTCTACCCAGCCTTTTATATGTATTTATTTTTCATTCCAGATACTGCCTCCCTCCTGTTGCCCTAAATACTGAGTAGTCAGTATGTGCTCACCTCTAGGGTCCTATTCGCCAAATATCAGCAAGGCATGAAGTTGTTTCTCCTAGGAGAATAAGGGACATATTTACACCACAACATTCACATACGTACTACTCATGTCATGTCCCGTGACATTTCTTGCAAAGTGGCTTTCACATTGGTAATGTGGTCTGAGTTTATGGACCAAAATGGGTGAGTTATCCTACCTAGGGCCCGAATCCATGACTTTGAGAAAGGAGGAAAGCTTAAATTTCCCACCCCCAAGCATGATACGAATCCCCTTCTTAAGGCCTTCAGATGTGACTGGTTACTTTTCTGTCTGGCCTTGGAGGTCTCCCATCTCACCTTTACAGGCACAGTCACCGCGGGAGAGTGAGCAGAACCCTCTGACGTGTGCGCCCCCATTCTCATCGTAGGCCATCACCTTGAACTGTGCTCACAGTTTCTGCTCCTTCTGCATCAGCGAATGGATAAAGCGGAAGAGCGAGTGTCCCATTTGTCGGAAGGACATCATTTCCCAAACCCACTCCCTGGTGCTGGACAATTGCATTAGCAAGATGGTAGATAACCTGAGCTCAGAAGTGAGAGAGCGACGAATGAACCTCATTAAGGAGCGACGGGGACGGGGTGAGTGGCTACAAGAACACCAGTTCCTCAGCTAAGTCTGCTGTAAACTTTGACAAGATGTGTAAAGTACTCCTCACAGTACTTTTACCTATCTATTGCTTAGTTCTCAGAATCTTACAAGAGAGTCAGGAGGGTGGTAGGTGATATTACCATTTAAGAAAACTGAGACCCAAAGCGATAGAGCAACTTTTCCAGTATGACGCATTAACTTCTTATGGTTGCCATAATCAAGTACCACAAACTAGGTGACTTAAGACAACAAAAAATATATCCTCTCAAAGTTCTATGGAGTAGAAGTCCAAATTCAAAATGCCGACAGGGCCATACTCCCTTGTAGGATCTCGAGAACACTTTGCTTTAGCTTCCGGTGGCTGCCGGCATTCCTTGGTTTATAACTGTGTCATTCCTATTTCTGTTTCTCCATCAGTACATGGCCTCTGTAGAGCTGTTTCCCTCGTCATATTGTATTTAGGGCCCAACCCAATCCTAGTAGGACCTCATCTTAACTTGCTTATCTTGACAAAGACCCTGTTTCCAAATAAATTCATATTCACAGGGACTCGGGGTTAGTACTTGAACATACCTTTTTATGGGACATTATTTAACCCACAATAGTTGTCTACGCATTTTCTCTTGTTTTATGTCAAGGTCTTCTTCCTTTATAGCTCATTTCATCATGAAAGGTTACTATCCTTTCTCTCTTCTAGGCCCAAGCAGTTTCCCCTTTCCAAATTTTTTTCTCATATGACTAGAGTTTTTTTACCTAGTAAGGTAAAAAAGACACGGGACCAAGTTCACTCACTGAATCACAGCTCAGTGTTGGGTGTTTAAGCACAGGGTAAGTGGTATAAACTAAAAATGATTTTCTCTTTTAAAATACTAAAAATCCTCGAGAGATTTAAGGAGGCTTTCTGTTAATTCACTGCTGCATCTCATATTATGATATGAGCAACTGGGTCCTTTGGTTGTGAACCAGTAGCCGGCGGGGTATCCATCTACGCATGTGTGTGGTCTACATGGTTTAGTTCCATTATGACTGAGGATACAGTGGGTTCGATCCAAGTCCTTCTAAAACCCAAAAAGGATTTGCTTTCTTTTCAAATACATTACTTAACTCTGAAAATAAGAGCATGAAAGCATTCATGTATGTTCTCACTGTAATATACACTCCAGCACCAGTGACTGTCCCTGACCCCGAATCATTCATTTTGTGAATCAGGAGGCAGTGTAGCACCTGGGCTTAATAACAAGTGCAGTTAGTGTGAAGCCCCAGAGTGTTGGCTGGAAGCCACCCAGATCAGCATGCTCCCTCAGAGACTTCACGGTTGTGTGCTAGAGCAGCACAGAACTCTAGAGTGGGGCCAGAGTGTCATTCCGACAGCACTGCCTTAGATAGCCTGCAGCTGCCGTGTTGTCATACTGTGCTCTAATAGAAAGGAGCGCATGACTTATAAACGGATACGTTCACAAAGAAAGACATGTTTAATTTCACTCCTTTGTTGGCATGCTTCCTTTCTCCTACTTAAAAAGAAGTTCATCTAAATACAGATGAGGAGGCTTCAAAAATTTGTACAGAACTGTAATCGAAAGAATGAAATTTTCCACAAACCTTTTTTTTTCCTTTTTCTAACTTTCATTGTGAATTGGGTCAAGGGGTACAAAACAAATCAGTTTTCCATTCAGAATTTTCCACACATGCTGTTTTATCTCATGAATTTAAATCCCCACAATGGAGCATAACTTTTCCCACATCCTCCCTGTGTTTCCGGTTTCCATTCCCTATTCTTTACTAACCACTCTGAACTTTGCTCTTAGGTGAATCCTGCCCATTTGAGCTAAAATGGTTGATTATTCTACGGGCTGCATACCCTCCCCAGTGTTGCTCTTTCCCTAGTGTAACTGGCCCACTTATAGACCTATCTATTGTTTGACTGTCATTTTAGCCATAGGTGTCCACTGACTTTTTGGAGCTCCTTCATACAATAAAAAAAATTTTCCACTTAACCATTTTGAAGTGTACAATTCAGTGACATAAATTACATTCACTGTATTGTTCAAACTTTATCACTATCCATTTCCAAAAATTGTTTTATCACCCTAACTCCATGCCACTTAAGCTATAGCTCTCTCTCTCTCTTCTCCTCACCCCCTGGAACCAAAATTAAAAGTTTATCCCTTGGCATTTGCTCACTCTAGATATTTCATATAAGTGCAATAATATGATACTTCCTTGTGTGCATTATTTCACTCGTGGTGTTTTCAAGGGTCACCCCAAGTCATACATGTGGCATGCCTTCATTTCTCTAATGGTGCTTGGTATTTCATTTTATTACTACTAAGGTTCCAGTTTGTACATGCACGGGTTTAATCCAGAGAAAGCATGTATGCGCGTGACTCTGCAGTCATTGGATGGCTTCAGACGAGTTTCTCGATCAGACAGTTGGCTTAATCTCATTAGGGCGCCTTCCTAAACAGTAGCTTCCAAGAAGATTTGCTGGGCCAGTTGAAGTCCAGGCAGAGGTTTGCTCAGAAGGTTATAGCAATGAATTTTGGGGATTCTCAAGGGGCAGTTTTGAGAGATTTTCTCCAAGGATTCGAGATGCTCAGGGGGGCTTATTGTGAAGAAGTTTTAAGAAAACTGAAAATTATGTTGATGAGGAAAAGGCCAAGGGATGTTACATCGAGATATTTTTCTCCCCAGCACAATCATTACACCTCATTCTTGGAAGGCAAAAGGGTGGTCCTAACAGAACTTTTTTGGGGGAAACTTTACACCATCTACTCTTCAGCCCTGATTTTTGCCCCTTCGGACCTCTTTTTGTTCCCAAACTCAAAGAACACTTCAGAAGAACACGATTTAAACTGCTGTTTTGACATAATGTAAATCAAAGAACGCAGAATTCCCTGGGGGATGGGTCGAGATGGAAATGCAATCTGGAGAGTTACACAAACCTAGATGCGTATACTGAGAAACAGTAGCTTCGCACTTGCTATTTTTGTTTAATAAAGGTTTCCATGATTTTTAGCAATGCTTTTTCATTCCCTTCGTGTATGTAACATTTTGTTTTTTCAGTCACGTGTTGATGGACTCTTGGGCTGGTTTCTACCTTTCGGTTATTGTGAACAGTGCTGGACTGAACATTGGCATACAAGTATCTGCTTGAGGGTATATATCTTGGTATACAAGAGGGTATATATATATACATGTATATATGTGTACAAGTATCTGAGAATATATATATATGGAATAGCTGAGTTGTTTGGCAGTTCTATGTTTACCTTTTTGAAGAACCAATAGGCTGTTTTTCAGTAATGGCTGCACCATTTTACATTCCCACCAACGATGCTTGGAGGTTCTAATTTCTTCATGTTATTGGTAGCACACGTTATTTTCTTTTTCTGATAATAGCCATCCTAGTAGGTAGGATTACCCATTCCTAATGGACACTGTCCCATTGTTCTTAAGAAATGGCACCAGTTTACCATGGCACCACTCACAGAAACATAAAATCATGCCTGCTGTTCCACGCCCTCACCAACAGGTTGTATTCTCAGTTGTGAGGTTGGTGCAGGGCTGGATGTTGTTGTATTCTGTCATACATAGGATGGTTGTGAGTCAGACCAACTCAGCGACACAGCAATAACAAGTGGGCGTGAAGTCATGACCTCATTTTGGTGGGTATTTCCCAGGTGACTAATGATGTTGAGCATCCTTTTGTCTCTTGAGTTGGGTCACCTGTTTTCTTCTTCCTTCTTGGTTTGAAGGGTTGATGTTGTGGGACATGTCCAATATTAACTGCTGAAGAAGTGATGCATTCATTGGCTGAACATTTTAAAAATTCTAAATGGTGTGAAAACTTTTATGTTCTCTCACATTTGCCTATTAGTTTAGCTAAAAGTGCTTTCCAAAGGGACAATAGCACTCCTTGTGAGTGTGCTGGAACAGTCCAGGGCAGCTGCAAAAGCATAGTTTCCCAAACCTATGACGTCTATAATCCATAATCCAAGAAAAATGTAGGTATCTACTTTTGCAAATGTTCTATGGGCAAAATCCTGAATGATGCAGGAAGCATCAAAAAAGATGGAAAGAATACACAGTCATGTACCCCAAAGAGCTAGTCAACAGTCAGCCATTTCCGCAGGTAGCATGAGTAAGAGCCAATGGAAGAAGTTCAAGCTGCTTTGAGAGAATTAGCAAAAAACAAGGCTTCAGGAATTAATGGAATCCCATTAATTCAACAACCTGATGAAGCACTGAAAGAACTCCCTTGTCTATGCCAGGAAATTTAGAAGATAGCTACTTGGCCTGGAGGAGATCCATATTTGTACTCATTCCAAAGAAAGGTGACCCAATAAAATGATCAGTTTACAGACAAAATAATTAATATTACATGCAAATGAAATTTTGCTAAAGATCATTCAACCATGGGTGCAGCAGTACATTGACTGGGAGCTGCCAGAGGTTCAGGCCAAATTCAGAAGAGGACATGGAACAAGGAATATTATTGCTGATGTCAGGTGGATCTTGGCAGATGTTTACTTGTGTTTCATTGACTGTGCAAACGCATCGAGACTGTGGTTCTTAAGAAACGATGGATAACCTTGAGATCGATCAGAACACTTCAGTGTGCTTCTGCGGAACCTGTACATGGATCAGGAGGCGGTTGTGTGACCAGAACAAGGGTTTAAAATCAGGAAAGCTGTGTGCCAGGTTGTAGCCCCTCACCATACTTACTGTATATACTGGAGTATAAGCCGAGCCAAATATCAGCCGAGGCACCTAATTTTACGCCAGCACTGCATTAAAAAGTGTGCTGAAAACTCGGCTTATACATAGATGGTATTCAATTTGCAAGCAAATAATCAGAGAAGCTGGATTATATGAAGAATAATACAACATCAGGCTTGATAGGCAGATGACACAACCTTGCTTCCTGAAAGCAAGGACTTGAAGCCCTTGCTGATGAAGGACTGCAGCCTTCAATACAGCTTTTTACAGCTCAATGTAAAAAAACCAAATCCTCGCAATGGAGCCCCTAGTATCAGCACGACAACGGAAGAAAAGACTGAAGTTGTCAAGGATCTCTTCTTGCCTGAAATCACCGTCAGTGTTCATGGCAGCAGCTGTCAAAAACTCAAAGCAATGCATTGCATCGGGTGTGTCTGCTGCACGGGACCTTTACAGTGTTGAAAAGAATGTTACTGTGAGGACCAAGGCCATGGGGTTTTCAGCCCCCGCCTTTGCCTGTGAAAGTTGGACACCGAGTAAGGAAGACTGGAGCAGAATGCGTTTGCCCTAGGTGCTGACGAAGAATAGTGAACATACTGTGAAGTGCCAACACAACACACACATCTGTCTTGGAAGACGTGCAACAACAGAATGTTCTTTAGAAGCAAAGATGGGGAGACTTCATCTCACATAGTTCGGACGCGGGCGGCATCAGGAGAGATCAGCCCAGAAAAGAACATCCTGCTTGGTAAAGGGGCGGCAAAAAAGAGGAAAACACTGGACAAGATGGACCCAGTGACAGCAACCAGAGTGGGGTGGCGCAGGATCCAGTGGTGTCTCATCAGGTTGTACACAGGGTCATTGCGAGATGGAACCAACCCGACGACACCTAACAACACCTGCTGTCCAGTGCCACCCAGTGCACTATCGCCCGCTTTGGGAATCACTGGACCGCAGTCCAAAGTCTTTCATTGCCAGGCGGCACAGAGTTGGTTTTTGTTTTCCTGAAAAGGGGTCAGTAGGCCAAATAAGTTTGGGAACCTATGGTATAGATTTTGAATTTTTAAAACATTCTTCAGCTGTTTTAAGACTATTCCAATATAGCAATCAAGAAATCTAATTCTATTTCCAGTCTTTTTTATATGATGTAATTTTTCTTTTAAAAAAATCATTTTATTAGGGGCTCGTACAACTCTTATCATGATCCATATATACATCCATTATATATCAAGCACATTTGTATATTTGTTGCCCTCATCGTTCTCAAAACATTTGCCTTCTACGTGAGCCCTTGATATCAGCTCCTCTTTTGCCCTCCCTCCCCACTACCCCCTCCCTCATGAATGCTTGATAATTTATAAATTATTATTATTTTGTCATATCTTACACTGTCCGATGTCACCCTTCACCCACTTTTCTGTTGTATTTTCTCCAGGGAGGAGATTATATGTAGGTCCATGTATGGCTTCCCTGTGTTTCTAGTTCCTAACTGTACCAGTGTACATCCTCTGGTCTAGCCGGATTTGTAAGGTAGAATTGGGATCATGATAGTGGTGGGGGAGGAAGCATTTATGAACTAGAGGAAAGTTGTATTTTTCATCATTGTTATTACATTGCACCCCGACTGGCTCGTCTCCTCCCTATGACCCTTCCGTAAGGGGATGTCTAGTTGCCTACAGATGGGCTTGGGTCCCCAATCTGTACTCCCCTCACTCACAATGATAAAAATTTTTGTTCTTTGATGCCTGATACCTGATCCTTCGACACCTCCTGATCACACAGGTTGGTATGCTTCTTCCATGTCGGCATTGTTGCTTCGGCTTTGTTGCTTCTGAGCTAGATGGCCACTTGTTTATCGATGTAATTTTTTTTTCCTGGGACCTTTTAACATCTTCTCTTTAGTATTCTGAATTTTCTGTATGGTATACCTTTGTGTGGTTTTTTCTTTTTCAGTCATTGTATAGGATACTCTGAATCCTTTTAACCTGAAAAGTCATATTCTTGAGTTTTGGGAAACTTATTTGATAATTTCTCTTGTGCTATTCCTGTTAGTTGTACTTTGGGCCCCTTGAATGAATCTTTTAATTTTCTTTTCTCTTCCCTCCCCCATATCTCATTTTGTCTTTTGTTCTACTTTTTATGAGTTTTCCTCAATTTTAATTTCCCACCGTCCTAAGGAATTTGTTTGTGTTTCATTTTTAACTTCCAGAGCTCACTTAAAAATTCTGTTTCTTTTTTTATCTTGCCCTGTTTCCTCCACCACTAACTGCCAGTCTGTCATAACATGGCAACTTGTTGCTGTGATGCTGTAACCTCTATTTCAAATACAGCAGAGCTCACCATGGTGGACAGGCTTCCGCAGCGTGCCTAGACTGAAAACAAAGTAGGAAGACGGACTAGGCCGTCCACGCTAAGTGACTAGTCAGCGAGAAGCTTAGGGGTCCATTACAGTGGCGCCACAGTGAGCACAGACATGGTAAGGGTTGTGGAGACGGGCCTTGTTTCATTTTGTTGTACGTAGGGTTGCCGTGTGTCAAATACAACTTAGATGGTACCTGACATCACCTTGTTTCTTTGATATAAGATTGGATCTTTCAAGGGTATTAATTGAAGTTTTATTTATTCTCTTACCCTTTTCTTCTGGGTTCCTCTTTGGAATTTTGATTTATTTTTTTGGTGCTTCTTGACCATCTGGTTCATATTTAAGAGTGGGAAAGCAAATGCTGGTTGATGCTCCATGTGCTTGGGAAACATGTGCCAACTGTGGGGCTTTGCTAGAGAGTAATCTGTGAAGACCCTGCTGTTTTGTTGGGGGATTTCCAACTGAGAGTGCTTTCAGTCTTTTCTTTTGATTTGACTATTTTGTTTAATGTTGAATCTTCCAGTCTCTTGGCCTAGGGATAAGGGCCATGGCAGAGGGGAGCATGAAGCAGGCTGGCAGAGCTGAATGGGCAAAGGAAGATGTCGATGGCCTTTACTTAATTCTCCCATTTTCAGTAAGCCATTTCACTTTATTTTCCTGTTCTCTCCCATTTAAGCTATGCCTGCTGTTCCTGAGCCCAGAACCTCTGATGGAGTATCTCTAGACAGGAAATCCCAGTCTCTCACTGGGCAAACGGACGGCACTTTCTCCTGTTTGTGTAGTGTGGGGAAAGGGATTTAAATGTTCCTTAGAAAGACTTCTGCCGATCTGTCTGCTGAGATCTCTCTATCAGCTGTAGGCTCTTCTGTTTGTCCTGTTCTTCAGAATTTCTGCCCTTTTAAAACTTACTGTTAGTTGAGTGGCATTTGAGAGGGAACAAAAATAAATGTGTGGACTCAAATCCATCCTTTTTAACTGGGAGCACTTTTTCTGTTCATTCTTATAAAATATTTTCCAACAAAACATTTGAAACAATACGAAAGTATTAAATTAGAAAGTGTCGCCCTAACTCTCCAGGTCTTCATTCAGAGATAGTCTACTGCTACAGTACATTTTTTCTCCTCGTGCAGTATTTAATTTGAGGATTTTATGTGGATTAAATGTTGCATATTTACAATTTAAAACACTAGTGATTTTTGCTGGTCATCTGTTAGGTTTTTAAAAATTAATATTTTATTGTATGTTTGATGGAAGTTTACATAGTAATTCTGTCCCATTCAACAATTTCTACACAAGTTATTTAGTGGCATTGGGTTACATTCTTCACAATTCGTGATGATTCTCACTTTCTTTTTTTTTTAAATCATTTTATTGGGGGCTCGTACAATTCTTACCACAATCCATACATCCATCCGTTGTGTCGAGCATATGCACATTTGTTGCCATCATCATTCTCAAAACATTTGCCTTTTACTTGAGCCCTTAATATCTGCTGCTCATTTTCCCTCTACCTCCCCACTCTCCTCTACCTCATGAACCCTTCATAATTCATAAATTATTATTTTGTCATATGTTAACACTGTCCGACGTCTCCCCCCGCCTTCTCTGCTGGCCCTCCCCCAGGGAGGAGGTTATATGTAGATCCTTGTAATCAGTTCCCCCTTTCCACCCCACCCTCCCTCTACCCTTCCAGTATCGCCACTCTCACCACTGGTCCTGAAGGAGTCATCCGTCCTGGATTCCCTGTTTCCAGTTGCTCTCTGTACCTATGTACATCCTCTGGTCTAGCCTGAGTAAGGTAGAATTGGGGAGGACGATTCTCATTTTCAATCTGGTTGTTTTCCCTTTTTAAAGAAAAAGAACATGGTAGAATGAAATTTTAAAAAGTTTTACTTGAAATTTTCTGAAGAAAGAATGATTTAATTAAAGATAAAATATATACGCTATATGGAGACTTATAGTAGTGTAATTAAGAGGTAAAAAATCTTAGGTTAGAACTTCAATAAATAATTTTATCTCACAACATATGTGCGCTTTCCCTATTTCTTGATCCTGCTGTCACTTACCTGTTTTGATAAAGTCACGGTTTTACATGATGTAGATAACTCTTGTTTACACATGTGTTTTTCATGACTAGAGCCCTGGTGGTGTAGTAGTTATGTGTTGGGCTGCTAACTGCAAGGTCCACAGTTCGAAACCACAGGTGCTGAGCGGTATGAAGACAACACTCTACTTTTCGTGGAGTTAGGGTCTCAGAAATCCAAAGGATTTCCAAGGGTCCTGTCCATCAGGCTGCGGTGAGGTGGAAACAGCGCAGCGGTGGTGAGAGGTTAGCGAATACATGTCTGTGGACCAAAATTCAGCAGGTTCTAGAGAGCACACAGTGAGCACTCAAGCTCTGTCCTTCTCCTGTCCCTGAGTTCTTTGTGAGAGCAACTGAGTTTTTATCAGTGTCTTCCATGCCCTTCTAAAGAGTGTATGTGTGTGTGATGGAAATGGTAGTACGTTGTATACACTCTTTTACACCTTCTGTGTTTAATAATGTATTTTGTAGGTCTTTCAAATTGATGTGTAAGAGATCGTTTTAAAAATTATTTTGTAGTTTTTCCTTATTTGTATGTACCATAATTTAATTAGCCAATCTCCTACTCATAAACATTTAAGTTGCTTTCTATTTTTAATTATTAAAAACAAAATGCTTTAGTAACTATTTTGCTCTTATGTCATTTTAATGCTTGTGAGATGTTTCTATAGGATAAATTCTAGAAATGAAACTATTAGGTCAATGGGTAATTCCTAATGGACACTGTCCCATTGTCCTTAAGAAATGGCACCAGTTTACCATCGCACCACTCACACAGAAACATAAAATCATGCCTGCTGTTCCACACCCTCACCAACATGTTGTATTCTCAATATTTTTACTATTTCTAATCTGGTATAAAAGTAATATTTCCAATATAGCATAAAAGTGAGATTTGTTTTCCTCTGAGCTATTAAGAGTTACATTGAGTACTTTTTTCTATGCCAAAAGTATTATTTTTCTGTGAAGTGTCTTTTAATTTAAAACATTTAAAAAATCATTTTTCTATTTAGTTTTTTTTCTTAATGATGTTAAGGGGTCTTTAGTCCTTGTGACATGAAGCGCACGTCATTTTTTCCCTCCCCAAATGTTTGTTTTTTCACTTTGTTGTGTTGTTGTTTTTAACCCTTGCTCACATTTTTAGTTTCCCGTTTACGGCATCTGGGCATTCTGAAATGCTCTGTGACATCCTGACAGGTTTGGGGAAAGTGTTTTGTTAGATGCTGTTGAGTCCGTTTCATCCGGAGCGGCTGAAACACCACCCAGTCCTGCACCATCCTCATAATTGTTAGCTCGATCCTCCTGTTGCTCAGTCCAGCTCATCAAGGGTCTCCCTCTTTTTCACTGCCCTTCCTTTTTACCCAGCATGATCTCCTTCTCCAGGGACTGGTCTCTTCGGATACCTTGCCCAAAGTGCTGTAGATGAAGTCTTAACCGTCTTTACCTCTAAAGAACATTCTACCTGTACTTCTTCCTGAACACATCTGTTTGTTTTTCCAGCCAGCACCATAATTCAAATGTATTGGTTCTTCCTCCGTCTTCCTGATTCAGTGTCCAACTTTAACACACTTACGAGGCGATTGAAAAGAACATGGCTGGGTCCCGGTGCAGCTTCATCTTCACAGTAGCATCCTTGCTTTGCAGCACCTTCCAGGGGTCTTGCGAGCTGCTTCCGTTAGCATTGGTTGTTGTTCCAAGCAAGATAAAAATCCTTGGCAACTTCAATCTTTTTTCCATTTATGAGGAAGTGTTCCCCACTGCTCCAGGTGTAAGAATGTGGATTTTCTGTACATTGACTTGTAATCCATATAAAAAGTTGCAATCCATGATCTTCATCAGCAAATACTTCAAATCCTCGTCACTTGGAGTAAGCAAGTTTGTGTCATCTGCGTATTTAAGGTTGTTAATCAGTCTTCCTCCAATCCTCATAGAGCCCAACCACCTTTTCTGATGATTTGCTCAGCATGTAGATTAAATAAATACGGTGAAAGGATACAGCCCCTTGCCTGATTTTAAACCAGGCAATATTGCCCTTGTTCTGTTCGTGCTGCTGCCTCTTGGTCCAAGTACAGGCTTCTCATAAGTGCAGTGAAGTGTCTCGAATCTTTTCTTCTCAGTGTTTTCGTTAGTTGGTTATGATTCACAAAATCAAATGCTTTTGCATAACCAATAAAACACAAGTGCATATTTCTCTGGTATTCTCTGCTTTCATATAAAATCCATCTGACATTAGTAGTGATATTCCTTATTCCATGGCCTCTTCTGACTCCAGCTTGGTAGCTTCTTGTCAGTGTACTGCTACAACTGTTGTTGAATGAACTTCAGCAAATTTTACTTGCATGTGATTTTAATAATATTTAAATTTTGTGCATTCTGTGGGGTTACCTCTCTTTGGAATTCATACAAATATGGATTGACCTGGTACCTGTTTTCCGCATTTCTTGGCATAGATTAGTGGGTGCTTCCAGTGCTGTTCTCAGGTTGAAACATTTCAATTGCTGTTCCATCAGTTCCTGGAAGCTTGTTCTCAATCACGCCTTCAGTGTAGTTTGGACGTCTGTCTTCCTTCAGTGCCATTCTAGTCTGATCATCTGCTATCTCTTGAAATGCTTGGATGTCAACTAATTATTTTTCATGTAGTGACTCTGAGTTTTCCTCCCATCTTCTTTTGATACTTGCTGCATCGTTCAATATTTTGCCCATAAATCTTTCATTATTGCAACCTGAGACTTGAGTTTTTTCAGTTTGATTTATACTGTGCACGTCCTTCCCTTTTGTTTTCTTTTCTTTTTTTAGGGATTATATATATGTATCTTTAAAAATCATTTTACTGGGTGTTCATACAACTTTTATCGCAATCCATCCATCCATCCATCCATCCATCCATCCATCCATCCATCCATCCATTGTGTCAAGCACACTTGTACATTCATTGCCCTCATCATTCTCAAAGCATTTGCTCTCCACTTGAGCCCTTGGCCTCAGCTCCTCATTTCCACCCCTCCCAGCCCTGCCCTTTTGGTTTTCTAACTCCGTTTCTTTGCACATTTCATTGTAATACTTCACTGTCTTCTCAAGATGCCCTTTGAAATGTCTTTCCCAACTCTTTTACTTCTCTACTCCGTGATCAAGAGCAAGTTTCAGATTCTCTTGACATCCGCTTTGATTTTTTCTTTCTTGTCTTCTTAATTGTCTTTTGCTTTCCTCATTTCTAGATGTCATCTTACAAATGACCAGGTCTTGTCCTTAGTGTTCAGTGAGTCCAACCTATTCCTGAGATGTTCTAGAAAGTCAGGTGAAATATACTCAAGGCTGTATTTTTTTTTATTTTAACAATTTATTGGGGCTGATACAATTCTTTTCACAGTTCATATATATACATACATCAATTGTATAAAGCACATCTGTACAGTCTTTGCCCTAATCATTTTTTTCTCTTTTCTTCTTTTACATTTTATTAGGGACTCAAACAACTCTTATCACAATCCATACATATACATACATCAATTGTATAAAGCACATCCATACATTCCCTGCCCCAATCATTCTCAAAGCATTTGCTCTCCACTTAAGCCCTTTGCATCAGGTCCTCTTTTTTTTTTCCCCCTCCCTCCCCATTCCCCCCTCCCTCATATGCCCTTGGTAATTTATACATCGTTATTTTGTCATATCTTGCCCTATCCGGAGTCTCCCTTCCCCCCTTCTCTGCTATCCCTCTCCCAGGGAAGAGGTCACATGTGGATCCTTGTAATCAGTTCCCCCTTTCCAACCCACTCACCCTCCACTCTCCCAGCATCATCCCTCACACCCTTGGTCCTGAAGGTATCATCCACCCTGGATTCCCTGTACCTCCAACCCTCATATGTACCAGTGTACAGTCTCTGTCCCATCCAGCCCTGCAAGGTAGAATTCGGATCATGGTAGTTGGGGGGAGGAAGCATCCAGGATCTGGGGGAAAGCTGTGTTCTTCATCTGTACTACCTCGCACCCTAATTAACCCATCTCCTCTCCTAAACCCCTCTATGAGGGGATCTCCATTGGCCGACACTTGGGCCTTGGGTCTCCACTCTGCACTTCCCCCTTCATTTAATATGATATATATATACACATATATACACATACATATATACATATACACATATATACACATACATACACACACTTATATCTTTTTTTTTGCATGATGCTCAAGGCTGTATTTTGACTCTCATGGGCTTGCTTTAAGTTTTTCCAACTTCAACCTGAACTTACATATGCGCAATTGTGATGAACAATAAAAAGAGTCAAGAATGTGAACAAATTGAGGTAGCATGAACCTCAGTTGTTTGATTAGCAGGGAGGTGGGGTGCATAAGTGTATGTGCCTTGGTAGAGGGGTTAAGCCCATAACCTACCACCATCAAGTCACTTTTAATCAAGGTGGTAAACCAAACCTTACAGGACAGTAGAGCTGGCCCATTGGGCTTCCAAGATTTTTATGGGAGCAGAAAGCTTCTTTCTCTATCGGAGCAGCTGGTGGATTTGAACCACTAACCTTGTGGATAGCTGCTCATTATAGAGCCCACTGCACCACCAGGGCTCCTGGTACAGGAAGTGACATGAAAAAGATGATTAGAAACAGTTTGCTATGTTGATCACTAGATGGTGGTGTTGAGCAAGAGAGTTTGGTTGTAACCTGGATGTTTGCAAAACCAGTTGGGCACAGTGACTTCTAAATAGACGTACAGCCTGTAAATACCTGGAGGAAACACCGACACAGGTTCTGTCTTTACCATGCACAGCTTAATTACACAAATTGGCATTATGTTAAGCCAAAAAGATAGAACTATAATCCTACTATGTTATCTTTGGAGATTATATCTATATTTACTTTGAAGTCTCCCAGCCAGAGAGTGTTTAAATCCAGGAGTTTGGAAAGGGGTAGGTGAGCCTCCCTAATTAACTGCATTTCCATAGTGAATCACTGCCCCTTTAAGCCAGTGATCTGGTCACACTTGGGCCCCACTGTGTTGAGGGTTACACACAGCCACTTTGCTTGAGATTTCAGTGTCTTTGTGGCAGAAGAATGTTTTCTGTGGTAAAGTGCTAGAAAGCTAATGGATAGGAAGATTTTGTTGTTGAGCAGGGATAAGAGTGCATGTTGTTATTTATTTTTTTTAAGATCATTTTATTGGGGGCTCTGAACAGCTCTGATAACAATCCATATATCAATTGTGTCAAGTGTATTTGTACATATGTTGCGATCATAATTTTCTAGACATTTTCTTTCTATTTGAGCCCTTGGTATCAGCTCCTCTTTTTTTTTTTTCCCCCTGAGTTTTTTTTTTTTTAACGTTTTATTAGGGGCTCATACAACTCTTATCACAGTCCATACATATACATACATCAATTGTATAAAGCACATCTGTACATTCTTTGACCTAATCATTTTCTTTTCTTTCTTTCTTTTTTTTTCCCTTTTCTTTTTTTACATTTTATTAGGGACTCATACAACTCTTATCACAATCCATACATATACATACATCAATTGTATAAAGCACATCCATACATTCCCCGCCCCAATCATTCTCAAAGCATTTGCTCTCCACTTAAGCCCTTTGCATCAGGTCCTCTTTTTTTTTTGCCCCTCCCTCCCCGCTCCCTCCTCCTTCATGTGCCCTTTGTAATTTATACATCGTTATTTTGTCATATCTTGCTCTATCCGGAGTCTCCCTTCCCCCCCTTCTCTGCCGTCCTTCTCCCAGGGAGGAGGTGACATGTGGATCCCTGTAATCAGTTCCCCCTTTCCAACCCACTCACCCTACACTCTCCCAGCATCGCCCCTCACACCCTTGGTCCTGAAGGTATCATCCACCCTGGATTCCCTGTGCCTCCAGCCCTCATATGTACCAGTGTACAACCTCTGCCCTATCCAGCCCTGCAAGGTAGAATTCGGATCATGGTAGTTGGGGGGAGGAAGCATCCAGGATCTGGGGGAAAGCTGTGCGCTTCGTCGGTACTACCTTGCACCCTGACTGACCCATCTCCTCTCCTAAACCTCTCTATGAGGGGATCTCCATTGGCTGACACTTGGGCCTTGGGTCTCCACTCTGCACTTGCCCCTTCATTCAATGTGGTATATATATACACACACACACACACACATTTTTTTTTTGCATGATGCCTTATACCTGGTCCCTTTGGCACCTCTTGATCGCACTGGCTGGTGTGCTTCTTCCATGTGGGCTTTGTTGCTTCTGAGCTAGATGGCCGCTTGTTTATCTTCAAGCCTTTAAGACCCCAGACACTATCTCTTTTGATAGTCGGGCACCATCAGCTTTCTTCGCCACATTTGCTTATGCATCCATTTGTCTTCAGCGATCCTATCATGGAGGTGTGCAGCCAATGATGTGATGATTTTTTGTTCTTTGATGCCTGATAACTGAGCCCTTTGGGATCACTCGCTCACTCAGGCTGGTGTGTTCTTCCATGTGGACTTTGTCGCTTCTGAGCTAGATGGCCGCTTGTTTATCTTCAAGCCTTTAAGACCCCAGTCACTATCTCTTGATAGCCGGGCACCATCAGCTTTCTTCACCACATTTACTTGTTCACCCACTTTGGCTCCAGCAGTTGTGTCGGGAGAGTGAGCATCATAGAGTTCCAATTTAATAAATGAAAGTATTCATGCATTGAGGGAGTTCAGCTCCTCTTTTTAACCCCGCTCCCTCCCACCGTCATGATCCCTTGATAAATTATAAATCATTATTATTTTCATATCTTATACTGACTGCTGTCTCCCTTCCCCCATGGTTTCTTCCCACCTCTGTTTCTTCTCCCCCCCTCTCCCCACCTTCTGCCTACCCTCCTGGATGTTGTTGTTATTTTTGTTAGGTGCCATCAAGCCGCTTCCAACTCATAGTGACCCTGTGTACAATAGAGTGAAACACTGCCAGGGCTCGCGGTTGTTCTTGGGGCTGGTTTGTTATTGCAGCCCTGGTGTCAGTCCATCAGATCCAGGGCCTTCCTCTTTTTCAGTGCCCCTTGACTACCAAGCATGAGCCCCCTAAAAAAACCCACGATCATCCAGTCAATTCTGATTTATAGCAACGCTATATAGGATTTCAGAGCCTATTTATAGGAGCAGACAGCTTCATCTTTCTTCTGAGGAGCTGCTGATGGCTTTGAACTACCAACATTGCTATTAGTAACCCAATGCCTAGCCCACAGTACCACCAGAACTCCATAAGCATGCATGCATCGACGCAGGATGGATATGACCATTGTGCTCAGTTCCTTTACTAACCTTGTAAGGTGATCTCTTCTGGGAAAGCTTCAGAGCCAAATTGCCTTGTTGTCAATTGGCTGCACATAATAGGCCGATTAGAAGAGAAGAACCCAGAGCTCATTGACGATTGGTAATGGGTTTTTATGTGTCTTTGGACGCACCTTTCTCCACGTCCAGAGAAGGTGGAAGGCTTAACCACACTGCTAAGAATAGAGTGCCCTGTCCATGGCTTCCTTTCTCTTCACCCGGCAATAGAGAGTAGCAACTTTGAAAAGACCAAGGAATCTGATGCTGATGTACAAGTGGTTCTGCTATGAGCCTGACGCTTGGTTGGTCAGCCAAAGCCAGCCTCTCACAGAGCCAGGTGGTGCAGGGGCCAAGCAGGAAGTGTGCTTGAATGTGTGGTGCCCAAAGATGTTCTGAGGGTAAGACAGCCCACAGTTGGTTCTTTGGAACCAAAGTGTTTTCCATTTTTCTGACAGCTGTGTGCTGTTGGATTTTGTTCCCAGTTTTGAGCCCCCACAGCTTTTTCCCTCCATGAGCCACTTGATTCTGGCAGGATCTCATTGCTTTTCCTTCCCCACTCCCATCACTCTGCAAGGATTGATAGGAACACTAGACTAGGCGTCGGGATAAAGAGAGAAATAAGACATCTTCTCAGCCCTCGTGGCACTCCCGGTCTTGTGGAGGAGACCGAGAGTCAAGTGATGATGTGATGAATTCCTCAACAAGGTGCTGTGAAACTGCAGGGAGGGGCACTTCATTTGGCCTGGGCCAAATTAATTTTCTTAAATTATAATGTTTTCCCCTGAGGGAAAGCTTCCTAGAGAAAATGACATTTGAAATAAACCTTGAAGTTTCCCTCGGGGGCTACCTCTCTAAGCAGAGGAAATAGCACAAGCAAGGCCCAGAGGCACGAGGAATAGTGATCCCTGTTCTTGGGGTCTGCACGAGACTCAGTGTGCTCCTGGTGTCATGGGAGTGTGAGGATGGCCAACACTCAGGAAGGATCTGCTGAGGCCTGGTGAATGCCTTCTTTTTTCTTCTCCCTTCCCTTTCTGAGAGGAACAGTGGCGTGGGAACCCAGATTTGACTCATGCTCGGGGTATGGTCTGTGAGCAGAGTGCATGCTTTCCTTCAGGGGTTCTGAGCACGGTGGGTGGCTTCCTGGAGCGTGATAGAGACAGAGAAGCTCCGTGTCATAACTCCTCCAGCACACAGCTAATCCCCAGCGTAAATAGCATCAAACCCCCTTTTGCTCTGCAAAGGGGAGAGGCAGTGTCTCCACCTTTTTGGAACCCTGCAAGGCCCCACACAGACAGAACTGGCCTCCGTGTTGCGCGCACTGGCTGAGGGCAGCGCTGGCACAGGTCCGTTTCTGCAGTTATCACAGCAAGTGCAGCTTGGCGGCTTTCTCTCGAGACAGACCGTCCTGTGGCCGTATCATGGAGGGAAAGACGTGCCAGGCCTATCAGCAGCTTCACTGGGCTGCAGAGCGTGCTTTAGAGAAAATTCTCAGTTCAAATACCACCCTTGCGGGCACATTCCAGGGCCAGCTGGAGGCTGCTCTAATCCCTAGTTCCTGGGAATTTTTTTTAAAGACCAAATGTAGGCCCTGGGAATTAGGACTGACAAACCTATCGTTGTGAAAGTTGTGAAAATTGTGGCAGGCTCATTTTTCCCCCTGGGAGAAATGAAACCTCATGACTGATAAGCCAGTTATCTCTTAGAAACTCTTGAGTGCCAAAGCAGAGGAGGGGACGGAGAACAGTAGGTACTGGGTCCTTGGAGAAAAGACACTCTGGAGCTGGGACCGATAAGGAATATTCAATACATGCTCGTCCTGTGAGTTTTTGTGCTCCCGTAAATGTGGACCTGAGATGTTTCTGAAGAGGAGGTTTTGTTACGTGCTAGCGAAGTGACAGAGCTGCTCCCCCAAGGGTGTTAGCACCCCCCGTTTTTGCCCCTCCTTTATTCCCACTCTTCCCTTCTTTTGTCTCCTGGCTTCTTTCCTTGTCACAGGAGGGGTTTTTCCTCAGAAATTTCTCTCCCCATCTGCCTCGTTGGGCGCTCAGAAAACAATTTACAGCAACAAGGGCAGCCTAGGGTCTTGTTCACCCAATGGGCAAGAGGACTATAGTCTTAGTAGAGGTCAGCTGTAAGGTTAATCGGAATAGATAGTGTAGCAATCAGGAATTTCTAGATCTTTGACTTTCTTGCCAACTCTGTAGACCTTGTGACTGCTGAGTGGTCTTCCCTGCTGAAGGCCAAAGTGCTGTGCCTTGACGCAGTGCTTCTCCTCGGGCTGTGACTAATGATCCTTCAGTGTGCCTTGCTTCATTCATGGCTGGGTCTGAGGGAACCGTGCCTTGCCAAAAGGAAGAGATCCCCACTCGGTCTTGAAGGAAGATTGAAGAGTTCGGTACAGGACAGCCAGGGACCCCACCATGTTGTACTAAAGGTGAAGACAAATGCTTGCTGGCCAAGGGGCCATCCAGTGTCTGCCAGAGGCTCCCAGGATATTGCCATCAGCCGCAGCTGCGCACCGGGCTAGGAGGAAGGCTTGGAGGTGGAGAGGGAACGGAGCAAGTGTGAGTCGCCCTGGCCCTCTGGGGGCTCTGTCAGGCTGGGCTCCAGATCATTTGCTGCTACTTCCCACAGCAGAAGGTGGTCCTGCGCCCACTTTCTCTAAATTATTGATCAAGATATTTTAACTCTAAAAATTGCCTCCCCCAACTTGTAACCTTCTGGTTGCTTTTCACACCTACTTCCAGTAGTTTCTTAGTATAAATATAGAACAGTATCATTAATCAAAGCAGCTTTTTCCTTGAGGGTTTCTTGGATCCTGGACTTACCTCGGGATGAGCACAGAGTATTTTTAGAGCAAACTCAAGTAAGTTGGTGTTGTAGATTTCCAAAAATTAATCAGAGACAGGAGCCGCTTATTGTTCAGGTGCTGTTGAGATGGCTCAAACACATAATCATATGTGACGTGCAACAGTGCAGTGCATTGCCCGGTCCTGCCCCATCCTCAAAGTCACTGCTGTGTTTAAGGCCATTGTTGCAGCCACTGTATCAATCCACAAGTTAGGCTCTTTATCTTTTTCACTGACCTTGACCTTAACCAAGCATAATGCCCTTCTCCAGGGACTCGTACCTCCTGATAACATCTACAGAGACCAAGTCTCTCCAGCCTCACTTTTAAGGAGCATTCTGAATGTAATGTTTTCAAGACATACACATTTGCTCATTCTTCTGGGACTTCATGGTATTATAAGATTCTTCACCAACACTATAATTCAAAGGCATCAGTACTTATCTGTTCTTCATTATTTAAATGCTTATCAGGTGATTGGAAAATACCATGGCTTATGTCAAGTGCACCTTAATCCTCAACGTGATATCTTTGTATTTGAATACAGAGGTCTTTTGAAGAAGATTTGCCCAATGTATTATGTCATTTGATGTTGTTGTTGTTAGTTGGGATTTAATACGCATTATTCCATATTTCAGTCATGTCCAGTAGAATTGTCCAATTGCTACCACAGTTTCCAACCATTCATCTTCTACGTGGACTCCTGGACATCGTCTCCCCTCACCCCACCACCACCTCTGCACCCCCAAACCCCTTATTTTAACTTGCTGTCCCTACGCATCAATCCTGAATTTCATATAACGGAAAAGCATATAACACGGCTTCAGGAGGGTGACGTCACTGACATAACACCTCTGAGATACACTGTACTATGAATGAACAAAACAACATAAACCAAAAATACAGAAAAATTGGGAAACTAGATCAGGTCCAACCTACATCACAGGGGGGAATCTACTGACAAAGTTAGAACTGTTGGGGTCAGATTTAAACCTTTGGTCTTTTATACGTCTCTCCCATGCACTCTGTGTAGTTACCTTTTTTCCCCATCCCTCAGTATTTGATAGAGGAGTTCTCTGGAGGCTTGTTTCCCATGTAGTCCACAAATGACTCCTGGGCTCCCACTGTCAACATCACCTTCTGCAAATCTGACGGCATCAGTCATTTCTCCATTTTTCATGATGTTGGCCAGTTATAAAGAATTTTGTTAGCTTTACATTGAGTTTTAACCCATGCTGAAGGCTGCAGTCTTTGGTTTTCATCACTAGGTGCTAAAAATCCCCTTGATTTTTAAAAAAAAAAAATCATTTTATTGGGGGCTCATACAGCTCTTATCACAATCCATACATCCATCCATTGTGTCAAGCACATTTGTACATTTTTTTCCATCTTCATTTTTAAAACATTTGCTTTCTACTTGAGCCCTTGGTATCAGCTCCTCATTTTTCCCCTCCTTCACGAACCCTTGATAATTTACAAATTGTTATTATTTTTTCCTGTCTTACACTGACCGATGTCTCCCTTCACCCACTTTTATGTTGTCTACCCCTCAGGGAGGGGGTTATATGTAGATCATTGTGATTGGTTCCCCCTTTCTCCCCTTACTTTCCCCTTCTCTTCCTGGTATTGCTACTCTCATTATTGGTCCTGAGGGGTTTATCTGTCCTCGATTCCCCGTATTTCCAGCTCTTATCTGTACCAGTGTACATGCTCTGGTCTAGCAAGATTTGCAAGGTAGAATTGGGGTCATGAGGAGGGAGGGAGGAGGTGAGGAGAAGGGGAAGGTGGGGAGAGGAAGCATTAAGGAACTAGAGTAAAGTTGTATGTTTCATCGGTGCTACACTACACCCTGACTGACTCGTCTCTTCCTTCTGTAAGGGGATGTCCAATTGTCTACAGATGGGCTTTGGGTCTCCACTCTGCACTCCCTCTCATTCACATTGACATGATTTTTTTTGTTCTGGGTCTTTGATGCCTGTTACCTGATCACATCGACATGTCATGATCACACAGGCTGGTGGGCTTTTTCCATATGGACTTTGTGGCTTCTGAGCTAGGTGGCCGCTTGTTTATCTTCAAGCCTTGGAGACCCCAGATGCCATACCTTTTGATAGCCGGGCACCATCTGCTTTCTTCACCCTCCTTGACTTTAGCAAGCAAGATTGCATGTTGCAGGTAGTTAATGACTCTCCCTACAGATGGGGGTACAGGTGGTTCTCAACACTTGAACATATGCTCAGGAGCAACTTTGCAATTGTGGAAAATAATAGAGACAGACAGACAAAACAGGGTACAGCGACAGGGACTCATCCCATGTCAGGACTGAGAGAGTGAATGTATTTTACAATGGGTTTATATAATGGCACTTACAGATCTGTCAAAAGCATACATGTCATAGCATGTGTGGTAGCATAATAAACAGCAATTAGTAAGTCGTCACCTTGACCTAGTGCTAGTTGACCTTGAAAACACACACACACACACACCAGTTTTGCTACATTTTAACTACATTTTGGCTATAGAACCTGATTGCTCTTATCTACAGAAAACCTTCACACACAGGGAACAGCCAGGCCCAGGAATGATTCATCTTATATGGTTATTCCTTTAAGACTGTTCCTTAAGGGAGAGCTATTGTGGGAGGCACAATATGCAGCCTGGAGAATGTGTATTTGAAAGCATTTCTGTCTTGGAACAATGGAGCTCTTTCTGTGCCCATGGTTGCCAGTGTAGAAATACGGTCAGATGCTTTCTACCGAGTCCTCACTCACTTTACCACACAATCCTGATACTGAGTCCTCCTTCACGTAGTCCAGGGTCCCAGATGGTTTGCACAGCACAGCGACTGAATAAATGTGATGCAAGAATGTGACCCTGATGCATACGCTTCCTGGTTGTCAACCACGCTGTTTGAACAACCTCCTCTTAATGTTGATAGGTGTAGAGGTTCCACATGAACACAGGTAAGTGTCGGGAATGCCCGTTCTTTGAAATGGCATCTGTAATGTATGGTCCTCCACAGCCTAATGCCTTTGCGTAGACCATAGGACACAGGTAAACATCCTTCTCATAGTCTCTGCTTTCAGCCAACATCTGACAGTCACTCAGTGTCCAGGTCCCTGCCGGAATCTGGCAGACGTTTCTGGCATTTCCCTGTCACTGGAGTGCTGCAGCTCTTTTAAAATTTTTTCTTTTTAAAAAAATTCTCTTTAGTGAAATTTTACCTGCATTTAATATTAATGAGATTGTTAAATAATGTTTACATTTCATTGCATCACCTTTCTTTGGAATGGACATGAATATGAATCTTTTCCAGTCCATTGGACTGTAAGCTGCCCTCCAAATTTCTTAGTATAAACAAGTGGGTGCTTCTAGTGTTGAATCTGTTTAGTTCTTGGGTCACTGATTATGCCTCTTTTACCATTACCGCAACCCTACCCCACCCCTGCCCAAGACCAGAGAAGTACGTATACCACTATTGATGGTTCTCTGTATCAGCTAAAGAGATGTTTTGTCCAATTGTCTACAGTTGTGTTTTTAATAAATGTGATCTATCCAGCCGGGCTCCCTTTTCTGTCTAGAACTTCTGAATCAATTGCACTCTGCTTTCCTCCCTTGAGGAGTGTGGACCTTTTCCCTGTATCATATTAAACCTGAGTCAGAGCCAACCCTGGAACTGTTGCTTTCTTGCTGCTTTTTTTTCTGAGCTCCTCTAAGTGCTGAGACTTATGTGACTAAGACATGTGCAGCCTCTGCCCCATGGAGGTTTTGATGTAGATGCAGGGCCTAGAATTCTTCGTAAAGTGGTGCATACAGGGGGAAAAAACAGTACCAGGTAGGAGCCAAGAGAAAACTTTGGGGCAGTGACGGGGGGCAGAGGTGCATGTCATAATAGAAGGGCCCAACTTGGGATTGTGAAGTGCTGAAAGGAGTGCAGTGTGGCTAGATTGGAGAGGACCAGAGAGGGGGTGTTGACTGGGGAGGCTGGAATAGCTGGCAAACCCGGATCATGAAGAGCATTATAGTGCATGTTAAAGATTTAGCTTGTGGTGGTAGAAAACTGTAAGGTGATGTAAAATGGTGATCTGGCTGTTGTTGGTAATTTCTGGAGGGTTTCATCTGCCTGCAATGAAGTGAAAAGGTGGTAGTGGGGAGTACACGTAGAGGCAGCAATCTAGGCCTCATGGTGGCTAGGCTGGCTCGAGAAGTTACACGGGTTGGAGAGGGTGAATGGATTTGAGAATCCTTCAGGAGATGGAATCTATAGGTTTGTGTTCTGATGTGCTGGAAGAAGTGGGAGGGACTGAGATGAAAGACCTCCCAAATTTCTGCCAGAGGCACCTGCGGAGGCGCTCACTGACATGAGTTTGGGGAGTTGTTTAAAGCAGCATCGATGGAGCTATTCCATAGGTATTGGGATGTGTAGGCTTGGGTTCCAAAAGACAGAACTGATGTATGGTATTAGATTTGGGAGCCATGCCCCACAAAGTACCTTTTCCATGGGTCCTAAGAACTGATGCCCGAGTCCTTAGAGCTGAGACACACCGGTGTCTGAGGACTTGAGCAGCGGCAGAAGAGTACGTGGTCCATAGGGAAGAGGAGGGGCCAAGAGGGAGATGGCGAAGGAAGGAAGGAAGGAAGGATGCAGCCATGAAGATACTAGAATGGTGTGCTGGGAGCCTTCCCGACACACTCGGGCCTGAGACGGTGCCTCCTCATAGCACGGGAGACGTTTTCCTTTCAAAGCGTTTATCAAATTGTTTGTTTGAGTGTTCTTGTACCATGTGCATGAATTCCTCGAGAACAAAGCTTGCTCTCTCTGATTTTCAATAGTATTCTCAGAGCTTCGTATTCGAGTGCTATGAGTTGGAATCAACTTGCTGGCAGCGAGTTGGGTGGAGTTTGGAGGTTTTCCACAAATGCGTGGTTGGGTGGTTATGAAGTGTGGGTTTAGCGATGTGCAATGCTGCTGATCTGTTGAGATAAGGATGACAAGCCGCCGTCGTAGCAGACATTGGGACGTGTGGGACATTGATGACTTTGTCTCATACAAGTTTGGAGGATTGCTGGGGTTGAGAGCCAGTTAGCAGCAAAATGGAGAAGAGGTATGAGGCCAGGGAGTAGAGTTCTTCAAGAAGTTTGTGTGTTACTAAGAAAAGGTTATAGTTGGACAATTGGGACAAAGGACCCCTTCTTTAGAAAGACATGAGAGACTGAATATGTCTTCCTTTTTGATGGAAAGAAACCTATGGCAGAGATGCTTGGAAGCAGAAATGGTGAGTAGGACAAGACCTTGGATTGCAAGAGAAGGGAGGGAATGGAGAATCCAGATGAAGGGACTAGTCATAAAAAGTAGGAGTGGGACAGCCTCTGTTTTATAGAGCAAAGAGTGGAAAATGGGAGGGAGTTATGCAAGGAAATGTACCTGAGAGAAGTCAAAGGAATTTCTTATAGCTTCTGGACTTGTCTGTGAGTTACTAGGCCACTAACTGAGAGGACAGGATGCCCACTTGATTCTCTCCTAGTTTTTCAGGTTTGAAGGCTTGCCCAGCTCCAGAGCCCACCCTCCAAAAGGAGGCACAGAAATGGTAGAAATTACTGTGTATAATCCCTTCAAACATCTCACCAAAGTGTTCCAGACCAAGCCCCAAACAAGGGACAATCTGCTTAGTGGCTTCATTGAGTCCCTGATGTAGTCCAGGATCCCTCCTCTCCCGGGATGGAGAAAGTAGAAGTTATTGGAAAAGGACAGTGGCCGGTAAATAACCCTTCTAAGCCTACTTCTAGAGAAAGACAGAACTAAACCCTTCTGCCTGCCTGTTCCTGTGTGTATAATTCATTCCTTTCTTGAGCAGATATTTATTGCTGTCTATAGCTTTGTGCTTTGCACTGTTCTAGGTGCTGAAATATCAACAGAAGCAAGATTTTAATAAGTTAGCTCTGAGCCCTGATATGTTAGGCATTGGACTGCTAACCGAAAGATCAGTGGTTCGAAGCTGACAGCCACTCTAGGGGAAAAGATGGGACTGTGTGTCTCCATAGAGATGGACAACCTTAGAAACCCTCTGAAGCGGCTCCACTCTGCACCATAGCATTGCTGTGAGTCAGAGCCAACAGTCCTGGGTTGTGGAGGAAACTTCAGTAGGAAAGGGAAATGTAGTGACAGAGAGAGGCTGCTGGTTCTGACAGGGTGGTCAAGGGGAGAAGTGAGTAAAGATGTGAAGGAAATGCCATCTGGGAAAGGCTGTCCCGGAGAAGGGCATAGTAAGGGACAGCATGCTCAGTAAGTTGCAGGGACAGTAAGCAGGGAGATAAAGGAGGCTGAGCACAGGGGTGCGGGGCGGGGGGCAGATTGTGTTGTGCCTGATAGGCCTCTGAAAGGGCAGAAATGAGTATTGGGGTATAAGCAGAGAGTGACAGGATCTGACTGACATTTTCTAGGTTCACTTTGGTTGCTAGGTGTAGCGGCGAGTAAGAGTGGAAGCCAGGGGCCAGGGAAGGGACATGCAAGACTCACCATTCCTTTCTCTCTTGCTCGAAAGCAAAGATCCGGTCCTGAAACCCATGTTCCAGAGCATTTGAAAGACTGCCAGGCAATGGGACCCTGGGATGGTTTTGAAGGATTCTTCAGGACACAACTTGGGCTATCCTGGAGGTCATCGTGAGAAGCTATATGGGACAGAGGCTGAGTTGGCAAGTTCTGTCGTGAGCCTTTGATGTTGGCCAGCCCTGCTACTGCCACGTCGGAAGCCTCACTAGTACACTTGGAGCCGGCTGCTTAAGACTGCTTCACTATCTGTTGAATGAGTTATTCAAGTTTTGTTCTGTTGTTTGTATTTGTTCTTATTACGATTGCTGTTGTTAATATTATTATTTGAGTACTTTAGAAACATCTCCATTTGGGACAGGTGGGGTGTCACCGTATGGCTGCCCCTGAAAGCCAAGGTAACCTCTATTTTGAGAGGATGGAATACCTTTTTGTGAAAACAAGATGTCGTTTCCTGGAAATAAAATGTAAAATCTATTGGTTGCTCAGCTGGACTTTGGTGTATTTACCTTTCTTCCTTTCCAGCTCCCAGCCAGTCTCTCAAGTCAACACTGGCAGCTCATAGATTGCAACCAGGAACGTGATTGTATCAGATGATAGACTTCAAATGAATGTCAGCCTGAGAAGCCAAACCCAAGATAACAGCCGTGGTAGATGGGCTCAGTTCCTTCCATTCCAGGGTGGGCCCCTGCCTGCCTGGTTTCAGGGTGAGGGGAGTTCCCACCCTCCAGCTGGAGTTTGGAAGTAGTTTCCAAATCTCTTCTACTCAGTGCCGTGCGAGCCCAAGCCATGATTCTACAAGAACTTGATGTGTGCTGTTTTTGTTTTTTAATTAAATGTCATTTCTTTTTTCACCCACTTCCTCTTTTTAGATAGGGGGGAAAAAAACCCAGTTTTGTTGTTTGGGAGTTAAGCTTAGAACAACCTGTGATGTCTTTAGTTACCTCAGGTGAGAAAGAGGGAAATCCCAGGATGTTAAGTGTAGTCCTTTGAGACTGGAAGCCCTCTTAATAGCATTGCACAGCTGTTTGTGCATGATGTCACTCCATGATTTCCTTCCAGATGCAAAGATATGCTCCTCTCCCTTTCCAATGCTTACCTGGAGAACCTTTGTATTGGTTTCAATAGCCTTTTATTTATTCCCAGTGTATTTTCATAAAGGACTTTATTTCTTTTTAAAATATACTGTGCATATTAAGATTCAAGAGTCCCTAGTCTTCATTTCCATCTTTCTCACCGTGATTATTGATTATAGTAATAATGGAATCAAGGAAGTAGTAATTAAATATAATAAATAAAAACATTTACTATAATCACTTCAGAAAATTCTAGAAAAATAAGAAAACAGTTATTAACATCTTAATATAATAACCTCCTAGCCCTTCCCATGTTTGATTTACAAGACTACATGGGCATATGTAACTATGTATTTTTTCTCTCCTGCTTATCTTCAGCTTGCAGATTGATTTGTTGAAAGATTGCAGACACGTAGTTTCTGATTAGGTCATCTCAGAGGGCTTCAGAAAGTTTGTGGAAAGAGTACATTATCTTCCAACACCAGTTTTCCACAGACTATCTGAAGTCCCTCTGTGTGCTCACATGGTTGGAAAGCAAAAGATACAAAAGGGCAGAAAGGCCTAAAAGGGCCTTCTGACTGGTGCCCAAGTGACCACTTTCACTTCACAGGGAGATAGATGCATGTGATCAATTCCTGGTGCAACCATCCAGAGATCTGTGTGCCTACAAGCAAATACATATATGTGTGGTCTTTTATTTATTTAGTTTTAAATCATTTTATTGGGGGTTCATACAACTCTTATCACAATCCATACATACATCAATCATATAAAGCACATTTGTACATTTGTTGCCCTCATCATTCTCAAAACATTTGCTCTCCACGTAAGCCCCTGACATCCGCTCCTCATTTTTCCCCTCCCTCCCCGCACCCCCTCCTTCACAAGCCCTTGATAATTTATAAATTATTATATTGTCATATCTTACACTGTCCAGCATCTCCCTTTACTCACTTTTCTGTTGTCCGTCCCCCAGGGAGGAGGTTATATGTGATCCTTGTGATTGGTTCCCCCTTTCCTCCACTCTCCTGGTATCACCACTCACACCACTGGTCCTGAAGGGATCATCTGTCCTGGATTCCCTGTGTGTGGTCTTTTATTCTACACAAATGATAGCAAAAAATGATACATTATTCTATGTCAGTGGTTCTCAACCTCCCTAATGCTGCCACCCTTTAATACAGTTGTTCATGTGGTGGTGGAAACCCCCCCCTCCCAATCATAAAATTGTTTTCGTTGCTGCTTCATCACTGTGATTTTGCTGCTGTGTTGAGCCGGCGGCCCTGTGAGAGGAGAACCGCCGCTCTATGTTCTTGCTTTATCCCAGACATCTATCTTGGCAGCAGTTCCGTGTCAGGACAAACACACTTTTGCTTTGTTGCAGCTGCCTGGTATTCCCTATTTATCCTTCAACCCTATTTTCTTATGTGGAAATCTGGCTTTGCCCTTACAATAGTGCCGCCGCGAACATCTGTACATGTACATCATTAGAGGGCAGGTCTCAAGGAAGAAACGTCTCTACTCTGAGTCTGACCACATGTGCTCACCTTCCCTCTGAGTCCTGGACGCAGCGACTGGCAGGCCCTCCTTTGAGAACACATTTCTCTGAAGGGGGCCACTCAAGCTAAGAAAGTGAGCTAAGACAGACTAATAAAGTTTTAATTCACCTTTAAAAGACTATCTAGCTTTGAATCCCAGCCTTGCCACTTACAGTTATGTGACTTTGGGCATTACTTATCCTCTCTGAGCCTCAGTTTTTTCCATCTCAAAAATATTGCCAAGTGTGATTGTGACACCTGGGTAATTATCACAATTATTCTTGCACTGCTCGCAAATAAAATCCTGAAAATTATATTTTTAAAGACACGGGAAAAAATTTAACCCAAATGTTCCCATAATTTCTCTGAGCTCCAGAATGTTCTTTCCCCAGAGAGATAGCTGATATTAAACAGCATCTGCATTTTGCTGGCCTGGAAAACTACATGGTAACTTTTCTGCCTTGTAACAACAAACTGCCGTGTGGCCGAGCCCCCTGCTATGCAGTCTGGCTCTAGTTAAAGGCATGTTCTCTACAACAGGGCTCTGCGGGACTGGGTTTCCATTTCGGGCTTTATTATTAAGCAGATGAACGCAGCCAGCTATGTGAAGCGCTTTGCAGTGAGTGGCAGGTGTCCCTTAGCTATCTGATTACGCTATCCTAGAAAGGGCTCACTCCACCTCGTGGCCTGCTTGCTCCCAGCAGTCACACTGTGCTAGGGCTGGGGACTTTGCTCTTTGTGGGTTGGATAACTGGATACCCATCATCTGTTTCTCTGGCTGGAGGCTGCTGTTTTTATAGAAAAGCCTAAATCCCCTCTTTGCCTCCAGCCCTTTCTCACACTGTTCTTCCTCTCTGAACAACCATCCGGGCAGTCATCCCGCAGCTGCAGGAGGACCAGGGATGGGCAGCTCTCTTCAGCTGCCCGTTTGATTTTTACAGCCTGGCTCTGGCTCAAATCCCTCTGCTTCATATCTAAGGATAATCCAGAAACTGATGTACCCTACAAAAATGCTGGTCTCCACAAGTCATTTCCCCAGGCCTCTGACAAATGATCAGATTTGTCCTGAAAGAAGTAAAGAGAAAGAATGGCTAGCTTGCATAGTGCGCCTTCAGAAAGTCAGGAAGACCCTGGAGCCAGTGTCCTCAGAGACGCAATCTTGTGAGCAAGACCTTGACCTGATCTGAGCAGGTTGCTGCCATTCATCACAGTACTAAGGAGGCCAAGGGCTCGGTCTTCATTCAGAGAAAGAAAACCGTCACCCTGGTCAACGTCTTCAGCCATTTCTGCGAGTGAGGACTCGCTCCTGGAAGAATGGAGCCTCATGTTAGTGAAAAGGGACGAGGTGCCCTGTTCCAAGCAAGGGACGGCATATACTATGTGTTCAACACATACCGAGATGCCGTGATCCCTTCACCTGCAGCAGCACCCCTCCCTACAAATGTGTTCATCATGTACTTCATTGTCTCTCTGCAATGTCTCTTGCTGTTGCTTCACCAAAGCCTAATTAAGATCAAATGTCCAAACCCATTGTCCCCGTTGTCTTCTGCCCTTCCAGGCAATGTGAATGTTTTCATCTGATGTGACCACTCAGTGGTTCTAATAAATCAATTCATCAGTAGTTTTTGCTTGTCCATTGTTGACCTGGTGTTTGGGAGCATGAGCATGAACAAAACAAAAAGACCTAAGATGAAAAAAGCTAAAAAACGTTCACCAGCCCCTGGGGGAGGGATTTAGACAGTGCTGCCTACTGAGCTGGCCTATTGAGTGTTCCGTTACAGACCTCAAACTCCAGACTTCTCCGGTCCCTGCACCAGAGTCCAAAGCTGGCATTACACGCTTCCAGGTGCCTGGTTACATGTGCTGAGCTGTCTCAATGTTTTTCTTCTCGGGCTGTGGGGATCACCTTAGGAATGAAGTCATTTGGGGCCTCTACCCAATGCTGACCAGGGACCGTAGAAGGCACATCTGAAGCAGGTTGGGGTTCACACCATAGAGACGATCTGCGCATCCTGCAAGCACACCACAGTCCTATGCAGGAGGCCCCCAGGTAACATACTCCAACCAAGGTCGAGTGCCCTTGTTGCCTTCCAACAAACTGAAGCCGATGGAACGAGCTGCAGGGTTTCCAGGCTGTCCTCTACAGGAGCAGGTTGCAAGGTCTGTTCTCAGAGTTTCTAGTGAGTTCCAACTGCTGACCTTTCGGTTATCAGTCAGATGCTGAACTAGTGTGCCACACGCACTTTTCAAAGCTCAACATTTCTGAAGCAAATACTGCTGCCAAACTTAACCTGGTAGTGGATAGGGGCCAGGCGGGTTTTCAGAGCATTGTGCTTTTGTGTTCATTCCTAGCCGCGAGAATATTCTCCTGAACCTAGGACCCTTTCCTCGTTGTTCTCAGTCCTTCACCCCTTTACCTGAGCCTCTCCCAATGGTGTATTGGCTCTCCAACGGAATACATGTGTCTCTTCTCAACTCTGCAGCCAGTGATGTCATGATAACTTGGAATCAGTCATGGTGGATATGAAGGTTAAGATTATGTGTCTACTTGACCGGACCATGATTCTTAGTAGTTTATTTAGCAGTTATAATGTAGTCATCCCCCCCCCATGAAGCGATCTAACAGAATGTAGCCACTTCTATGGTGAGCAACCAATCAAATAAAGAGTTTCCTATGGCCTGTTTCTGACATAAGTTGGCACTGCCAATCTTGGGTTCATCAGCTCCTGCAGCTACATGAGTCAGCAGACGCCTCTGCCCTGACATCTGATCCATGGATTTGGAACTTACCAATCACTACCAATGTGTGAGCCATTTTGGGGGACAAATCTCTATGTACACATACATGAGCTTTATTTCTCTAGAGAACAGCCTATGGCAGCGGGCATATTTATACTGTGGAAAACGGCAAATGCTACAGATGAGAATTTTGTTTTATTTTTTTACCCCCAGAGAGCCAGGTAACTATTTACAAATACGCCATAGGCATCTCGCCATACGTGAAGTCTTTTCAGTTCTGGTGTTCTGGAATCGATCCAGAGTGGTGGTGGTGGTAGAGGTAGGAGGATGACCCGATTACAGTTCTGGGCCACATACTTTGGTACCTTTGGAGTCACCAGTACCTTCAAGACCTGCAGAGTTTCTCAGTGAAGGGAGAAGGCAGATGCTGTGCCATCTCTTGAAACCCTCTCTTCCATTTCCTTCCTCACGTCCATGAGTCCTCTTAGCCATGAATGCAGATACATTCTGGGTGGGCAGAGTTGGGGAAAAAGGATATGATCAATACCAGCACCAGCAGGACCTCAGCCCTGCAACAGCCATTGAGTCAGTGTGCGCTTCCTCCATCAGCCTTCCTCTAGGAATCCTATTAATAGAAGGTGGGTGTGGCAGTTACATAATTCATGTCAACTTGAGAAATAGCGTGAAGGGGCGGGGTCTAGCCTATCAATCAGGTCACGGCTGATCATGTTTCCTTGTGGGTGTGGCCTACTCATGAGGATTCTAGGAATTTCCTCTTTCTCCGAGAAGCTGGCTGTACTGTACTCTTTCTGACTTCCCTTTCCTGCTGCCGCGAGACTCAGCTGGAGGAGACACATGCAGACCCGCACCAGTGTTGAGATGCTTCCACTGCCACTGGATCCACAAGGCTTTCTACCTACCGGCCTGTGATCTTCCTGCATTTGACATCATTGCATGTGCTGTGTGAGTCTAAAGAGGAATCTATGGACTAGTATCGGACATAGGTGCTAATATTGGAATTATGGACTTGATCTGGGCTGGGCTGGGATGTTTCCTCAACATACAATTGCTCTTTGATATAAAGCTCTCTCTTATATACATATGAGTGTCAATGAATTTCTTTCTCTAGTCAACCCAGTCTAGCACAATGGGAATGGCCATTGTGACCAAGGCATTGGCCATTGCCCCAGAGCTGGACCCTTAATGCTGGATGATGTGAACTACATTTCACTCTAGTGCGCCTGAGCCATGTGCAATTGGATACAAGGCCAGCCTCCCCTGGGATAACAAGTTTCGTTTATGCACATAAGCCCAGATGCCCTCCAGAATGGGAAGGAGTTGTCTTGGGCGGCATTTACCCTGTTTTTTGAAAAATACCTCCCAGGCATACTGTAACTTGAGACCTGGCAACTGCCCTTGACTCAAAGGTCACAAAGTAGGCCTTGAAGGTGAGCTTTGTCAGTAGGCTGATTTCCATAAATGTAGCCACTTGAAGGAGGTCTGGAGATGTAGTAGTTGCATAGGGTTGGGTGACTAACTGCCAGGTCATCAGTTCAAAACCACCAGTTGATCCTCAGGAGAAAGATGAGGCTTTCTACTCCTGTAAAGAACTACTGTCTCAGAAACCTGTCAGGGCACTTCTGCCCAGCCCTATAGGATTGGTGTGAATTAGAATCCACTGGATGGTGGTGGATTTCGTTTGTGTGAGTAGCCATGTCATTTCAAAGTATGCAAACCTCACAGAACAGTGGTGGGTATCCTCCTCTGCCTGTTTAAAGGTCTCCATTCCCTTTTCTGAAGCCCATGGAGTAAAAAAATAAAGTCCCAATACCGCTCCTTCCGAAGGCTGCTCACCTCCCTCTGAAGCTAACTCCTTAACTTCTGAAGCCCTGGGGAAGGGAGTTGTCCACATTAGTTCATTTGTTCTACAAATTACTGAATACTCAATAACTGCTAAGCACTATGATCGAGGTACAGGCTATCAAGCACTGACAAAAGCCAAGACCTGCTCTTAGGAAGTTGCCCTGAGGACTCAGGTGTGTGAGAAAAGGTGGTGCAAGAAGCAGAGATGGCCTCAAGGGTAGACACCTAGCCCCAGATGAAGACACAGCATCTAAGCTAGGGCCAGGAGGGTGACAAGGTCACAGATGAAGAGGGGAGAGACGGATGTCGGGAGGAATCAGGAAAAATGTTCTTGTGGGGAAAGGTGGAAAGGCCTCTCTAAAGAACAGACACCTTCTCTGTGACGGCATTACAGAGCTCCAGGGAAAAGCTAATCCGAGTTGCATACCATTTATTGAACACTACTACCAGGCCTGTTCACTCCACCTTCTAGACGAGAAGACGGAGGCCGGGAGAGAGAGAGGAACGAAGGGAGCATATGATGCTGAAGAGACGATCACGCCCCTGTTACAGAATTAGGCTTCTCCAAGGAACAACTGGGGAGCCGCTGAAGGCCACAGGGAGGTGACACTTTCCTGCCTGGGGAAGATTGCTCTGGCTGCAGTCTGCAGGGTGGGTTATGGTGGGGGAGGACAACAGGATTATGGTGGGGGAGGACAACAATTGATTACTTAATTATAATCAGGTAAAAGGTTACCCACTGTCCACTGCTATTGGACAACCTCAAGGATGGAAAGAGGAAAATGCTTAAGGGAAAGAGGTTGCGCAAGGATGAGTTCTGTTTGGGAATTTCTGAGTTTGAAGAGAGCAAAGAGAAAGCGTGGAGGAGCGGCAACGTCCTAATACACGCTCTCCTTCCAATTCTTGTTCTTCCACCTAGTCTTCTAGACACCGTCTTCCTCTCCATCGTGGTGGTTAGAAGTCTTTGAAGTAGCTCCAGACAGTTGCTTTTAGAATGCCCCTTTTAGACAATGAACTTGAGAGTCCCACCTTCCATGGTGCCCAGGGGTGAACTGCCCCACCGTAAGTCTGCCACCTGCTAGCAGAGACACAGCCATCCCCACATACATTGAATTGGTTGTCAAGATAACTATTCACTAATGAAAGAGCACAGGCTAGGGCAGGAGAGCCGTCACCTCAGGACCTCTCTCACACAGCTGTGGAGGCCTGCTGTACAGTGTACTTGAGCACTGAGATGGACATTTAGCATCTTCTGAATTTGCTGTCTGCATCAGGACAACTTGCTGCTCTGGAGTGGAGGAGGGCATCATGCCACACACAAGAAGTCAATGGCTTCTCACTGTCCGCGTGGAGACCTCAGAGAGGAGAGCCGGGCCAATGTAGGAGTCATGGATGTACAGAGGATCACAAGAGTTACATAAATGAGTAAAATCTCCCAGGGGGAGTGGGCAGAGAGACACATGACCTAAGACAGAACCCTAAGGAATGGCTTGCTGAGACCAAGAAAGGCTGGGAAGCAAGAGGTAAGGGGACAAAAGGGGAGCGGAGAGTTTCAGGAAGCAGGAGTGGCTGACTGCATCAGCGGTTACTGTTGGGTCAAGTAAGATGACACCTATGCATGTATGCATGCGGTTAGCCTCCAGGGAGTCACTGAGAGCCCGTTTGAGGGCATGCTGGAGGCAAAAATAGCCGTTCACCTTGCATTAGACCAAACTCACCGCTGTCTAGTAGAAGCCGGCTCATCGTAACCCTTTATGACAGGGTAGACCTGCTCCTGTGAGGATCTGAGCCTGTAGGAGACGGGGATGGAATAAAGGGCTGTTGATTTGGTAAAATGTGGTAGGGTGACAGGGGGGGGGGTGTCACTGCTTATTTTGCTTAAATGCCATCAATAATATACACAGTGCAATTCCCAAAGAACAATCTATAGCATTTGAAGTTTGGGAACAGGTGACAATTGGGGAAAATATTAGTTTCAGTCCTTTATTAATTAATATTCTATGCCTAAGGCTGTTAGACCTTAAAGTATTTGGCTGGTTCTGTTCCGGGAATAATAAAGGGCTTGTTGAATAATGTATGCCAAATACAAGGGGATTTCAAAAGGGTCATGGTAAAAGGAATTGAAAGATACTGAAAAATTTCCATGAACTTTTTGAAGCCCCCTAATACACAGGAAACTTATGAAGTTCAGCTGTAATCTCACTTGAATATATGTGGCTTATCTGATTTGTAATGAAGATTTACTGGTGACAGTGGTGATTTTAGAGGGAGGTGAGCAAGCAGGGCCAATGGCTCGTAGCTTTGGTCTCGGTTGGAACCAATATTCCCCACTGAGGCAGCACATATATGACCAAGGAGACTGGAAAAGATCTAAGTTAGTTGCACATTCCTAAGATTGTATGCATGTGCACAGCGACACAAAGGTGGCACCAGGAAGTGAAAGCTAGAGAAAACTTGAAAACTGCCCAGCTGTTGAATGTGGTTCCACATGCACACAGTGATGTCTGAGTGGAAGGCGGCATGGCTTGAGGTGGTTGAGCACAACCTCTGCCAATCAGTGACCGAGCACTAAGCTACCCAGTCCTGGGACAACCCTCACCAAACCAAACACAGCCACTGAGTCGATTCTGACTCTTAACAACCCTAAAGGACAGTAGAATCCCCCCCCCCCTGTGGATTTCAGAGGCTGTAAATCTTTTGTTGTTGTTGTCGTCATTTGTTTATTATTCATTTGTGTTTATTAACTTTCTGATTCTGTGCTTGCGCCTTCAACACTGTCAATGATTTTCTGCTCCTCAATAAGGTAAGCGTGCTTGAGCCTGGCTCTGACACATTTGGCACACACAGAACACCCTGAGGCCCTGCTGCTGTGGTGTTTTGTTTTGGACAACTTCATGAGGACGTTGGGTCTCACAGCATGGGCCCCGCAGATGCCACATGTAGATTTTGGTGATTGACCAACCTTTTTATATAAAGGTACACAATTCTATTGCCAGGGTTTGGGGCAGCCTTGTTTTGTTAGAAACTGTTGCATAATGGCCAATGCCAGTCAGTGACACACTGGACCATTACGAATGCCTCTCCACAGCGTCTCCAGGAGAGGAAGAAGAGCTGTAAACCTCTGTGGAAGGAGACAGCCTCGTCTTTATCCTGAAGCTGTGGTCTCAAACAGCCAACCTTGTGATTAACAGCCCAACAGAGAACCCTCGACACCACCAGGGCTTTGGGGGCTGATATTTAGGAAGTCACAAATAAAAATAATAACTAGAAACAAGTGAAAACCAAGACCATCAGCTGCTGCACACTATAGGGGACACCGACATCAAAGATTTAGATTACACAATATATTAAACAAGGAGAAAAATTAAAATTAACAGCAACAATGGCTGCTATAATATATTATTTAAAATTTCTAATTTCAACAAACACAGGAAAGACATGCACAGAAAGGAGAAAGCGTGATCCACACTAGGTGGGGAAAATAGTAAACAAAATCACACATCTTGGATTTACCAGTAAAGGCATTTAAAATGAGTTGTTAATTTGTTTAAAGAATGAAAAGCAACAAGGTTAAAATAATTAGAAGAAAAACGTGAGAGTCAATAAATGGAGCTTCACAATAAAGAGAGGTTGCTTGGTGCTGCTGAGTCAGCTCCGACTCATAATGACCCTGTGTAGTGAACAACAAATCACCGCTGGGTCCTGGGCCACCCAACCATGGGGTGTTTGAGTTCACTGCTGTCGCCCCTGGAGCAATCCATCTCCCTGACGGTCTTCCTCCTCTAGTGCTGACCTTCCAATGCACCCAGCATGATGTCCTTTCCCAGGGACTGATCTCTGCTAATAACTAGTCGAAAGTAAGAGGGGGTACCCCAAACAGCCAGAATTTTTATTTTACTTTTCAGATTATTTTCTTTGAAGCTATGTATTTAATTTTTTTAATTAAAAAAAACCCAACTTCATCACCTTCTAAGTACTCTCCATTACACTTAATACATTTGTCAAATCTACAATTTGATTCTTGGAAATATCTTTCAAACTCATCTGATTGGATGGCTGACAGCACCTCCCTTGTTTTTTTCTTCACCTTTCTCCATCATCAAATCACTGTCCTTTCATGTCCCTCTACATTTGCGGAAACAGAAAGAAGTCGCACGGAGTGAGGTCAGGTGAGTAAAGTGAGTATGGCCATAGAGGCAGGCTGGTTTTTTTTTGGATAAAAACTGGCACACTGAGTTGGCTGTGTGAGCAGGTGCATTGTAATGGTGGCAAAACCAGTCCTCTGTCTGCCACAAAGCAGGCCTTGTTGTTCCACACTGTTACACAATTTTTTCAGATCTTCTAAAAAGAAAGCTTGATTAACACTCTGACCTGGTGGGAAAAACTCCAACTGCACTATGATTTCACTTGAGGAGCTTTTTTGGGGGTGAGGTGATGATGGCATCTTCCACTGGCTTGACTGATGTTTGCTTTCAGGGTCATACGAAGAGCAGCATGTACCGTCACCAGTAATGACCTTGGATAAAAATGTCTGGGTCGCTTCAGAGCTGTTCTTTCAAAGCATGGCATGTTTCTCCTCGATACTCTTTTCCCTGGTCAGGTAGAACTGGAGGCACAAATTTTGCAGCAACCTTCCTCCTTCCTAAATCTTCCATTTAAATAAGCTGAGCCAAGCTCAAAGACAGTCCAGATAACTTCCTCATCTCTCCAATGCTCCATCATTGCTCTTCACCAGCGCATTAATTTTGTCAACATTTTCTTCCATTTGCGAAGCTGACGGACATGCAGAATGAGGTTTGTCGTCAATACATTTTACCTTTCTTGAAATGAGGAAACCACTCGTACACTTGAGTTTTCCCCATAGCACTGTCCTTGTAAGCTGTGTTCAACATCACAACAGTTTCTGCAGCATTGTTTTCTGAGCAGGAAACAAAATTTCACAGCTGCACTCTGTTCTCTTAAATTAACATCACAAAAAATGAGATTCACGTGAAACTGCTTTTCTGAAAAAATTCACTGTGACCAGAGAGCCTCTTCCCAGGCAACACTACTGGGGCACTAACTCAGAGCAAGTTGCTAGATGCTCACATAGCAGGAAAAATGCGTACTACAAATGCTCCGCCCAACAGGTCTTTTTCTCTGTTTTTTTTGGGGGGGTACCCCCTGGTAAGTGAAATAAAGCCTATCATCTTCTATTCCAATAGCACTTCTTCCGAGACAGATTTGTTTGTTCTTCCGGCAGTCCATGGTATTTTCGGTATTCTTTGCCAGCACCATGGTTCGAGTGCATGAGTTCTTCGGTGTTCCTTATTCTTTGTTCAACTTTCTATTCGTTTGAGGCGATGGAAAGCCCCATGGCGTGGCGCAGGTGTATGTTAGCCTCAGCGTGGCATTGTTGCTCTTCAACACTTTAAACAGGGCAAGTGTAGCAGATTTCTCAGTGCAGTGCATCATTGGGTTTCTCAACTGGTGCTTCCTTCCATGAGCATTGACTGTGGATCCAAGCAAGATGAAATCCTTGGCAACTTCAAACTTTTCTGTTTTCCGTGATGTTGTCTGTGGGTCCAGTTGTGAGGATTTTAGTTTTCATTACATTGACTTGAAGCACTAACTAGCCGACCAATCTTGGTGCACTCTTAACTATGAATTACAACTCAGTGAAGAGTTAGCAGTCATTAAAAGGAGACAATCAGAGCCCTGGACTTCAGATTTGCTGAGCACCATGAAATGAGTTTGTCAGCCCATGTTTAATTTTCCTCCATTACAAGTGGGAGTAAATATCATCTTAGGAACACTCAGGAATATGAAACACCTACATTTGTATCCTCACCATGTGATCTTTGGGTTCATCAGATTAAGAGAATTTATGATATGTTAGTTTGTTAGTTGTCATTGAGTGGGTTCTGACCATTGGTAACTATCTTAGGTTGCTTTTCCCGAGAAGCAAACCCAGTGAAGCTTATATAGAAATACACACCTGGAGGTTTATATCAACGAAACAGCTCACACAACTGAGAAGTTGGACGACTTCCAAGTCTATTGTAGGCTCGATGTTTCTCTTGACTTCAGTAGCTAAAAAAATTCCTTAAGGGAAATTGGAAACTATTTTGAATGGAATGAAAATACAAGATAACAAAAGTTGTGGGTTGCAAGGAAAGCAGGCTTAGGATATGTAGACCACCAAAAGCTGTGATCAAAAGAAGCTTTGATCACAAACAACAATGAAAACTTCTACACCAAGAAGCTAGAAAAAGGAGAGACAATAGAGTTACATCGAGCAGGGTGAAGGAAATAAAAAAAAAAAAGCATAGTTCAAGAATATATAAAACAAAAATAAAGAAACCGAAAGCTGGTTCCTTGAAAAGATTAGTAAAATTAATGAACCCCCTCCCAAACTAACAAAGAAGTTTTAAATTGCCAATAAGGGGAATAAAAGATGGACTCTCTTTTAGTATCCCTGCAGATACTAAATGATAATATAGGAATATTAAGAATATCTCTAAACATTTGTGAATTTCTTGAGAGCCTACAAATGATCAAAACGGAACTAACAATTGATAGAAAAAGAACTGGGCCTAAACGCCGGTGTCAAGTAACAGGCTTTATTGGGAAGCGCAATCTGCCAGGCTACTCTGAAGATGGGAAGAGAGCGCCCACCCAAAGGAAGCACTCACAGACAGACCCTCGCGGGTGGAGACTGGTGACTAGGTCTGGGAAAACACCATGTAGCCTCCCACTTCGCAAGTTTGAATGAAGAGGGTGACATGGCCTTTGATGCGTGCTGGAGGCTTTTGGCCATTACCAACAAACAGATAAGTAGACAATTGTACAATTATTATTAGAGCCTAATGGTTTTATTATTGGAGTCTGTGTTAGGCAGGGTTCTCTATAGAAACAAAACCAAGACACTTACGAGATATATATCTATATATCTATATCTATCTATCTATCTATCTATCTATATATAGAGAGAGCGATATATACAGCACAAAGGAATATAACAGCTAATTAGTCCACACCCCAAAGGGTTCAGTTCAACCCATACAAAGGGTTCAGTTCAAGTCACTTCTGTGAAATAGTTAATAAACTGGAAGTCCTTCAACTCAAGAGGGCTGCTGGGTCCAAGGTCAAGGAAGCATACAGCTGAGTCTTCTGTACAGCAGTGCAGGCAGTCTGGCCACAGGCAGCAAACAGCAGAGCAGGCCACCAACAGGCAGCCCGGTGACAGGATCTTACAGTTCCAAGCTCAACCAATGTACATACCAGCAGGTCTCGAAGGAACCTCAAGATCTAGCAACACGATCCACTGGTTGTGTGTCCTATGGGTAGTGTAGATCACAAGTTGAGGCAGAGAACTAGTAGCCGCAAGCTGGTCTGATTAGCAGAGAGCAAGAGAGAGATAGGTGGGGCTTACTGAGCCATTTATTTCTTTGCCCTCCAATCAAACTGCAATCCTATTAATCCCACATGGTCTTATTGGCCAGGTTGGCACAATAAACCTACCTATCACAGTCTACCCCTTGCCAAATATGCACCTGTACACAATTCTTTAGCCAAATATAATATCCAGACATTAATTAAATCACACTTACACCTAACATCTAAGAACTAGCATACATTTAAATGAAAACACACTGAATATAATAGTATCTGGTACATCATACATGACCAAAGGAAAGATATTCAATAAGTACATAATAAAGAAGGTAAACCGACCATCACAAATCTCAGAAGCAAGTCTCAAGTGCCGAATAACAGACTTAAAAACTTCTGCATGTGTTACAAAACAGAATCTTCTCTTCTCTAGAATTGTTGAAAACCAAACTCAGAGTCTCATCATACAAGTAGCTGAATTACAGCATCAGCTGAATTACAGGTCTAGAACAGTGTCTGATATTAAAGCAAGGGCATTCATCAGAGAGAATTGGGACCCTGACACACTGGATGGGAACATATGGGCTGATGATCCAGAAGAGGAGACTACTGGTCCCCCAGTGCAGTGTTTCTCAACCTTCCTAATGCCACAACCCTTTAATAAAGTTCCTCGTGTTGTGGTGACCCGTAAAATTATTTTCATTGCTACTTCATAACTGTAATTTTGATACTGTTATGAATCAGGTGACTCCTGTGAAAGGGTCGTTTGATCCCCAAAGGGGTCACAACCGCCCTAGAGTCAATTGAGCCACCCCAGTCAATAGATCCACCCCTCCCACCTGAAGGGATTAACCAGCTATCAGTAAAACGACTCACACCTGAGCACATTAACCAAACTGTTCAAGCTGAAATGCCAGGTGGGGTTGCATCTGTAGCATTGCCTGGGGGAGATGCCTTACAAGATATTGCTGAGAGCCCCCAGGAAACACCCCCACCACCCGTTATTTCCTCTAGACCCGTAACTAGAATTACGTAAGTCTCAGAAAGTTCCTCAAGGTGAGGTTCAGATGATGACTCAGGAAGAAGTGCGCTATACTCATAAAGATCTGCTTGACTTTTCTAATATATACAAGCAAAAACCTGGGGAATATCTCTGGGAATGGCTACTAAGGGTATGGGATACCAGTAGAGATAGTTTATTGTGCCAGCCTGGCTGATAAACACAAGTGGGATTAATTGAAGGGCGGAGAACCTCGCCTTTCTTGTCTCTCGCTCTTTGATCATCGAACCAGTGTGCAGCTGCCTTGCTTGTTCTGTGCCTCAATTTACAGGCTACATTGCCTGTGGGCTGCCTAGCCTGTGGACTGTGTCGCTGTAAATTGAGGTCCCTTTAAGACAACAAGATTGAAATTTACATATCTTGAGCTGGGGACTGACTGTTGGTGACCTGGCTGACAGTTGGTGACCTGCCTTGCTGTTTGCTGCCTGTGCTGGAATAGCCTAGCTCTCTCTCTCTACAGAGGGCTACCTGGCGGCCCTCAAGACTTGAAGGACTGCCAGTGTCTCACAACTCTCTCTTGGGATTCAGTTGCACTGAGCCATTTGTACTGCTTTATAATTGAACCGTTCATTTCTTGTATTATATATCTATCTCTCTGTATATAATTTAACAGTTCATTTCTTGTGTTATCTATCTATCTTCATTAATATATATAAATAAAAATTATTAGCAATCTGGTTTTGTCTCTCTAGAGAACCCTGTCGAACACACCAGTGCAAGGAATGTAACATTAGATCAATCTGAGTTTCTTGATATGGGGCCCCTAAGCACAGATTCTTCCTTAAATGTCTCAGCAAGAGAGGTTAAGAGAGGATCTAATTCCCTATTTGGTTGATTCACTGAAGCATGGGCTGCCAGATGGCCTAGATTAGACCAACCTGAGGTATCTCGCCAACCTTGGTACACTGTAGAAAAGGCATCCTAAAGCTTAAGGAAATTGGTATGTTGGAATGATCTATTAGGATAATCCTATAGACCCCAAAAGGGAGTGGCCTGAGGACATACCTTTCACCACAACCAAAAGGAACAAGATTGTGATGTGGCCCAAGCATCTCTGAGAACTCCTGTGACTGCTATTTTATATGCACCAGGATTAACAGTGGAAACTGCCCTAAGTGAACTCTGACATTTGCCTACAATGGGGCTGATGAGAGGCCAGGTGTCAGCACTGAAGCAACAAAGATAGGGTGGATGTGGTTATCATAATGGACAGCTAATTTTCCATAGTAATCAAAGCAACGTGTCTCCTGTGGACTTAAGGCATTGGCTACTTACCCATGGTGTCCCTTGGAGTGAAACACATGGGAAACCTACTAAATATTTATGTGATTTATACAGGTGAAAGAATGCTAGATCAGATGCGTAGCAGAATTCTTAGAGAGTCGAGACCACTCAATCAATTCCCAGACCTGAGTCAGTTTGCAGACCCACAGCCTCTTGAATGAGGGTGGGGGGGGAGTCCCTTTGAAGAAGGATCCTGCTACATCACCGAGCGATTATACTGTAAGTCTTTCTTCTAACCTTCCCCAAAGGGACCTGCAGCCTTTCACAAGAGTGACTGTTCACTGGGAAAAAGGAAATAATCAAACTTTTCAGGAATTACTGGACACCGTCTGAAGGTCCACAAGTCAGAGTGAGGGCAAATGGAGGTCAAGTTATTGATGGAGTTTTAGCTCAGGTATGCCTCACTGTGGGGCCAGTGGGCCCCCAAACCCATCCTGTCATTGTTTCCCCATTTCCAGAATGCATCATTGGACTAGACATACTCAGTAACTGGCAGAACTCCCCTCCCCCCAATTTTGGATCCTTGAAATGTGGAATAAGGACTGTTATGGCAGAAAAGGCCAAGCGGACACCATTAGAACTGCCATTGCCTAGGAAAATAGTAAACCAAAAGCAGTACCGCATTCCTGGAGGGATTGCAGAGATCAGTGCCACCATCAGAGACTTGAAGGATACAGGGGTGGTGATTCCTACCACATCCCCATTTAATTCACCTATTTGGCCTGTGAAAACGAAACAAAACAAAAACAGATGGATGCTGGAGAATGACAATGGATTATCATAAACTCAACCAGGTGGTGACTCCAATTGCAGCTGCTGTTCCAAATGTGATTTCATTGCTTTGGCAAATGAATACTTCTCCTGGTACTTGGTATGCAGCTATTGATCTGGCTAATGCTGCTTCTCAATACCAGTCTCACAGGACCACCAGAAGCAGTTTGACTTCAGCTGGCAGGGGCAACAAAACCCTTTCACAACTCTCCCCCAGGGGTACATCAACTCTTCTGCCCTGTGCCATAATTTAGTCCGAAGGGATTTTAATCGCCTGTCTCTTCTACAAAATGTCATACTGGCCCATTATATTGATGACATTATGCTGATTGGACCCACTAAGGAGGGTGTATCAAAGACCCTAGATTCATTGGCACAACATCTTTGTGCAAGAGGTTGGGAAATTAACTGAACGAAGATTCAGGCACCCTCCACCTCAGTAAATGTCTAGGGATCAAGTGGTGTGGGGCACGTAGAGACGTTCCTACTAAAGTGAAGAAGAAGCAATTGCATTGCCCCCCCCCCCAACAACTAAATAGGCACAACACCTAGTGGGCCTCTTCAGAGGCAACATATCCCTCACTTCAACCTATTATCAAGTGACACGAAAAGCCTCCAGTTTTGAGTGGGGCCCAGAACAAGAAAAGGCTCTTCAACAAGTTCAGGCTGCCGTGCAAGCTTCTTTGCCGCTGGGACCATATGATCCAGCTGACCTGATGGTGCTAGAGGTGTCAGTTGTAGATAAAGATGCAGTGTGGAGTCTTATTGGTGAATCACAGAGTAGAACATTGGGATTTTGGAGTAAAGTCCTGCCATCCTCTGCAGACAACTGCTCCCCCTTTGAAAAGCAGCTGGCCTGTTACTGGGCGTTGGTGGAGACTGAACGCCTCACCATGGGCCAGCAAGTCACCATGAGGCCTGAACGACCTACCATGAACCGGGTATTGTCTGACCCACAGTCATAAAGTTGGACGTGCACAGCAATACTCCTTTGTTAAATAGAAGTGGTATATATGAGATCGGGCTAGAGCAGGGCCTGAAAGTACAAGTAAGCTGCATGAAAAAGTGGCCAAAAGGCCCGCAGTCTCCACTCCTGTCACTATCCTGGTTCTTTGAATATTGAGTAATTTTGAATTTTATCCTGGCCATTTTGAATATTTATATTAAATGACTCTGGATCTTATTTAACTCCCTTTTTAATTTATTTAACTCCCTTTTTAATTTATTTAAACTCCCTTTTAAATTTATTTCTTAAAATAATTTTATTGGGGGGCTCTTACAGCGTTTATGACAATACACACAGCAATTGTATCATCATCATTTTCAAAATATTTTCTTTCTACTTAAGCCCTTGGTAGCAGCTCCTCTTTTTTCCCTCCCTCCCCCTGCTTCCCACTCTCATGAACCCTTGAGAAATAATAAATAATTATTTTCATATCTTACACCATCTGCTGTCCTCCTTCACCCATGTTTCTGGTGTTTGTCTCCCTAAGGTGGTGGTGGTGAATACGGTGATCATTGCAATCGGTTCCCCCTTTCTTCCCCTTCTCCACCCACCCTTTCCCTACCCTCATGGTATAGCTACTCCCCTTACTGTTCCTAAGGTGTATATCTGTCCCGGATTTTGTGTGTGCATGAGCTCTATCTGTACATGCTCTGGTCTAGCTGAATTTGTAAGGTCGTACTGGGTCATGATAATAGGAAGAGGAATGGGGGAGGAAGCATCAAAGAACTAGAGGAATGCTGTGTGTTTCGTTGGTGCCATGCTGCACCCTGGCTGACACATTCTTTCCTTGTGACTCTTGTGAGTCTCTTCTGTCCAATTGTCTACAGATAGGCTTTGGGTCTTGTGGTAGTTACATAATCTGTTGTCAACTTAAGTGAAGGGGTGGAGTTTAGCGTGCCAATCAGGTCACAGCTTGATGACCTCATTTGGAGGCACCACAGATATAAATAGCTTGCTGGAGACACATACTTTCTGTTACATATTCCTGCTGACAAGAAGCATGGGGCTACATTAGAACCCTGGAGCTGGAGGAGCCACCTGGAGATCCACACCAGCACTGAGATGCTTACACCGTCGCTGGACCCATAAGACTTTCCACCCACTGGCCTGTGATCTTCCTGCATTTGGCCTCATTGCATGTATTGTGTGAGTCTGAAAAGGAATTTATAGACTGATATCAGACATATGGGCTAACATCAGATTTATGGACTTTATCTGGACTAGGCTGGAATATTTTCTTAATGTACAATTACTCTTTTATATAAAGCTTTCTTATACCTATATGAGTATGTCTGGATCTGTTTCTCTAGTCTACCCAGACTAATACAGGTCTGCATTTCGAGTCTCCTCATTCACATCAATATGATTGTTTTGGATTTTCTGATGTCTGATACCTGATCCCTTCAAGACCTCATGATCACACAGGCTGGTGGTCTTCTTCCATGTGAGCTTTGTTGCTTCCCTCCTAGATGGCCACTTGCTTAACTTCAAGCTTTTAAGATTTGAGTCTTATTTAAATCCTATGTAGAATATTGTGGGGATTCAAAAAATTCTTTTGTTTGCATTTCATTGTTCTTTTAACACGGATCTTTCCTGGTTATGGGAGTCCTGGTGTGCTAAGCAAAAAGTCAGCTGTTTGAAACCAACAGCTGCTCCCTGGGAAAAAAGACAGGGTTTTCTACCCCTGCTAAGAGTCACAGTCTTGGAAACTCACAGGGAAGTTCTACCCTGTTTTAAAAGGTCTTTGAGTTGGCTTCAACTCACTGGCGGTGATTTTGGGGGGATTTGGTTCCTTTTTTCTTGGTTCAATTCCAAAGTCACTTTAGTGCTTCAGGCATTGTTAGTCCAGGCTTACTAGGCAAACAAATCCAGAAGTACTGATATGTATGTAATAGAGAACTTTATATCAAAGAATAATTGTATATTGAGAAAACACCCTAGCCCTGTCCAAATCAGGTCCATAAGTCTGGTATTAGGCCATATGTCCAGTACCAGTCTATAAATTCCTCTTAAGACTTAATGCAACACATGCAATAATGCTGAATGCAGGAAAATCACAGCCCAGTGTGTGGAAAGTCTTGTGGATCCAGTGGTGGTAGAAGCATCTCAGCACTAGTGTGGGTCTACATGTGGCTCCTCCAGCTCCAGGGCCCTGGCCTCAACAGAGTAGCTCCATTTGGCTTGTCATTAGGAATGGGTGGCAGGGAAGGTATGTATCTGGCCTACCCGGAGCAAGACAGGAGTTCCCAGAATCCTCTTTGGCTATGACCTGATCGACAGGCTAGATAGACTCCACCCCTTCCTCAAGTTGACAGATTATGTAACTGCCACAGGAATTTCCAGTGCAATTTGAATTGTTCCTGTCTTTCTACCTCCCAATGGCTATTTAGGGACCTCGGCAGTGGTGAAGGAGCTCTGGTGGAGTAGTAAGTAATGCATTGGGCTGATAACTGCAAGGTCAGCAATTCAAATCCACCATTTGCTGCATGGAAGAAGGATGAGGTTTTCTGCTCCTGTAAAGAATTACAGCCTCGGAAGCCCACAGGGATAGTTCTGTCCTTCCCTGTGGGACCACTCGAAGTTGAAACCGAGTGAGTGGGTGACAATGACATACTCTTCAGTTCCTTCGATGGTGTACTCCAAGCCTTTGATATGCTGGGTAGGACTACATTCTCACCTCAAGTGGGAGCACACGCATTTAAGTACAACTTTATGAAAACAAAAACAAAAGTACAACTTTATGGGATTATATCTTGAGCTTCCTTCTTTCTATTTTCCCGATACTGTCAGCTTCTAGGGGACTTCCTTTCTGGCTGTGTAACAATAAAGTCAGGGCCTATTTGCCCCCTTTCTGCTAGACACTTCCCCAAACTCTATTTGTCCCCGTGGCCAAGTGGAAAGAGAACAGAAGAGAAGGGGGAGAGGGGACAGAGAGAGAGCAAGAGAGAGAGAGACAGAGAGAGACACACAGAGAGAAACATGTAGCAGGGACACTCCCTAGGTAGCAGGGACCATAGCCTCTCTGGCCTGAGAGAACATTTTCCTCTCTCAGAGGTTAGGTGCCTTCCCAGCTGCACAGATTGTACTTGACTGTCACCGTGGGATTGCCTGGGAATGGGGTAAAAGAGCACCAAACAACAGAACGAAATGGAATTTTCTCTATTTTTTCTTACCCACACGGGCTGCTGTCTTGCTCCTGAGACAGGAAACAGAGGGGTCTCCAGAAGTCCTTTTTGTAAAAAAAATGGCTACTCAGCTCCAGGCTTCAGGTTGCCGTTCAGTCCCAACCAGGAGACACCAGAAAGGGAAAACCGGGGAAGGCACTGACCACTGAGTTGGTGGTTCTTTGGCATCTGGTTTCCTTCCTTCACACTCTGGGCACCATTTACTTTTCAGGGTCAGAGAGCCCCTCCACGAGTGCTGCCCAGTCTTAAACAGTGACATCAGTAATTGAAACCGTGTCCCATCTGCTTTCTCCATCACGATAGGAACTAGGACCCTATTTATCTTTTCTTTTTTTTAATAAGCTTTGTCATTTTAGCTATTATATTTAGGCCTATGGACCAAACTAATTGAATCTTGCATATAAGGTATAAATCAAGCTAATTTCTTCCCATATGGCTATCTGGTTGTTTGAATCCTACTCACCGAATACACATATCTACTTCTACATTCACCCATATTCCACTCTTCACCTACTATCTTGTTAGCTGACAGTTCATATTTATGACATTAGTAAAAAACCTACTCTCCGACTCTTCTGAGCATGAATGATCTACATCTGTCCAATAATGAACTCTGAAGTGGGAGGCGCGGGTGATGCTGGCGGTGATGCGGCTGGCCAGGATTCTCAGAGCTTTGGCAGTCATAGAAAGATGGGCTCTGGCAGGTATGGAATGATATAGTCTTCCATTTTTGGGTAAAGCTGATTTCTTGTTTTGGCATAACAATCTGATCTTTGGCACTTAACCATGTTGATAAGAGTAGGTATATTTGGAAACATAAATTTTCACTTGTCTGTATTTTAAATGCACGATCTCATTGTTTAAAAAAGAAATCTTTTTAGTGGTATATGCATAGTAAGTAATCTAACTTTGCCCAAAGAGAGGCAAATCCCTCCCATCAACTCCAGGGAAGTATGCTGTAAATATTTGGAAAGTCTCAGTGGATAAGAGTACCTGCATTTATCTGGACCATGTTTACACAGCAGATAGTGGAACAATGCATAGCAAGGGCCTCTGTGTCTTACAAAGCTCAGCCTCCAGAGGGATTAGAAAAAAAAAAAAGGTCAGTCACTATCATGTCTGTGTGATACAGTCCCAATAAATTTGGAACATGAAGGCTCATGTATACATAGTGTCACACATCATTACCAACAAGTGTTAGCATGGTCCACAATGCTCCTGGGGCTTCCAGCCTAGACTTGTGTGGCCCGGAAAGATTTCCAGAGATGAGAGCCCTAACCGAGATCTGAAGGATACGGGATATGAGCCAAGCAAAGCTCGGAAGAAAGATGACCCAAGCAGGGGAACGAACATGTGCAAACACCTTAAAGGATGTGGCATTAAGAAAAATACAGACATGGCATATTCGAAAGACAGAGAAGTTCGGTATGGGGTGGGGGGTAGGGGGGATTAAGGCACCAGTAATAAAGGATTGCAGAAGGGCCCAAGTGCCAGACTGAAGAGTCTTCTAAGCCATCTTAAGTGGATGACATCACCATTCATGCTGTTGGGCAAGACAGAAATCTGAGCAATCTCCCTCTCTCTCATTCACTGTTCATGAATTTTTCCTTTTCAATGTCTCTCAAATTATCCATTCATCTCCACTCCTGTTACTATGAGCTTCATCCTGAAAACAGTAGGAGTCCATTGACAGGTTTTAATCAGAGTTGTAATAGCATCAGATTAAAATTTTAGGAGGATCCTTTTTGGTCACAGGAAGAATGGATTAAAGAGACTGAGCATCAGAGAAGCACAGTGATTTAGAAATTATTGGAGCACTTTTAGGAAGGGTGAGTGCATGGGCAGTGGCAATGGCTGTGGAGAGGAATGAATAGACGTGAGGGGCATGTTTTATGTATCTTAGGCTGGGTTCTTTAGAAACCAAAACCAGTGAAGCAGATGCACTTAGATTTATAGTGCATGCGCACATATGTGTGTATTTATGTTTGGTGTAGAGCGAGCGAGAAACATTCATATATGATGGGGTTCAAAAAGTGTGTGGACAATTCCATTATATTTTATTTTTGTCTGACAAATATTTTAATGCGAAAATGTCTACTTAAAAATAGCCAGAAAAAAAGGAAAAAAATAGCCAGAAAGCTGTACATCTCTTTTAAATATCTCTAAACCATTGAACTGTATGTTACACAAATTATATACCACTAAAACAAAACAAAAAAAAGGTAAAAACATGCACAAAAAAACAATTTTCTCTCTTCCATGCTGTTAATAAAGGCCTCACATGAAGACGCACAGGTTTCATTAATCCCATTGGCCATGTTCTTCGTGTCTTCTTTACATGGAAACTTGCTAAGTCCCCAATCATGCAGTGCCCCTCCAGTGCCTGCCAACCACCAGCAGGCAGTAAAACTGCCCAACAAGACCATTACATTCATTCTGCCAGCCAGCTGACAAATTGTATAACAGATATAACGCACGTAGCCTGACTACCAAGATCACTGGCAATTTTTGGAAAATAAGATTTTTACCTTAGGAATTTGTGCTTGCCACACTCGGAGTGAAGATGGGATCATTTCAATTCATAAACCTATCCTGTGGTAACTCCTCCAGTTAATCTATTTCTTTAACAATTCAACCTGTAGGTGTTGCTTCAATACCACTAGATGCTACATTGTTTGATTTGAACCCCTGGTTTATTTTTCATTTAACAAAACTCAGGGAGGAGTCGCTCAGAGGAAACACATCTGGTAAAGCAACCTTATTTCTTCTTGGACTCACACACTGAAAAGCACAGGAAGGGTAACAAAATTAAAATAAAAAAAGAGTGATACATCTTGGTTCTTTTGTTACATTGCCAACCTAACCCAGCACAATTTCAAAACAACGAAAAGGAAACAAGGTTGCTGATGAAGGCCTTGACTTTGGTGACACCTCAGCACCAAACTTTAGATCTGCAGTGGATCCAGACCTCAGCAGTTTGCTCATGCGGATGATTCCATTTCTTTTCCGTCTTTATGGCGACAGCATATTGGTTCACTCATTGCACACAAGACAGACACCTGTACATCTTCACCTGCATTGCATTTTCCTTCCATTTCTTTGCCCAATTCATCTTCTGGCAACTTAAGATCCTCACGAACTCCACCAGTTTGTCAGCAGGGAAAGTTAACCATCTCGAATGCCTATTGGTTGATAATCATTTCTTTTACTATTTGGAACGTCCATGTGGTGAATCAAAGGGCAAATATCTTCATATTTTTGCCCCTGTAAATATCTACTCCAACAAGGCAGGACCATGCAGGACCGTGCTTTCCAGTTTGGGACGTTGACATCTCCACTATTTTGCATGGTCGTCTTCTGAGCATCTGCAGGGCTGAGCACTGCAGAGGATTTAAGTGGTGGAAGTGCCGGCATCTCTAGTTATGAAATCAATTTCATAGACCATGGTGGGTTGGGAAGAGTGTAGCTTTTTCTGATAGAACCAGCGCCTTTCACCTGAGCACCTATGCCGATCCCCCACAGCTTCCATTATATTTTAATTCCACTTTTCCATGAACGTCTTGAAGCTCCTTCATATATTGGGTGCAGGTCACACCTCCAAAGAAACTCCCCTCTCAACGGATTGGTGACTCACAGTGGATCATTAAATGGAGGATGATTACATCACATCGGTCAAACCTATGAGAATCATGACCTAGCCAAGTTGAGACATAACCTTAACCTTCACAGGAGGTAAACTCGGTGAAGAGTAGATTGGAGAGTTTGGAGAATAAAGGGGATGGCCTCAGATTTCTGGCTTACCCAATAGCATGGATGGTGAAAAAGCAGACTTGAATACATGGGGTTTGTGGTGAGGTTCAGCAGACCGGACATAAACACCTTCCCACGGAGTCCATTTCAGCTCACAATGACCCTACAGGACCTAGTATAACGAACTGCCCCTAGGCTTTCCAAGGCTGTGAAAGTTTAAGGACGCAAACTACTAGTGACTTCAAACCATCAACTCTTTGGTCAGCAGGTAAGCACTAAATGACGTGTCACTGGGACCCTTGGACTTTGTTGCCTGGTGCTATCACGTGGGTTCCACTCGGCAACCCTTTGTTCAATCTGAAGAAACATTTCCTGGTCCGGTACCAATCCTCACCATGTGTGCTGTGGGTTCGGCCCATGGTTGTAGCCACTTGTGGATTCATCTTGTGGTGGGTCTTCCTGGAACAGGAGCCATAGGCAGCCTTCCCTCCTCTGCTCTACGGATTCACACCTCAAATTCAAACTCAAACTCAAACTCACTGTCATCCAATCAATTCCTACTCAGCCAACTGCCCCCGTGGATCTTTATCTGAAACCCTGTGGGGTTTTGAGACTGTAAGTGTGACGGGCGTAGAAAGCCGTTTCTTTCTCCAGAGAAGCGGCTGGTGGCTTCGAGGCGAACAGCCCACTCCACCATCTTCTGTTCGTTCTCCTGAAGGTCCATTATGTCCTAGATGTTGGGGAGAGAGCAGTAGGCCGGCGGATTGGGCTTCTGCCCTCGACCGGTGGACAGTCTGGCTGCTCTGAACGTGCTCCGTAAGACGAAGATCACACGGAGGTGGAGGTGAAGGTGAGGCGAGGGCTCCTGGCCCTTTCACTTTCCATCTTCGTCGCTCGCAGCCTCGGGCGCCTGCCGGGAAAGAACGGCGGCCCGGCCGTCGCGACGTTCGCCCGCGCTGCTTTCGCGCAGGCGCTCTGCGCCTCTCTCGCGAGGAAATTAGCATAACGGCCTTTCCCCGGGCCCAGGCCCCGCGGAGCGGAAGGGGCCGCCCCGTGACGTCATCAGGCGGCGCGGCCGGCAGCGCGGGCCCCGAGCGCGACGGCGCGGCCGACGGACCCGAGCTAGCTTGTGGGAAACGAAACCTAGGGAGGAGGCGGCGGCTCTGGCAGCTGCAGGGCCTGGCCTGGCCCGGCGGCCTCATCCCCTCTCCGCTCCCTGGCAGCTCGCTCTCTCCCCTCAGCGTGAGTGCCGACGCGCGGCCCGGGGGGAGCGAGCGGGCGGGAGCGCGGGCTCGGCATCCCTCATCTCCCCTCCGCGCCGCTGCGGCCCCCTTATCCCGCTGCGGGCCCTCTCGCCGCCTCCTCGCCTCTTCTCGGCGCCCCTTCCCCGGCTCCCTACGCCTCCAGCTCTCCGGAGCCGCCGCTGCCACACGTCTCAGCGCGCACAGCCACACACGTAGTCTTCTAATGTAAAGGCCACGGCGGGAAGGAGGGGGCGCATCTCCCCTTCGGTGAATGGGGCTTGCGCCGCGAAACCGAGGCCAGGGCAGAAACTGCTAGAAAGGGATTTCACCTACTCCTCGGGGAAGCAGCAGGTAGAACCGAGCTGCCTGCCTTCCACTTAGAAGTTTGCTGCCAGCATACATTAGCCTAGCATGGGTAGGTCCCTAGACCTGGACATTGGCTCACTATGAGACCTTACCTCCTTGGGCCGCAGCCTCGGCCAGTAGGAAATCAGCCAGGCCAGATGGTTTGGAAGGCCCGAATCTAAGGTCATGTGGTCTGGAGAGAAGCCTCAGCATCTCTGACGCGTCACACGAATACCTCCTTTCCTCTCCATGCGTCTTCGTCTACCTACACAGTCTAGCTTCCCTACGCGTTCAGGCGCCCCAGAGGCGCTTATGATTCAGAAGGGCCCTTTTGCTACGTGCTGGCCCTGCGATGGGCTTCCCTCCAGCTCACCTTGTGGTCCTTCTGGGGGATTTCAGATGTTGATTCCGAGCGAAATGTGGCCCAGCGTGGGCCGGCCTTTTCTTCGCTCCGTTTCTTCCTGCTTCACTGAAGAGGCGGTCTCCACCGAAGGGACCAGCTTGCGTGCCTGCTTGACTTCATCCTTGAACTGGACAGGAGTAGAGGAGCCTTTACAAAGTTCATGGGGGAATAAAAAAAAAAAAGTTCATGAGGGGGAAAAAAATCTCAGTATTTTTTAATCCTATTTTTTCCAGGAAAATTTTGAAGGCCCCACCCCCGTGGTAAACGTGACCTAGGGTTTTTGGATTTTTTTTTTTTGAGGTTGGGAGCTGGGGTGGAGATCAGTGGCCACCTGTGGACTTTATTGCTCGTACCATAAACCTGCCCTGTATCTCTCTTTCCCTAGCATTGTAGCTCAGCTGCTCATCCATCCTTTGTGCGCCTACGTTTTGAGTCCTTTTCTCTTTCCTGGGTCCTTTTACAATCAATCAGTTGTTTAAAAGTCACATTGTATTTACTTACTTCCCTTGCATGCTCTTAAGTTGATCCTTTAAGAGTGGAGGGTCTTATAGTCATATCTGGGAGTCCTGGTGGTATAGTGAGCTACACACGGGACTACCAACTACAAGGTCACCAGTTCGAACCCATACAGTGCCCCCTGCAAGGGTGAAAGATGAGGCTGTCTGCTTCCTTAAAGATTTGCAGCCTTGACCCCAAAGGGGGCAGTTCTACTCTGTCTTACAGAGTCACTGTGAGTTGGGATTGACTCATTGGCTGTGAGTTTGGTTTTTAAATAACCCAGGCATTCCATCCCATCTCTTCTCATGCCTGCTTCTCAGATCTACCTGGGGGCACGGGTAGTGATGACATGCCCACCTCTCCCCACTGGGGCCATGTTTTGTGGAGGTGGCCTTCTGTTCTTAATGTTACTGTCTTGTGCTTCAGTCCAATAATATGGCTACTTAGTAACTGCCTCACACCTCTCTCAGTCTAAGTCAGCCGTTGTGTGTTTCCTTACTCTGGTTAAAAAGTTTCCTAGTCATTTACATTTGTCAACCATGCATCACTTCATCGTCTTGGTAAAATGATGGGGATGCATTCAGTCGTCTGGGGTTCATCTCTGCCTTGGAAGTATCAGTTGGTTTTTTAGTGGGTTTCATAATTCATGTCCAATGTTGTTATGGCCAGTTTGGCATCAAAAGCAGAGAATAACAAGTACTGCAGGCCTTTTTTTCCTCCGTGGAAATGGATCCATGACTTTTTTGTCATCAACAACAACAGGGGCCTCTGAGTCTATGAGCAGCACATTTTCCAGTGAAACAGCTACCCTTGAAAACCAGAGCTTGGCGAGCATCCTTCCTGGGCCTCAGCCTGAGGAAGAGGCTATTCAAGTGTTGGCATGGGGGCCTGTTGGGAGTTGGCCAGATCGCATCCCATTGATGACTTGTGTGTTGGGATCCCTGCTCCAATACCAGTGACTGTGACCCAAGGGCCGCTAACTGTCTGTGGCTTTATGGTTGCAGTCACAATGAAGAGGAGAACTGACCCAGAATGCACTGCCCCCCTCAAGAAGCAGAAGAAAAGGGTTGCAGAGCTTGCCCTGAACCTCAGTTCCACCTCTGATGATGAGCCTCCCTCCTCCATCAATTATGCAGCAAAAGGTATGCCTTGTGTGGCCTGAGGCCATCGGTCAGCTGGCAATTGGAAACCCCTATACCTGAACTGGGCAGTAGACAGCCCGCTGCCCCTAAAGGAAAAGTTGACAAATTCTACTGAGAGATGTTGGCAGTAGGCTCTAAAAGTTGGGGAACTTGTTGGAAATAAAAAATTGGAATCTTTCCAGCATGCCCTAGTTCTGTAACTGGCCCCTCGGTAGATGGCACTCTTTTGCTGTCTTAAAACCAGTCGGAAGCTGTGGCAAACATTGAGTGCTCTGTGCTCTGAATAGCTAGTACCCATTGTGGGGCCGATTCACATGGGGGGGGGCTCTTTGCTGCAGCTAGCTGGCCTAATTGCTCTTAGGGTTTTGCCTTTTCCTGTCTCAGTTCTGGTAGTGGTAGTGGTATGAAGCCTTTAACTATACTGGAACATCCCTGTACTCACTGTTTGCATGTAGCTCGAAGGATTTTACTGATTTGATTGAAACTAGCATTTTGCTTTGCATGTTTTGGGGGCTTGTGGGCATTCACAGTTCTCTCCAGTGTTTCCTGTGAGGAATGAAATCAGAAAGGCTCTGGAGCTTACCTTCAATGCCGCTCAATTCGAAGTAGTTTTATTTGTATTTACTTTGACTTGCCGACGGTCTTGCATATTGGATCTTCTGCTGGATTACTGGTAAACTAGAAAGAAATTTGATGAAAGATGGGGACTGAGTGGGTGTGAGGCACCATTTGAGGGTGGTAGAAAATAAATAAATGGTAGTTACTCATCCATTGTTACAAAGAAGGTAGTCCAGAGAGGCGAAACTTACTTAACAGGAGATACAGCTAATGAAACATTTTGTGTGGCTGTGGGTCAGGCTGGATAAGAGAGAGGCTCACTTACCCAGTGTGTGGAAATACTGTCTGCTGTTAAAGTGGTCAAGGGAGAGTCCCAGATGAGGGTAGAAGGAACATTTATAATTGGGGTTTCTAAGTTGAAAAGCGAAACCATACCGGGCTCCTTGGTGAGGCTTGTTGTGGAAAGGGGAATTGCTTCCTCCCTGGGATTTGAGCAGCTTAGTGAGGGTAGAGTCTCCTTGGATTCGACACTGGGGGCTGGTGGAGACGGTCTGTGGGGGCGTGGCAGGGGGTCGGGGGAGGAATCAGAAGTAGCCTGGTAGCGGCGGTATCCGGTTCTGGGTGGGTCTTGGGGACCATTTATTCTCATGTACCGTTTCTTTGAAGTCAGGAGAGGATAGCTAGCCCCTGGGTGCGGGAAGGTAAATGTGCTGAAGGCGTCTTCAGGGGACCAATGTGGCTTAAATTTCAGGCTTTAAAAAATGTGACTTCGAATTGAGATAGCTTCCTTCCTTCCCTGCCCTCCCCTTAATTTTACCAAATAGCTTTAACCTTTCTGAAAGGGGTGCCAGGTGAAGGGCCAACTCTTGCTCTTGTGTGCACAGAATGGAAATCCAGAGGTCGTCACTCCCTTGTGTGTGCCCAGCAGAAGGCCAATTGGTCCCTTTCATGTATAGAAAATGAGGTCAATGGCAAAGCAAAGCAGCCGCGCCAGGGTTCCCTGGGTGAGCACGCCTTAGGAGGGGCAGCTCCGGAGCCACTGCACTTGCCCGGGCTCCTTATCAGCAAGACCACTGACTCACCGTGCCTCCGTGCCTGGCTTAGCGTAGACTGCGGAGTAGATAGTTACTGAATGGAATTGGTAGAAGGCAACAGAATTATTTTTTCCAAGCCTTAAACTGCATTCACATCTTCTATTTTGCCTAGCCCTCCTCCAGTCCACAGATGATGTTTTCATTAAGTGCTTAATATTTATGTCATCTGTGTTCTGTCTTTGCTCTTCCTGGGTGTCCCCTGGACAGCCTGCCCCGGTCGTTTGTTGTTTCACCAGAAACGTCATGTCCCCTGAGTTGCGTGCAAGCAGGCATGTTTCCTTTTGCTCTAACCACCTCTATCTACCTGGACACATTGTTCAAATAGGTGACGGGGGAAAAAAACAAATGCTCTTTAGGGAAGACAGTTGAAAACCCAGTACTTAACTATTTCTGTCCGCTTGGGTCTTACTTTTGCTTTCTCTGTAAAGTGACTCAGGAACAGACCTGCTGGACCCCACCAGTTTGTTTCTTTACATGATTCGCAAAGTAAGCTGCCTGCCTGACGCCTGGCCAGAGGAATGGAGAAAGGGGATGTGGTGTAATGGGCAGAGTTGCGCCATGTGCTCTGTCGAGTATTTAAGAGGCATTTGAAGGCATTTCCAGGCATGAAGGAAGGAGAGGTAGATGAGGCCATGCTGCTCCTGTGGGCTGTGTCTCAGGGAAACTGGTGGAGACCTCAGCTCTTTCCTCCTCTCCTTCGCGGTGGAGCCAGGGCGGGCTCCTGGTCCTTGTGCAGCAGGCTGCTCTGGAAGTTGCCAGGCTCCTTCTCTACCGCCTCGCAAAAAGCCCCCTTCCCTCCACCAGGCTTAATTCTTGCTTAAACAGGCTATTTGCCCGGAAACACCATCGCTTTCCTGTCAGCTCAGATTCATGACCTTAATCAAAAACTTCCTTTATCGGTATCTGTTTAAATTGCTCTAACGAGTTGCCATTTGTCTGGCATGAAGGAGAAATTGAGTCTTGGAGCAGAAATGAGTGTGTTCTACAGCGATTGTTGGGCAGGATGTGGTGTTTATTAGAATCCATAATTTGTTCCTCTCTATCTGTGTGCTGCTCACCTTGGCCATTAGTGGCTCTGGGGCTGCCCCTCCTTGTGTGTGGTGACTATCATTTTTAATCTTGACACGTGTGCCCTACTGCTCGCTTGCTGTGTGAAAAATTTTGCCAGAAGCTGGAAAACCTCTGGTTCCTCCATAAAGCGAACGTTTCTCCTTTAAAGTGACTTAAGAGTTATGATGCCTATCAGGTGGAGAAGAAACCTTAAATGAAAACTCTAAATAATGTTTTGGGCTCCCTGGTAGATTTTTTGAAGGGGAGCTCCTGGGGAGGTAAATGGGAATGCCACCCAGGCCTGGCAAGTTCTTAATGAAACGAATGATTTTAATAGACCGACCTTATTACTCTCGTTAATTTATATTCTCATTATAAAAATTGTCTGCTCAATATTTGCTAAATTGTTATCTGTCTTGAGAGGCTCTCTAGCTTCTGCTGCATCCAAGCAGTTGTCTCTTATTCCTCTGAAAAGAGCAGCCCCAAGGGCCCAGGGTTAAGAATGAGTTGTGTCTGTGACAATCTGTGGACGTCAGGTCCAATCCAGGGGGGCTGTCTTAAATCATTGTCAGCCTGAGAATTGGATTGAAGACCACTGAAATAACAGGGAGACAGAAGCCTTTGCCAGGCACTTCTTGAGCTGACAAGGAAATGGGGAAGGTGGTGTTCTAGCTCCCTCCAACCTCACCACTCTCTAAACCTGGAAGATGAATGGAATGGAAAGATCTTTAGTTCAGCTCTGGAAAAACTCTAGGATTTTGCATTAGAGTCGCCCCTGATTTGCAATGAACCTTCCAACCCACATGTGATTATGCTGTCGCTTTTGCTGAAAAATGTTAGGGAGACAAAATGAAAGATCTCTCAGGCCTCTGGATAGCAGGAGACCTACCCAGGAATGACAGTCATGCCATTCCAATGACCACAAGAATATATTGAGTGAGGCTTCCAGCAAGTCTATCCACCTGGCAAACCCCTAGAGCGAAGGCATACCCTTCCTTTGAGGAGACCAGGGTTATCTAACTCTGCATAGACAGGCTCGGTGAGCCCCCAGGTAGTAGTTGAAGGCAGAAGAATTAAAGGAGGAGAACATTGTAGGGGGCCCTGGGCTGCACAGACACCACTTTGAGAACCTGCTCAGGGAGCTAGCTGCCCACACTGACTTTCCAGGGGCAGGCTGAGAAGCAGAGTGAAGAGACCTCCACCTTCAGGAGCGCTGGTCCTTAGCCGGCGAGCCCTCTGTTGCAGCCCCCACCTTCCCCTGCACGGGAGATAGAAACGAGCAGCCCAGAGACAGCCTTGAGCCCCGCAGGAGGCCTTTCCCCTCAGACCTACTGCCTTCTGAAAGTGTCTTCAGGAAAAGAACTCTTTCCCAGGCTTGGATTGGTACTTGATGTCTTTTCTCCTAATTTTCAAACTAATATGTTTTTGTTCCCCAAAATGGAGAAAACGCAGAAAAGTTCAAAAAAAAAGAATTCACATCATCTCGGTCCTGAGTTACCATGGTTACTCGGTAATGTTCTGTTGCCTTTCCTTTGGAGTGGCTCTCTGTTATGGGTGTGCATTGGTCCATGGAAGTGAGCCAGCTCCTTGTGAAGGGCATTGCACAACCACCTTCGAGGGCAGGGGCAGCTTTGAGGTCCCTCAGCAAGTCTCCGCCGAGATTCCTCATTGTTGACTGCGTACATGCCAGACTTTTGTATCTTATTCAAATGTTTTCACACATGTTTACCTACCTTTTATAAAATGTTACGTCCTTTTAAAATGTCTTTTTTTTTTTATCAGAATTTTAGGTTCCTTAACAGAGGAAAGTTAAAAAAAAAACAAAACCAGAGGAAAGATCTAGGAAGCAAAGCTATGGGTAGAGGTATAAAACTAGGTGTGTACATATGTAAATATATTAATTCATAAAAACAGAAGTATTGGACTATGTACATATATTTGTATGGCAATACATTGAGGTAGTGGACGAACTATGGGCCTTTGCTCAAGCCCTCCCTCAAGGCAAGAACACTTTGTTCTAACAACCTGGCATTCTGTGATGCTCACCATCCCAGCATGATCACTGAAGACAAAATGGGTGCACAAGCAAATGTGGTGAAGAAAGCTGATGGTGTCTGACTATCAAAAGATATAGTGTCTGGGGTCTTAAAAGCTTGAAGTTAAACAAGTGGCCATCCTGAAGAGAAGCAACAGCCCACAAGGAAGAAACACACCAGCCTGTGGGACATGAGGTGTCGACGGGATCAGGTAACCAACAGGCATCAGAAGACTCAAAACAAACAAACAAACAAACAAACAAACAAAAACATTGTTGAGAACAAGGGGGGGGGTTGGAGCAAAGACTCAAGTCCTATATGTAGACAATGGAACATCTCTTTACGGAAGGGTCATGAGGAAGGGATGAGTCAACCAGGGCCCAGTATAGCACCAATGAAACACACAGTATTCCTCTGGTTCTTTGAGACTTCCTTACCCCCCCACCCCCTATCATGACCCCAGTCCAGTCAGTTCTGGCTAGACCGGAGCATGTACACTGATACAGATAAGAGCTCACAACACATGGAATCCAGGGCAGAGAAACCCCTCAGAAACAGAAACGAGAACAGTGATAGGGGGGTAGAGGGAAGGTGGGGAGAAAGGGAGAACCAATTTCAGTGATCGAGATACACACACCCTCCCGAGGGTGTGTCAGTCTGGGTTGACTATAGAGAAATTCATAGACACTTGTGTATAAGAAAGAGCTTTATATACAAGAGCAATTGAATATTGAGAAAACATCCCAGCCCAGTCCAGATCAAGACCATAAGTTCAATATTAGCCCATAGGCCCAATGCCAATCTATAAATTCCTCTTCAGACTCACGAAACACATGCAATAATGCCGAATGCAGGACGATCACAGGTCTGGGTGGAAAGGCTTGTGGATCCAGTGGCTGCAGAAGCATCTCAGCGCTGGCGTGGGTCTTCATGAGGCTCATTCAGCTCCAGGGCTCTATCGTAGCTCCATGTGTCTTGTCTGCAGGATTGTCTTGCAGGGAGTGAGTGTCCTACTTCCAGCGAGCTCTCTATCTCCTTATCACCTGCAAATGAGGTCATCAAACTGCGACCTTATTGACGAGCTAAACTCCACCCCTTCACTCTTAAGTCTCAAATTGACACAGATTGAAAATAATAATAATTTATAATTTATCAAAGGGTCATGAGAGTTGGGGGGAGGGGAAAAGAACAGATACCATGGGTTCAAATAGAAAGTAAATCTTTAGAAAATAATTATGACAACATATGTACAAATATGCTTGATACAGTTGATGTGTGGATTGTTATAAAAGTTGTAAGATCCCCCAATAAAATGACTATAAAAAATAAAATAAAAGGAATTTTAGGTTACTTTTGGTTAGCCTTTCATTAGTCCTGAACTAAGGTTGTCTGATCTATTAAACTCTCAGCTCTCTAGGTCCTATTTCAGTTTACCTGTGGGCTTAATCACCTCATAAGGAGGGCTTAGTTTTGTGTCAGGATTTTAGTATTCCGTTCCTCATCCTTAAACTTTTGAATATTGAGCATTTTGTAATACTTGTGTGAGACATTAAGTGTAGGCTCAATGTAGTGAATTGAAAGACCTATCGCCAGATGGCACCTTTTCTAAGCACCCACTGAGTGTAGGGCTCTTTCAGATATGGGTTAATCATTTAGATGTGGGAGTGCTGGGAAAATCTTCCTTCTTTAAGAATGTCAGTCCCGTCCCGTTCCCCGCCCACCGCCCCCAATTCAGTTTCAGCCAAACAGCAGGCTGGTCTATAAGGTGAACAGTCACACTAGAGAGGTGCTTCCTCAGACTCACCAGCCACTGAACGCAAAGGGCAACATCTTCCCAAGGACAAAGTTCAGAAGGATTAAGATAGAAGGCGACGCAGGAACAATAAGGGGAGTAGCAAAACCGTGAGGCTATAGGGAACGTGGGGGGAGAAACGGGGAACTGCGTGTATTGTTAAATGCACTGATCTATAACACCTCCCCACCTCAGGGTGATGAGCAACAGAAACATGGGTGAAGGGAGACAATGGACAGTGTGAGATATGAAAATAATAATTTATAGTTTATCAAGGGTTCATGAGGGTGGGTGCAAATAAAGAGCTGATATCAAGGGGTTAAGTAGAAAGAAAATGTTTTGAAAAGGATGATGCGACATATGTACAAATGTGCTTGACACAATAAATGTATGGATTGTTAGAAGAGCTGTAAGAGCACCCAATAAAATGATTTTTTTTAAAAAGGCAAACTGAAAATAGGAAACAGGAGGAAGTAGGAAAAGTGATGTTGTATTTTTGAGACTGCAAAAGCTGAATTGTTGAATGGGAAACCGATTTGCTCTATAAATCTTCACTGAATTTACAATAAAAAGTTTAAAGAAAACTGGATCAGCGATTTTATTATCTGTAATCTGTGGAGCATAGAATTCGACAGAGGTGTTCCAAAGACTAGAAATCAAATAGGAGGAGAGGTCAACCCTGAGCAAGGTTGTGTGCTAGCAGAGCAGTGGTTGGAGGGTGAGCCTTGGTGGATGGGTTATGATGTAATCCTCAAGCGGGGACCACCTGAAGAGTGATTTATTTTACCCCGCCACTCTGCCTTTCTTTAATAGCTCACAAGCTGCCACGCTGTAATTCCGCATCTCAAAGGAACGGTGCCACATTGCTGTTTGTTTAAAAAAAAGTTTTTAAATTGTGATGGCTTACTACATTAACATAGTTCTTACATGTAACAAAATAATAAGCTCAATTCCTACTCTTAGCAACTCTGTAGGGTTGCTGAGGCTGTAAATCTTTCTTTCTTTAAGAAGCTGTGAATGGAGGTAGAAGCCGTGTCTCTTCCCTAGAGGGGCTGGTGGGTTTGAACTGCCGGCCTTGAAGTCAGCAATCCAAGGCTGACTTTCAGCACCACTAGGTCTCTCTCATGATGTAGACATGTAAATGAAGGTTCTTGAATTTCCTTTTCACTGTTCCCATGCCTCAGCCTGTGCAGATTTAGAGAATCACTTTGATTGGCCCTATCTTTCTAAAGGCACTTAGTGTAATTAAAAAGAAAAGTCACACAGTATTGAAAGCACTCGGCTGTTAACCCAGTGATCAGTAGTTCAAACCCACCAGCTGCACATATAGGGTTACCGTGTCAACAAAGGAGCCGTGATGATGTAGTAGTAGTTATGCAGTGGCCTGGGATCGCAAGGTCAGCGGTTAGAAACCTCTGCCGGCTCCTCGGGAGAAAGTTACCCCTGTAAAGTGACAGTCTCAGAAACCCGCAGGGGTCGTTTCTCCCCTGATCTATAGGGTCGTCATGAGTTGGAATTGACTCAAAGGCAGTGAGTGAGTCAACATTGACTGGATAGTGATGGGCTTGGTTTGGAGTTGGGTCCTACACAGGAGATTGGATACCACACTCATGCATGCGGTCTAGCTTGCATATTAGTCACAAGATAGTGGTGATCTGTCCATTTCAGTACATGGCTCCCAAACATGTAAAGTTCCCAGCCCCCTTAGTGTAAGGGTAATTTTTTTCAATCTCCCTGGGATGGCAGTAAGTCTGTCTTATTAGCCCAAAGAAATACATAATAGATTAGTATAGTAGTTACCGTATATACTCCAGTATAAGTCGAGTTTTACAGCACATTTTTAATGTCGTTTCTGTGGTAAAATTAGGTGCCTCGGCTTATACTCAAGTATTTACAGTAGTTAGTTCCAAGCAATAAGCAGTTATATTTTCACAACTAATGAGCATTTGAAAGAATTATATAGTTAGGTTGAAAGAAAAGGGTTGCTATTTTTCCCCCTAGTAACTGCAGTCCCTTCTCCGTGAGCTGTGTGCATGTGGATCCTCCGTTCAGTGCTGAACAAGGCCTCAGACCCGGGGCTTAGAGGAGACGCACGCCATCACCGAAATTCCTGTTCTGCATCTCTCTTGGCTTGAGGTCTATACCGTTTTCAGTGGGAATACTTAGAAGTTGCTAACTACCAACCAATTTCTTGAGGTCCAGTCTGTTGCCAAATTTGGGTAGATTTGCCTGAGATGCTGCTGGAATGAAATTGCATTGGGTTGCAGGGACTTTTAGGTAAATCCGTTCCTGTAGCTACACGGGAGAGGAAAAGAGCCCTTCTCGGTGACCTTCCGCATCCCACTACTTCTGCCGTGCTAAGATTCTTTATTTTTCCTTAGCCTTTTTGATGGGAAGGTGGTGGCTTCAGCTCCCTCAGGGGCAACTTTCTCCTGGAGCTTGGAGCAGCCCCGCTGCCTGCTGTTCAAATTACCCCCTGCTGCTTTCTTCTTTTTCTTCCTCTTCCTTGTCTCCCCTTCCCTCCTTCTCCTCCCTCATGCTTCCTCTACTCCTTGTGAGCCAACTCTTACCTGGTGAGCTCAATCCTCTTACCCAGAAATATGAAGGGCCACGAAGAGGAGTACAGAGATGAAACAATCTGAAAATGATGTCCCCGGGAACGGATTAGTTGAAGTAGGAATGCATGTTTGGAAATGGAGGGTCAGGTAATAAACAGCAGCAGTAGAAACAATCACATCTTCAGTCCATCTGCTTTATAGGTGAGAATGTTACTTTCAGATAAAGGATTTCACTTAATCCTCGAACAACCACGCGAGGTCGGCTTTGCCATCCCAGTTGTGTAGGGGAGCACCTGAGGGGATGGGGAAGGAAAAGGGACATTTTTGAGCTTGCACTGTGTTCGGGTACCAGTGAGAACTGTCAGTGACTTCCCCAGGACCGTGGAAGGAGGAAGGGGTGGTGAATGGATTTGATGCTGGGCCATTTAATAGACTTCATAGATGGATACGCGTTGAATGATGAAACTGGGGTTGTGGACGATGTTTGGTGCCGGGTACACCCCTGAATATTTTCCTTTTTTCCTCCCTAGCATCTGCCACAAGCCTCAGTGGTTCTGACAGCGAAACGGAGGGGAAGCCACACGGCTCTGACTCTTTTGACGATGCTTTCAAAGCGGACTCCCTCGTGGAGGGGACGTCCTCTCGGTACTCCATGTACAATAGTGTCTCCCAGAAGCTTATGGTAGGTGTGTGTTTGGGTCCGGTCCCTAAAGCTCTAGCAGCAGAAGGAGAGGGCGCGAGTGTTCCCCTCTGCCTTCCAGCTACGGAAAGTCAGCAAAGAGCCCTCTTCATAGAAGTAGCTATCATCTTTGAATTGCCCATGGGAAATGGGCCACTCAAGCCTGCTCCTCCTGGCCTTTCCTGGGCTGGGTCACTTTTTGGTCCCTTTCGTAATGGATTCTTACGAGGAATAGATCTCTATATTTCATGTGATAGTGAGTGATTGCAAACGAAATGGCTGAACTCCGACTACTCACTCTTGGGCCCTTAACATAAATGGGAATGGCATAGTCTTCCCTTCCCCAAAGGAGGCCATGTTTCTCTTTCCCAGCTTCCGTACCCCACTGATGCGCCAGAAGACGAAGGCGACTAGGAAGACCTGCTCACCTTTTAGGGCATGTGGAAAGATTAGGGAGCTCCAAGCTAGCTGCCCATCAAGCATCGGAAAAAGCATAGCTGGGGATTTAATGAAGAGAGAGAACTGCCGCTTCTGAAGTCATAGTTAGGCTGCTCCTTTGCAAGTCTCACGCTTGGAGGAAGTGGCAGGTGAGGCTGCTGACTCAGTCAGCCGCTCAGACCTGGGTTTCTAGTAGGAACTTCGGCTGACTTTTGAGCTGGGAATGGCTTTCCAAAGGGAATACAGCCTCTCCAGAGAGAATTGGATCTTCTCAGCTCTTTTACTAGGCTCTGTGGCCTTCGGGAGCTGGGCCCACTGGCCCTGGAGCGTAGTGTACATTTATACACAGTTGTGACAGGACAATTCTCATAGTTTCCATACCATACCACAGTTTTACAAGATGCGCATTTTCAGCTAATCGCTTGATTAAGTGGACGCCTGCAAGCCCTCGTTGTCCTTGCCTCGTCTCGTCAGGCTGTTTGTTGATCTGAGGGTCGGTTAGAAGCCGCCCCTTGCAGCAGTTCTGTTTTAAATTATGTTCTTTATCCACTCTGAGCTGTAGAGCTCCGTCTCACTCAGCCCGCTGGAAAGGTGGTTGTCCAAATGTCCGATGAGGTTCCTTAAGCCCTCCTGGTGCTTTTAATCACAGCTATGAGATCCTTGCTCATTTATCCCACGCCAGGGTGCCCTAGACTTTTCCCTCCAAAGTAGTCAGCTGCTGGGCCCACAGTGCTACTGCCGTCTCATTTTATGCTGCCTTTCTTCATGAGGCTAGAAGGCACATTGTATCCATCTGCATTTCTCAGGGTTTAACACCGTGTTGGGCGCATGATAAGAGGCGAAATGATTGTTGAACCGCATTAACGGTGTTCCATTCTTTCTCTTTGCCAGGCCAAGATGGGCTTCAGGGAAGGCGAAGGGCTGGGTAAATACAGCCAGGGCCGCAAGGACATTGTTGAGGCCTCTAATCAGAAAGGCCGAAGAGGCTTGGGTCTGACGCTGCGGGGGTTTGACCAAGAGATTAACGTGGACTGGAAAGATGAACCGGAGGTAACTGCGGGTGCGGGGAGCCGGAAACCGATTGTGTTACCCAACTAGAAAGCTCCAGAGGCAGTTTGGTCAGGGTGGCTAGAGAGGATTGGAAGTAATTTCTTCCATGGACATTACTGGGATATCCAGAATGGAAAAGAAAAGACGGGGGGTGGGACTTGGGGTATGATAGCAGTACAGCTGCTTTAGAGGGCTGAGCCAGGTGGGTAGAAGGTGCCAGAAGGAGGAATTTGGCTTCAGAAAGAACGTTCATGAATACCTACAACTCTCCACCCATGGACTGAAAGGCTGCCCGTGGCGCTGAGTGCCTCTCCTGAAGGAATTCAGGCGGTCCGCCTGAGGACCCTTGTGTCTGTGTGGTGTGAGCCCTGGTGGTGGGTGGCTGCTCCCTGCAGGTCAGCCGTTTGAGCCCCGGCGTTGCTCCTCAGGAGAAGCTGAGGCAGTCTGCTCCCGCAAAGATCCACAGCCTCAGAAACCCGAGGGGGCACTTCTCCTATGTTTGGTAGCATTGCTGTGAGTTGGGACCAACTGGATGGCAGGGGGTTTGGTTTTGGAAGAACTTTGCATCTCCGTGGGCTGATGATGGGCAGGCTCTGTAACCATGCAGTTCTCTGTTCATGCCGTTGTAGCTTTGCTCCAGGGGGCGGAGTCTGCTTACCTGCTTTCACCCTGAAGGCCAAAAGACCAAAACCCATTGCTGTCCAGTCGATTGTGACTCATAGCAACCCTGCAGGACAAAAGAGAACCTTTTAAAACAGAAGTAGACTGCCCCATCTTTCTCCCAATTAACCGAACACTCGAACCACTGAGCCACCAGGCCTGCTTTTGAAGACCGAAAGAAGACCCTTGTTTTCTGTTTTCATCGCACAGATATTGTTGAGCTCTTATTTTTATCCATTTACTCATGTCCACCTTATTCCACAGCAAGTTTGAAGTAGGTATAACAAAGCACCTACAAAATACCAGCGAAATACTACCATTTCAGAGCCAGGACAAGAGCAAGCAGAGCACATATCTAGCTTTCTAAGTCACTGCTAGAGTTGAGCTTCAGATGCAGCTCTGAACACTGGAACATTGGTATTGTGTTTGTCTTCCGAATGTTCCAGTTCCAGGGCACCTGCACATGATAAAAGTCTAGTAAGGCATCAGAGTCAGATGCTGACAAGGCGGAGCTAATGGGCTCCGGGCATGGGCCTGCCGTGCTGTCCTGTTATTGTGAGCCGATGAGAACAGCAGAATAGCACTCCAGACCGTGCAGCATTGGGTCAGCTCTAACGGGTTGCTCGATGTAGGCTTTCACCCTAGACACTCAGGGGTTTTCCTGGGACCCCGTTGAAGCGAACGCAACTGAAGAGCCCCAGTCCCTTCAGAGGGTGAGCCAGGATCGACTCCACGGCTGTGAGTTTTGAGTTTCTGCTAAACTTCGAATCTGAAGCTCGCCTGGAAAATCTGTTTTTAATGGAGACAAACTTCTGAAATTCCTTTTTTGGGGTTGGAGGCCCTCCTGACTACCACTTAACATAATTCCATCTCCCCCTCCACCCTCTCCCCTCACCCCAAGAACAGATGCCTTATCTTTTGCTGAAGTGTTTGGCCTGGGTTTTGGCAGGTCGTTGCTGTGGGTGGGTAGAAGTAGCTATCTTCCAGAGCTCCCTCAGGAAGATGCTCAGTGACTGCTGGGGGACTCTTCAGTCCAAGTCCACTCTGCTGGTAGGCTTGGTGGCAGGTGTCCAAGGGGGTAGCAATTCGTTTTTTCCCCCATTTTTAGAGGGACATCCAAAGTGGCTGTGGGCTTCTTTCCTAGAGTTGATAATTTAACCCCATTTATGCTTAAAGCCGATGCATTTGATCAGTCACGACTCACCGCCAAATTCACTAACAAAAGGCTTCAGTCAGTTTTGTTTGAAACTTTTTCTCTGTTGATGGCCGTTGGCTTCCCCTCAAGACCTTGCGTTGTGATACCATTTTATGCCTTTCAGAGCATGTAATACCATCTTTAATCGCATTGCTTCTATTTGCAATGGTGAATCTCTTCTCCACACTTGGCTTGGGAAGGAGGCTCTGTGTGCAGCGGCCGTGCAGGTTAGTCACCTGTTTAGGCTTTAGAATTCACATTTCTCGGAGCCCAGTGGTTCTTATCCCTTGCAGCATATTAGAACCATCTGGGGGACTTTGAACGAGGTATTCATGCCCAGTCCCCACCTCAGTCCTATCCAGAATCACCTGCTCTGGGGCTGGGGCCCAGGCTTCAGTAGTTTTCAAGAGGACTGCAGATGGTCCTAATGTAAAGCCAGTGGGGAGACGCCCTGCGAAAGCCTTTTAAGGACAGGAATTGAGAACTGCAGCAGCAGCAGCAGCAGCAGCAATCAGAGATGCCAGTTTCTGCTCAGCCTTGGACTGAACAGGAGAGGAATTCTATTTAGCAGCCGCCAGCTCTGGGTGACTCTGACGACGGCATTAGGAGGGAGACTTGGCTGTGACTGAATCCCTCTTGATTGTTTGGGGAGGTCTGGCAAGAGGGCCATAGCCCTGAGGGTCTGTCTTACCTGTCCTTCTGCCCTCTCTTGTTTCTAGCCCAGCGCCTGCGAGCAGGTGTCATGGTTCCCGGAATGTACCACTGAAATTCCTGACACTCAAGAAATGAGCGACTGGATGGTTGTGGGCAAGGTAGGGTTCCAGGAGCGTGCGCTCTGAACCGTGGCGCTTACCTCTTCCTCTTGTTGGGCGCGGTTGTGTACTTGCAGATTAAAGGCAAGGTGAACCTGACCATTCTGGCAGGAACAAAGCTGTGCCAAGAGGATCTGTCAAGGGCTTGACCAGCCTGCCCGATTTCTCTCTCTCCTCCTCGCTATTTAACTTGCAAGGCAGCAGACTGGGTCACGTCCATCCTCCTCCTGGATGGTTTTGAAGCATCAGTAAATTCTGGGCACTGCTGGGCACTGTTCCAGGGAGATGAAAAGACCGGCTTCAGGGAGTGGGTACAGAGAAAGTTTGTTTAATCTCCTTCTGGAAGACACTGAATAACGTACAGAGCAACCAAATCAGCGTGGTCAAATGAAGAGTTTGCAAAGTATGTGGGTGCCCTGGGGATCCCCAAGACCCTTGCAGGGGGTCTGCAAGGTGAAAGTTATTTCCACAGTGATACACAATGTGACTTGACTTTTATTACTCTCATTTTCACACGCGTCCAGCGAAGCTTTTGGAGGCTCTGGTGGCCTATATACCCCAGGCCATTGAATGTAGAAGCAGGTAGGATCTAGCCAGACTCTGTGAAGCCAGGCATTAAAGAGATGGGGGTAGGGGTGGGGTGGGGGGACACCAGGAAAAATGTTGCTGCTCTGCTCACTAATTTAAAAAAATCATGATTTATGTTAACATATGCTTTTAGACCGGATTGAGACTTAAAAGTTTTCTCCATTTTGATTTCTAAGCATCAATATTGACACCCCCCACCCACATGAACAACACTCTGGGGTCCTCTGCGAGTGTTGAGAATGTGAAACCTGAGCCCAGAAGGTTTGGGCACTGTTGGTTAAGCCTCACTCAGACATGGGGCTGGACTCGGCAGTTCCTATTGTGTGAGGGGGTGGGGGGGTGCTTCCAGGTTTGTGCCTGGTTTCTCGAATTCGCCTTTACCAGGGAGGGAGATGACTCCTGTGTGAAGGACAAGCTCTGTCATTTGGGGCAGCCCCCACCCTCCTGCCTCCACGGTCCAAGGGCAGACAGCTTGACTGTCTCCTGCCTGTTTGCTTTTCCCAGCCTCAGCATTTGTGAGCCTTGTCTCCATCTGGTGCTGCACGCAGAGCTCCCAGGGGGCTGCTTCATTTCGCAGCCATCTGGAGGACAGCCAGGGGGACTAAGGGTTTTCTCTTTCCCATCCCTCAAGGATTTATGCTCTTTGGCTGGGACTCGCTGGGAACCCATGCTTTTCCATGCGTCCCCTGAAATGTCGCTGCACGTGGTCTGATGACTGTCTTCTTCTCCCTGTAGAGGAAGATGGTGATTGAAGATGAAACAGAGTTTTGTGGGGAGGAGCTGCTTCACAGTGTGCTGCAGTGTAAGGTAAGAGCTGCCCAGAGGGCCTGGTGTGAGGCACCTGGCCGGACTTTCTTGTGGGTTGAGGGGAGGCTCTGGATTTGAGTCCATATTTTTCTGGAAGTTCACTGCATACCTTGGTATCCTGTCCCCAGGGTGTCCCTTTCTTGGTCACTGCCCTGCCTCGTAGAGCTGTGCTGTCCCTGGAGTCTGCAGCAGGACAGGGTTCATGTCACCTCAGTGGGCTGGTCCGGGTCATCCAGAGGGCCCTCAGTGGAAGGAGTGTAGGTTTGGAATCATGCTTCATTAAGCATCTGAAACATCTGGATTCAGATCCTACTTCCAAACTCTGCCTGCTCTGCGTCCTTGTGCCACTCTAGATCTTCAGACTTTGATTCTGCACCTGTGAAATGGTGCGGACATATCCACCTCATGGGCTCTGGTGAGAGTTCCACGAGCTAGTTAGAGGGTGTGAAGTTGTTAGCATCCTCTTGGCACTTCTCGGCCTGAGGAGGAGACTGGAAAGCCCGTGGCATGCTCTGGCAGAGTGAAGGCGGGCACTCCGAGGAGGAAATGGGTGCGGGGGAAGCCGGGCCTCGGGCTGGCCTCACAGAGGCAAAGGCTCAGTGTCGCCACAGTGACAAACTTTCAGGTGAAATGAGGCTGCCTTTTTCAGAGGGCTGGGGGTGGGGTGGTGGGTGAAGAGAGTCTGAGGGGTGAGGGAGCCTCTGCTCTGCCCCGTGGATGGCTGCTGTGGTGGGGTGGAGAGATGTTTCCGTTAGAAGAATTAGGCCCAGAGACAGTGCAAGGTGCCTAGACTTGGTGCCACCTGTCAACCACTTAGCAGGAGTCAGCACATGCTTACAGTTCACCTTTCACCGTTCCCCAGTGAGATAGGTGGGCGAGAGTCAGAGGAATGGGGCACAGCTAAGAGCTTTGAGTCGGGCTCTCAGGCTCTGCAAACCTGTTTCCCATCCCAGCGGGGCCGGAGTGGCGCTCACTCGGGGTCTGATTCTCTCTGGGCAGACTGTGTTTGATGTTCTGGACGGGGAGGAGATGCGGCGAGCCCGGACGCGGGCCAACCCCTACGAGATGATCCGGGGCGTCTTCTTCCTGAACAGGTTTGCCCCCAATACCTCTGTCCTCCCCTTTTCACAGGCGCCCCAGCTCTCCGTCCATCTGCACCGAGAGTCATGCTTTTCTGTTGCTCTGTTGCAGGGCAGCGATGAAGATGGCTAACATGGACTTTGTGTTTGATCGCATGTTTACAAATCCCCGGGACTCCTATGGGGTGAGAGCAAGATCCTGCTTCTGAATTCATGGTGCTTAGTGGGTTCAAGCTGTTGGGGGCTGAGAGAGGATTCCTGCTCTGTGATAAAGCCGTGTTTTGCTTAGAGCACCCCTTGGGTCCCACAGCCATCACGAATCCCCAGGAGTGCCCCAGCAAACAGTTGTGCCCAGGGCTCCAGGCCCAGGGGGCAAGCTCCCAGCTGTGCAGCTCCTGAGGAGAATTGGCAGCCTTGGCATCTATGGGACTGGGGGCTGCCCCCTGAATTCTGCAGCCCCTACTCTGCGCCAGGCAAATGCTAGCAGGCGCCAGGCTGATCCTTCCAAATGAGGTAGATGTGGTCCTTGGCTGCCTGGTGCTGGCAGTCAGGACACTCTGGAAGGCTGGGAGATTGTGTAGCCTCTATGTCAGTGGTTCTCAACCTTCCTAATGCCACGACCCTTTAATACAGTTCCTCATGTAGTGACCCCCAACCATAAAATGATTTTCGTTGCTACTTTATAACTGTCATTTTGCTACTGTGATGAATCGGGCAACCCCTGTGAAAGGGTCATTTGACTCCCAAAGGGGTCGCAACCCCCAGGTGGTGAACCCCAGCTCTGTGTGCTCGTTGAGAGAGGTTTGACTCTCCTCCTGGAGGCCATAGCCCAGGGCGAGGCGAGGAAACTGGTGAGTCTACAGCCCTTGCTGCCGAATTCATGCTGGTGGTGGCCTCTGATCTGGGTGCTGTTTCTGGTGTGAGAACTCTGAACGGAGTGCTCTGACAAATGAGATGGGAATGTGGAAGGAGATAAGGGAATCTTTTAAAAATCAGTGTCTTAAAGACAAATCTAGACAGGAGGAGTGAGGGGGTGGTGGGGGGAAGGTGCCAGCACTTGCAACCCAGATGAAACCTCTTTGGCCCTCACTTATTTCATCTCTGGAAAAAGCCTTGCCAGAAGAGTCCTGCTGGCTCAGTCGGTTGGGCATTGGGCGGCTAACCACAAGGTGAGTGGTTCAAATCCACCAGCTTCTCCACAGGAGGACGATGAGCTGGCTGCCTGTAAAGATTTATAGTGTCGGAAACCCTATGGAACAGTTAGTTCTCCTTTGTTGTATAGGGGGTCACTGAGTCTGAATCAACTTGAGGCCAAATGACAACAACCTGCCAGAGGGGCGGTGGAAGCTCTTGAGCCCTGTTCTGGTGCGAGGCTCCATGGCCCGTCTTCTCTGCCCGCCCTCTGAACAAGCTGCGTTTCGTTGGGACTCATCACGGTCAGGCCCTGGCCTTTCTCAGGCAGCGGTCAAACAACATGGTTTTGTGCTTGGCTACATCTCATTTCTCTGTAGGAAACAAAGGAAGTTTCATTCTAGAATTCCCTTCAGGGTTTCAAAGCCTTTTTATTGAGCCCTGGAAAGTTACTTCTCTCTCAGGGAATGGCCAGGAGCCAATTGTTTCAGACTCACTTCTGCTTCACTCGTTCCACTAGCCCCCTGACTACTCACTGGCCAAAGAAGCTTAGTTCCAAGTTCTCTACTGTGTCAGCTCCCACCCTTTTCGTTGCTTCCTCCATGCTGGTGAGCCCGGCAGCCTTTGGTTACACCCTCTCCCAGGCCCCCCGCCCCAGCAGGCAGCACAGAATGACTCTTGGAATTGGCATTTCTAAATTCCGACCCCATAGTGACCCTGTAGGACAGAACCGAATCGCCCCACAGGGTTTCAGGGCTGTAAATCTCTAGGGGAGCAGACCGCCTCATCTTCCTCCCACATAGTAAGTGGTAGGTTCTGCCCCCCAGCCTTTCAGTTCGCAGCCGAGCACTTAACCACTGCACCACCAGTACTCCATTAGGTTGGCATATGTTGATTTCATTTTCAGAACTCTAAATGATTTCCTTTAAATCCCTGCCTGGCAGAGGAGTTCTCTCGAGCTGATGGGAAGTCACAGCATCGTTTGGGGCTTTTGAATATAAACGCCTCGAGCAGCTGCTATCTGGTTATTGGCTTTGGCTGTCATGAAAATGAAGTGGGTACCAGGGTTGTACCATTCAGGTGGAGGGTGGAGATGTTAGTCACACAGGAGAAGGCAGCGCCTTTGTAACACTTGGGGCAGCTTCTTGACCCAAATTGATTGGTAGTGGCCACGGAGAATTGCCCTTTTAGAGATGTTTCTGTGCACTCCGCTATAAAGCGCAATTTTTCTAGGGCTCCTAGTGTTTTCCCTTTTTCTCTGAGGGCGAGAGTGACAGCCAAGCCCAGGAGGCTTGGTGAGCGTTTCAGCCAAGTGCAGACACATTGGAATAGTGCCCAGCAGAGGTGGCCATGGCTGCGGGCCCAGCCACACTCCCGGGTTTTCCAGGCTCAGTGGCTCTGAAGTGTGTGGAAAAGCCGAATGCGGATCCTAAGTTTGAATCCCATCTCAGAGGAATGTAGACCAGGTTGACGAAATCTCTGCTAAATGGGAAAATATGGAAAAGGATAAAAGTGTTGACTTTAGGGAAGTTTATCTGGTGGATTACAGTATGATCTCATCTGTGTTTAGTACTTTACCATTTATGAAGGCCGGGATGTAGGCTCCATTAGGTAACCTTTTAAGCCTTGGGCAACAGCTGCAGCAGTCCCAGTTCACAGGAAGCCCTAGTAGAGAGATTTACCTCCAGTGCTTATCCTGGATGGTGCAGCCAATGAGCAGCAGCACTGAGAGCCCCAGCAGGTGTTTCTGTGAGAGACTTGTGTGGAGACATGCGTGAGGTCACGGGCATGCCCTCCTGGTGGCGGTGAGATGCTTTCTTTGATTCAGCCGCTTTCCTTTGGCCTCCTGTCTCCCCATCTTCCTTTGGCCCCGTGGTTCCTCCCGAGAGGCTGGAGCCTGGAGCAGGCAGCAGCCAGGGGTGAGGAGCATGGCTCCTTCTTTCCAGGGCTTCTCCGTGTGACCCTGCCTCATTGCCACGGTGCTGTCTGGAAAGGGCTACATAATGTTCTTGGGAAATGCCATTAGGTCTTTGTGCGCGAGAGAATATGATCCAAAATAGGAGTAATTGATGGCTCGGGAGGTCCCAGCATGCCTCGGACCCAGGGTGGGCTTGTCACAGGATGATGCAGCTTATTTTTAGCTATAAAGTTACTTCAGAGACTCTTAAAAGAGATAAAGCTAGATAGCTATCACAGAGGCCCCTTCCCACCTGCAGAGTGACTAGGTCGTGAATGTTAATATTTCATGACTTTTTTATACCCATGTCCTCTATCTGGCCGTTCCAAACCGGATGATCACTCGGCCATGGCAAATGGGTAGCGAGGGAAGGCCAGCGTGTAGTTAATGTACCCATGTTGGCGTCTTGGCTTTGGCAAACTCTTCCTGGCAATAGAAGGTGTGAACTTTTGGGACAACTGGGCATAGGAGATAAAGCAACAACATATGCTTACCTTTGCAACTCTTTGATAAATCTCAAATTACTCCAAAAGAGAACATTTTGTTGGCGGAGAAAAAAAAGGAGAAGGAAAGGCAGAAGCTGTGGCCCGGAAAAGCGGGCCCTCGTGGTCAGGCGGGCGACCTCAGAGCTCTCGAGACTTGGGTCAGGCAGGCCAGCCCGAGACTCACCGTCAGGCGGGTGGATTCTCCTCCTGCCTTTGTTGCGGACTGCAAGACCGCTGTCTCTAGTGTTGGCGATAAAGCGTCTGTTCCACTCAGTAGGACCCGGGCAGCAAGCGATGGTGAGGAACACACGGAAAAACAAAAAGATGCCCATGGATATAATCACAGGCTGCACTTCTGAGGCCCTGGGGGCACAGCAGTGTGAAATGACTAGCTGCTACCTGGGAGAAATATGGGGCTTTCTATTTCTGTAAAGAGCTACAGAGACCCACAGGGACAAGATTTGCCCCGTCCTGAAGGGTCATTATGAGTCGGCAATGGCTCGATGGCAATTTTTGTTTGTTTTGGTAGTGGGGCTGTGGGGCTCATCTTGTCCTTACTCCTCCTGCAGCCTTCCTGCCCTCCACCGAGCCCTCTGTTTTGCTTCCCCTTGTCCTCCGCAGAGGCCCCTGGTGAAGGACCGCACGGCTGAGCTCCTGTACTTTGCTGACGTGTGTGCAGGCCCAGGCGGCTTCTCAGAGTATGTGCTCTGGAAGAAGAAGTGGCACGCCAAGGGCTTTGGAATGACTCTGAAGGGCCCGAACGACTTCAAGCTGGAAGACTTTTACTCAGCCTCCAGTGAGCTCTTCGAACCGTACTACGGTAGGGACACGGAGGAGGGCCCGGGAGTCAGGGCGCAGGGACTGTCCCCCTGAGGGGACTCCAGGACAGCAGTTAGTATCCGCGTGCTGTGCTTTCTTTCCTAGATGACTTAGCCCGGGGACGCCCTCACGTCTTGGGTCCTTCTGGATGGGCTTTTACCCGAGGCTTGCAGGATCCAGAGTAGACACTGGAGCTGGCAAACTTGTGTCAAAACCTCATCAGCTCTCCTGTCAGGATCACTCTCCTTGGCTGGCGATTGGAAATAATGAAACTGCCTGATCCCTGCCTGAGAACTGGCAGGGCTAAAAGCAAACACAGGACCCGTGACCCCTTCAGCCCAGTGGGCAGACAACGCAGCAGCCCCAAAGTAGTCCTCAAGCTCTAGCTGGGTTGCTGTGTCTGGGCAGCAAACCCTGCGTCCACCCTTAGTAGTCCTTTTTTAGGAGGAGGCTTTACAGCACTTCTGGAAAAATGGGATTAAAAGAGAATCGCTGTTTGTATTTACAAGTTCACCAACAGTACATAAGATCCAATCTCTCCACGTCCTCTCCAGCATTTGGTTAGTTTTGTTGTTGGTTTTTTTTTTCATTGGGCTAGCATAAAGCTTGGATTCTTGAAAAAAGAGAGCAAATGGATTTTTTTCATGAACTTTTATTTATCATAGGGAATTTAATTATCTTTTTGATTGGAGTATAAATTAGCATAACTTCTTTTAAAGCATTTTTGTTATTTTCAAGGAAAATTGGCAAGTCATTGCTTGTAATCAATTTCAAGCATTGTCTTGAAGCATTCCAATCTTTTAAAATCATTTTATTCGGGGCTCGCACAACTCTTATCACAATCCATATGTACATCATTGTGTCAAGCAATTTTTGTGTGTATGTGTATGTGTGTCAAGCACACTTGTACATTTGTTTCCCTCATCATTCTCAAATCATTTGCTTTCTACTTGAGCCCTTGCTATCAGCTCCTCCTTTTTCCCCTCCCTCCCCGCTCCCCCAATCCCATGAAACCTTGATAATTTATAAATTATTGTCATTTCATGAACTTTTTTTTATTTTTTTATTTTAACAATTTATTGGGGCTGATACAATTCTTTTCACAGTTCATACATATACATACATCAATTGTATAAAGCACATCTGTACAGTCTTTGCCCTAATCATTTTTTTCTCTTTTCTTCTTTTACATTTTATTAGGGACTCAAACAACTCTTACCACAATCCATACATATACATACATCAATTGTATAAAGCACGTCCATACATTCCCTGCCCCAATCATTCTCAAGGCATTTGATCTCCACTTAAGCCCCTTGCATCAGGTCCTCTTTCCCCCCCCCCTCCCTCCCCATTCCCCCCTCCCTCATATGCCCTTGGTAATTTATACATCATTATTTTGTCATATCTTGCCCTATCCGGAGTCTCTCTTCCCCCCTTCTCTGCTGTCCCTCTCCCAGGGAAGAGGTCACATGTGGATCCTTGTAATCAGTTCCCCCTTTCCAACCCACTCACCCTCCACTCTCCCATCATCGTCCCTCACACCCTTGGTCCTGAAGGTATCATCCACCCTGGATTCCCTGTACCTCCAACCCTCATATGTACCAGTGTACAGCCTCTGTCCTATCCAGCCCTGCAAGGTAGAATTCGGATCATGGTAGTTGGGGGGAGGAAGCATCCAGGATCTGGGGGAAAGCTGTGTTCTTCATCGATACTACCTCACACCCTAATTAACCCATCTCCTCTCCTAAACCCCTCTATGAGGGGATCTCCATTGGCCGACACTTGGGCCTTGGGTCTCCACTCTGCACTTCCCCCTTCATTTAATATGATATATATACATATATACACATACATATATACATATAAACATATATACACATACATACACACACTTATATCTTTTTTTTTTTTGCATGATGCCTTATACCTGGTCCCTTGGGCACCTCGTGATCGCCCTGGCCGGTGTGCTTCTTCCATGTGGGCTTATTTGCTTCTGAGCTAGATGGCCGCTTGTTCACCTTCAAGCCTTTAAGACCCCAGACACTATCTCTTTTGATAGCCGGGCACCATCAGCTTTCTTCACCACATTTGCTTATGCACCCATTTGTCTTCAGCGATCCTATCATGGAGGTGTGCAGTCAATGATATGATTTTTTGTTCTTTGATGCCTGGTAACTGATCCCTTTGGGACCACTCGATCACACAGGCTGGTGTGTTCTTCCATGTGGACTTTGTTGCTTCTGAGCTAGATGGCCGCTTGTTTATCTTCAAGCCTTTAAGACCCCAGTCACTATCTCTTTTGATAGCCGGGCACCATCAGCTTTCTTCACCACATTTCCTTGTTCACCCACTTTGGCTCCAGCCGTTGTGTTGGGAGAGTGAGCATCATAGAGTTCCAATTTAATAAAAGAAGGTATTCATGCATTGAGGGAGTGCTTGAGTAGAGGCCCAAGGTCCTTCCGCCACCTTAATACTTGACCTATAAATATAGACACATAGATCTATTTCCCCATCCTCCTATATATATTTGCATGTACATGTCTTTGTCTAGACCTCCATGAATGCCCTTTGACTCCTAGCTCTTTCCTCCATCTCCCTTGACCTTCCCCCTGCCCTACTACCATGCTTCATCGCCACCTGGGCTAGAGTATACCTCTTCTCTAAGCAACCTTACCCTTGATCATTTCCCATCAGGCCTGCCACTTCCCCTTCTCTACCATTTGGGGTCCCATGTTTTTCCCTTGTCCCTGGGTTTGTTAACACCACTTCCTTACTCCCCCTACCCCCCCACCCCAAGTCCCCCCGGAACTGTCGGTCCCGTTGTTTTTCCTCCAGATAATTCATCCAGCCTGTCCTATTCAGACAGACCTGTGGAGTCACTAACATGCACGAAAACTAGACAGAGGAAAACAAAGCAACAGTATACAACCAGACAACAAAACAACAAAAACAAACCACTGAAAAAGAACAGAACAAAACAGTTCACAAGAGAAAAGCTTGTAGTTAGTTCAGGGATCGTTTGCTGGCCCTTAGGAGCGCTTTCCAGTCCAGTCTGTTGGGGCACCACGCCCTGGCCCCAAAGTCCACTTTCAGCATTCCCTGGGGACCTTGCCACTCCATTCCCTTGCTGTTCCGCTGCACTCCCCCAGTGATTTGCTTCGGTGTGGTGGGATCAGGTCAGGTGCAATTCCCACACTGTGTCTCCGGTGCTGTCCCCTGTATCGCCCTTAGTCACTGAGGGGCATTATGTCTCATAGTAGGGCCAGCCATGTTGTTCTCTCTGTGGACTGGCTGCTCTACTCAGGAACATCATCATCACGGCCTGGTGGGCCAGGCTGTGCTCCACTCTCTCCTCCTGCCCCTTCATCTGCTCCCGTGTGCTCTGATCAGATATGTCCATCTCCCATAGCTGCAGAGTCAATGTCGTCCTTCGGAACAAATTCTTTTCGGGGGAGGGGCAGGAATCCACTTAATTTATGGTGCTGGGGCCAGCCTCCCAGACCTCTCCACCGGTTCCCTCCTCCACGCCGGGATATTGCATTCACACCTTGCGACACTGGGTTGAAGTCTGGTCCCACTTTCCCTGTGGAGATATAAACAATACCCTTCCCTTGGGTGGATTAATGCCCCATGACCCCACTACCCTTTTCTTCCTTGTATTCATCCTTTTGTTTTCCTTTCCCCACCTCCTCCACCATTGTCTACCATGTACATCCCTGGTTTTGGCATTTCATGAACTTTTAAAAGCCTCCTTGTATGGAAAAAAAATGGATCTTGATTCCTAGAGAAGGGTGGCCCTAGGTCTCTGTCAATGATGCTGGGCTCTGGCTTGTGGCAGCAAGGCCCTTTCTGGCCTCTTGGGCTGTCCCTATAAGGTGTCCCTGTGGGCTGGGCCCTGAGCCGAGAGGCTCCTCTCCTCATGGAGGCCTCTCTCCTGGGGCTCCACGCCCACCTGGTCTCGTGCACACGGCCCCAGAGAGCTTTTGTCCCAGCTATGGGGATGCCCAGAGCATGTGCTCACTGTGACTTCCGTGTCCTGTCAGGCGAAGGGGGGATCGATGGAGATGGAGACATCACCCGCCCAGAGAACATCACTGCTTTCCGGAATTTTGTCCTGGATAACACAGACCGCAAGGGGGTCCACTTTCTGATGGCTGATGGGGTAAGTGGATTTTTCTCCACAGGGTGATCCTTTTAAGAATCCAAAATTGTCAAGGCTTGAGAACTGTTTCTGACTTTGCTTCATTTCGTCCTTCAGCTGTCCCCGCAGGTGGTAGCTCCTTATTCAGCTAACAGGGTGGCATGAGTTTATCGTCTCTCTGCAGATTTTCTTTCTTTTGTTTTTTTCTCTACAGATTTTCAGTGGTAGTTTTGTAGACTGTGATGTGTGGAGAGCTTTGCATGGAGCAAGGTGAACCATCCCAGTGCCCTTTCCTAAGGGCTGCTGCTTGGCTGTGAGATGTGGGGGAGGGAGATGGCAAAAGTGAATGGGAAAAACACTTGGCTCATTTGTCACCTTGGTGCCGTTGGCATTCCACTCTTGGCAGATGGGCTGACAGAGGTCCACATCGCCAAAGACAGCCTCCCGGGGAACTGTGGGAGGCTCTGAGCCTGAGCTGCTAGCGCGGGAGCAGCCGTGCTCCAGAGCAGCTGTGGAGGCCCGCCACAGCTTTGCGAGCCCCGACTCTTCCCCAGGAACCTGGCCCGGCAGAGGCACTGTTCTCTGGATCGAGCCTCCGGGTAGTCCAGACAGAGGCAGTTGTACACAAGGTCATGTGGCAGAAGTGGAGAGAAGCCCCTGCTCTAGCAGGAGCCGCCCGGCAAGGTGCGGGAAGGAAGACGATTGGATGGCCTCCGGCTCACCACAGGGCACAGTGCAGAGCAGGTAGCATCCGACAGGCCGGGAGTGACCTGAGGGGTCTGCTGAAGCCACATAATGCCGGTCACCTGAGCTTGATTTTTGTCTTGTTTTAAATTGATTTCCATCAATAAACATGTATTTTGAGCAGCATCTGTCAGTGTGGAAGACATTGTGGCAAGGACTAAGCTCTTCATGGCAGAATGGAGTTGGGGAGACCTGGCTGGCCACACTACAGCAGAAGGAAGCCTCCTTTACTAAAACAAAACATAAATAAATTATACATATACATAGATGGTATTTTTGGTGAGTGTGTGCATTGCAAAGTAGGATTCCATTGAGCAGTTTCTATACATAGGATTCGATGTCATGGAATACATATTTTTACAACATGTCAACTTGCTCATCAAGCCTCTTCTCGTAGCTTCATTTCCAGTCATCTCGTTCTCTTGCCCCATACCGTCTCATCTTTGTTTTAGGGTGATTGTTGACCAGTTGGTCTCATAAAAAGGCTTCCAAAAGGTTATAGTCTCTATTTTGTGAGTCATTCTTGTTCTTTCCTGGAAGATGGTTTTGTTTCAGGGTTTAATGAGCTTAATTAGTCAAATGACTGTGGACTTTTAGGAACTTGAGTTCCAAGTCCATGCGTTTCTCTCATTCTGTTGTCTGTTGGGTTCCTGCTCAGAGTAGTTGGAGTGGCGGCCACGCGCCATCTACATGCGGTCTCAGGTCGTGGCTCGTGTAGACGATCAGTCCGGTAGGCAGGAGTCTTCTTTGAGTCTTTGGCTTCTTCCATTCTCGTTTGTTCCACACGAGTAGAGAGCAGTCCTTGTATCTTGGATGGCTGCTCACGAGCTGTGAAGACCCCAGGGATTCCTCATCAAATAGGATGTGGGATGTCGGCTCTGTGAACTCTATCTTCACAGTTGACCAAGTAGCCCCAAGAATTTGATCCTAGCCTTCAGACTCAGAAAATGAGATGTACCTGGTCGTGTGTATGCAGTGTCCAGACGGCTTCTGCAGGATTATTTTATAAGTATGACTATATGTGCATGCACACACATCTGTATGTAATAGAGATGTAGCTATGTGTACTTGCATGTATACTTGTGTATAGAACATTTTTTGTTGGTGCAAAATTATATATGAAGATAAGCCCAAAAATATTGCTACAAACGCATAGAAACCATTATTAAACACAAATGTCAAACTATACAACCGATCTTTCTTAGTACATCCTCCGTCTAGATCTATGGAGCACCGAAGGAGGAGTTCTCACCCTTCTCAGCCTCCTTCCCCAAGAAGCCTGCGCTTTGACCCGCCCATGTCCGTCCAGCTGGCACTTGTGGCCTCCTCAAGGGAGGGGCTCACATCTTGTTCCACTGAAGTGTTCACTGAGTTTGGGGAACAAGAAGGAGTTCGACAGGGGCAAGGTCAGGGCTGTAGGGCGCATCGAATGAAGTTTCCTGATGAAATGTTTGTAGGACGGCTCTTATTACCGGATGTCAAAGAATCAGCAGGTGCATAGTTGTGATGGGAACAAATTCCTCAGTGCAACTTTTGTGACCTTTTTCTCACCAGGGCGGTTTTTAATTTTTTTGAAACTTCTTCCTCAGAAGCTCTCAGATTTGTTCAGTGTCCATTGAAATAATCTATCAAGAGTTCCTTTAGGGAACCTCCAAAACCAGCATCACCTCCTGAGCCGACCTTGTTGCCTTGAATTGTACGAGCCCAGGAAGCCAGTTTTGAGTAAACCTCTTTGGGGAGATAGCCTAAAGAAACTAAGACCAGTGTGTTAGTGAGAGAACTTGTCTGTAGCTCTTTACCAATCGCAGAGACGTGTTTAAGCACCTTCTGCTTGGAATAAGCCTGTGCATGTGTGAGCTGAAACCCTAGTGTCAGTACTTGATTTACCCTCATATACCTTATCCTTTACCAAACCTGTCCCTTTGTTTTGTATATTTCATACTTTGATCACTTACCTTGGTCAAGCTGTACGTACATCACCAGCATTCGATACTGCCTTTCCCATTACCAAAAGTAATACATGTCTGTTATCAAACTACGGCCCGTGGGCCACCTGTGGCCCGCCAAGGACATTTATGCAGCCCGTCAGGTGTTTTTGCCGCCGCTGCCTGTCCTGCTTAGCAGCCAACTTGTCCAGTGTGCTTAGGAAGTTGTTCATAGTTTTTTTTTTAACTATAGTCTGCCCCTCCAACGGTCTGAGGGACAGTGAACTGGCCCCTTGTTTAAAAAGTTTGAGGACCCCTGATCTAGAGAGTTAGTCCCCTTCTCTCCCACCACCCATACTGGGTAACACATGCAGTGAGTACTGAGAAAGAACTGAGTACTTAGAAAGGGCTTCAAAAAATGCATGGTTAGGGCCGGCAACAGCTCAAGACATGTCCCCTCACTGGAGCATACTGTCATAGAGGACAATACTGGGACCCACAGCGAGGAGTTAGTCCAGTATGAACCTCCCCACCCAACCCCTACCCCCAACCCCCCGCAGCGGGGCGAGCCAAGAAGGGAACCTAACATAACAGCAACAAGAGCAAAGCAAAGACACAAAGCCCCTGAAGAGTCCCCCAAATAGACTTCCAGCTAGGAGAGGCAGCTCCCAGAACCCCCCAGGACCAGTGAGGAGAGCCATACAGGTCAGCAGGCAGACGTAGAATTAAGTTGTTCCCCCCCCCCAAATCTTTTGTTTTCTTTTTGTTTCTTCTGTTATTGTTGGTTTGCCTACGTGTATATAAGATAGGCCTGGGAAGCAAGCTCGGGGAGAAAGCAATGGGACCAAGAGTCCCGGAGGGACTGTGGGCAGAAGGAGGTTGATGAAGGGAGTGGTGAGCAAACAATGGCTTAGACAGGAAACAACTAGGGAATTAAAATTAACGACGAGGAGAATGTGTTGATCCTGAGGGTGTTGGAGCAGCAGCAATCTAGCTGAGAGGAATTACTAAGAGGTAGAAGTAGGGCGAGTGTGATGGTGGGGCAGGAGGAAGGTGAAAGGAAACAGAGGAACGATCTAGGAAGCAAAGCTATGGATAGTGTATAAGCATAGGTGTGTATACATATTAATACATTAATTCATAAAAATTGGGGTGTTGGCCCATGTACGTATATTTATATGGCAATATGCTGAGGTTGTGGATGGACTTTGGGCCTCTGCTCATGCCCTCCTTCAGTGCAGGAACACTTTGTTCTAACAACTTGGCATTCTGTGATGCCCATTCTCCTGACTCAGTTGCAAATGTGGTGAAGAAAGCAGATGGTGTCAGCTATCAAAAGATACAGCATAAAAAAAAAGATATAGCATCTGGGGGTCTTAAGGGCTTGAAGTTAAACAAGAGGCCATCTAGCAGAGAAGCAACAAGCCTACACGGAAGAGGCACACTAGCCTGTGTGATGAGGTGTCACCGGAATGGGGGAACATGCATTAGAAGACCCAAAACAAACCATATTGTTGATAACGAGGGGTGTCTGTAGACAATGGGACATCCCCTCACAGAGGGGTCACAGGGAAGGGATGAGTCAATCAGGGTGCAGTAAAGCACTGTTGAAACACACAATACTCCTCTGGTTCCTTGAGGCACCTTACCCCCCTCTATCATGACCCCAGCCCTGCCTTTCACTGAGTATGTGCACAGGTACAGATAAGACATAAGAGCTCACGACACATGGAATCCAGGAACAGGATGAAGTAGCGATACCAGGAGGGGAAAGGTTGGGAGTGGAGGGGAAGAAGGGGGAACCAACCGTGATGATCGACACATAACACATAACTGCCCCCCCACCTCTGGGGGGATGAACAACAGAAACTGTGGGGGAAGGGAGACAAGCGGTCGGTGTAAGATATGAAAATAATAATAAATTTATATCATGGGGCCACGAGGGTGGGGGTGGTGGTGAGGGCAAGAGGAGCTGCCACCAAGGGTGCAATAGAAAATAATGATGGCAACATATGTACAAATGTGCTTGATACAATTGATGTTTGGATTGTTACAGGAGCTGTAAGAGCCCTCAATACAGTGTTAAAAAAAATGCATGGAAAAAGAGTTAAAAATGATGTAATTTTCCCATGAACTTTTTGAAGCCCCCGGTATGTAGCTTTTGTTTTCTTCTAAAAGTGTGACCACACAATACGTGCCTTTTGGCGATTGACATATTTCATTTAGCATAATATCTTCCAGATTCATCCAGGCTCTAATGTTAGTCTTTGTGACTACCTAGTGTTCTGTTTTGTGTAGCTACCACTTTATGTGTATCCATGCACCCGTTGCTGGATACTTAGGTTGTTGCCACTGTGAATGGTGCTGCCCTGAACACAGTGTGCAGGATCTGTCTGTGCCGCTGCTTTTCTAAGATGCGTACCTGGGAGAGGGATTGCTGGATCCTAAGTGTTTTTCTCTTCCCAATGTTTTGAGGAATGCCATACTGTTTTCCATATGGTTGTATCATTTTATAGACCCATCAGCAGTGGGTAAGGGTTGTAATCTCCCTATATCCTTGCAAGTGCTTGTGCTGGTTAATGAGTTTGGACAACGGCCTTTAATTTGTGCCTGGATGGTTACTCCTCAGCAGCACATGTTTTTGGTCTAAGACCTCTTTGGTGGAGTGTGTGTTCACATGCTTTGCCCAGTTTTTAATTAGCTGTTAGTCCTTTTGTTGTTGAATTTCTGAAGTTTTCTGTATATTTTGGGGTGTACACCCTTACTGGATTTTTGGTTCTTGAAGATTCCTCCTCATACCCCCATTGTAGATGTTGTCTTTTTACTCTTTTGGTAAGATTTAAAGCAGAAATATTTAATTTTTATGTGATCCTAGTAATCAGATTTGTCTACTGCTATTTGTGCTTTTATAGTTGTGTTTGACAGTCTACGTTTGAAAAACATTAGCCCCCACGATTATGTGTCTATATTATCTTGAGGAATTTTATAGTTTTAGCTTTACTATTTAGATCTTTAATGCATTCTGAGTCATTTTTTTGTGTATGGGTGGAGGCATGGATTGTTTCATATTTCTGCTAAATGTGTATCCAGTTTTTCCCAATACCATTTGTGAAAGAGACTTTTTCTTCCCATGGAATGGACCTTGGTCCCTAATGGATTAATTTCTGAGTTCTCAGTTCTGCTCCACTCCTCTGTGTGCCTGTGCCAGGCCATTTTGATTACCATGACTGTATGGTGTAATTGGAAGTCAGGGACTATAAGACCTCTCTGTTATTTTTCAAAATTGCTTTGGCTATTCAGGGCCTCTTTCCTTTCCGTATAAAGTTAATGCTTAGTTATGAGGTTTCAGTACAGAAAAGAATGTTGTAAGAATTTGGATTGGGATTACTATGTACTTATAGATCATTTTGGGTAGTACTGACATTTTCACAATACTAAGCCTACCAGTCCATGAGCACAAAATGTTTTTCCTTTTATGCAGGTCTCTGTTAGTCGGTGGTAATAGCATTTTATTTATAGTTGACTAGTCAAGGGAGCACAGTACTCACAGGTGATACTGTTTACTGTATATACTTGTCTATAAGCCGAGTTTTCCAGCATATTTTAATTTTAATATCTTTATTATCTTTAAAAAATCATTTTATTGGGGGCTCTTACAGCTCTTAGGACAATCCATACATACATCCATTGTACATTTGTTTACATCGTCATTCTCAAAACATTTGCTTTCTACTTGAGCCCTTGGTATCAGCTCATTTTTTCCCTCCCTACCTGTTCTCCCCTCCCTCATGAACCCTTGATAATTTATAAATTATTATTATTTTATCATATCTTACACTGCCCGACATCTCCCTTTACCCACTTTTCTGTTGTCCATCCCCCAGGAAGGAAGTTATATGTAGATCCTTGTGATCGGTTCCTCCTTTTTCCCTTCTCTTCTCTCCACCCCCCCAGTATTGCCACTCTCACCACTGGTCTTGAGGGATTCATCTGTCCTGAATTCCTTGTGTTTCCAGTTCCTGTCTGTACCAGTATATAGCTTCTGGTTTCTCTGGATTTGTAAGGTAGAATTGGGATCATGATAGCGGTGAGAGGAAGCAAAATGTTTTGAGAATGATGAGGGCAATGAATGTACAAATGTGCTGTACACAATTAATGTATGGATGGATTGTGATACGAATTGTATGAACCCCTAATAAAATGAGTAAAAAGATAAATTAAATAAAAGAACTAGAGGAAAGTTGTATGTTTCATAGGTGCTACACTGCACCCTGACTGACTCGTCTCCTCCCCATGCCCCTTCTGTAAGGGAATGTCCAGTTGCCTACAGATGGGCATTGGGTCCCCACTTTGCACTTCCCCTCATTCACAATGATAGGATTTTTTGTTCTTTGATTCCTGATACCTGATCCCATTGACAGCTTGTGATCACACAGGCTGGTGTGCTTCTTCCATGTGGGCTTAGTTGCTTCTCAGCTTGATGGCCACTTGTTCACCTGGAAGCCTTTAAGACCCCAGACACTATATCTTTTGATAGCCGGGAACCACCAGCTTTTTTTTAACCACATATGCTTATGCACCCGCTTTGTCTTCAGTGATCGTGGCAGGAAGGTGAGCATCATGGAATGTCAGTTTAATAGAACAGAGTATTCTTGCATTGAGGGAGTACTTGAGTAGAGCTCCAATGTCCATCTTCAGCACATTTTTAATGCAGTTTTTGTGGTAAAATTAGGTGCCTCCGCTGATATTTGGGTCGGCTTATACTCGAGTATTTTAGAAATCTAGTATATGGATGAAGGGTGACTTCTGGGAGCGGCGTCAGTTCCAGGTTTATAGGGAATGCCAGGATGACTCGTTTGGTGGTCCCTTTATTTTATTGGTCTAGTACATCTCACCTTTTCAGGAATTTGAGTTTGGTTCTAATTTTTCTCCCATTCTCTCCAGGGCTTTTCCTGGTATCCTCAGAATGACTGGTAGTGACAGCCAAGTACCATCGAGTTCTCATCTCAGAGCGGATGAGACCATGGTGCAGGTGGGCTCTTAGTTCTGTGACTGTTCCTTTCATCCTCTTGCTCCAGTCCAGTAGACACTACTAGCTGTATCTTAGAGGACCACTTGCCAGCTTCCAAGACCCCAGCCGCTACCCACTGAACTAGGGTGTAGAACAGAAACTTGACAAGGTTGTCCCAAGAGTTTGTGGCCTTAAAGCAAGAAATCAATCCCGCATAGTATTTGGAAGTCTCCATAACTGGGTCTCCTCTGTGCTGTATGGTCGAGAATTTTGCATCTTTATTCACGAGGGAGATGGGTCTGTAATTTTCTTTGTTTACGATACCTTTACCGGTTTTGGCATCAAGGTGATGCTGACCTCCTAGAATGAGTTTGGTAATACTTCCTCTTATATAAGAAGAACCTCTGGTTTCTTCTGAAATCTTTCGGGAGGGAGGCTCCCCCAGGAGTAGCAGCACACTTTCCTTGAGCAAGCACTGTGGCTCAAACCTTGCCAGCTGGAGGAGGAATGCCATAGTCTTGGCATAGATAGCTAAGTGGGTGCTGTGGGAAGCCCGTGGTCAGCTAAGAGCCTCCGCGTTTGTCAGAGCAGTGCTCACCGTCTGTTCATTGGGCAGCACAGTGATTGAGGACTCACACCACTCTTACTCTTTGGGTGTTGTTGGGTCTCACCTAGCACTCTGTTCTGTGGCTTGTAGTTGGCTGTCACTAAGCCAATGTTTTGCCTTTGTTCTCCCCTTCTCTCCCTTTGGATTCCCTACATGAGTTTAAACTTTTTCTGGACCATCTCCTTGGAAACTCATGCCCTGGGAATGAAGCGCTGGAAAGGGGCACAGAGCCAGTGTGCCAGCCTGAGTGCTCATGCTGGCGCCATCTGTGATATTGTGTCTGACCAGTCAGGAGGTGGTGGTCAGTGAACACACTTAAACAGCAGCTAGAGGAAGACGAGGTTGGAATGTGTTTTTGATCCTCCTTTCTCTTCTACACCCCTGTCCTTGTTCTCTCCCTTCAGGGTTTCTCGGTGGAAGGGCAGGAGAATCTGCAGGAGGTCCTCAGCAAGCAGCTGCTGCTGTGCCAGTTCCTCATGGCGCTGTCCATTGTCCGCACAGGTGATGCTTCTGTAGCCTCTCCTCCCTCTAGGACTCGCCAGGGGCCAATACATGTATGTGGGCTGGGTTAGGAAGTTAAGTCTTTTTCTCTCAGGTGGCTAAGTGAAAACTGTAGGGAAGAGTCCCCAAACCAACCTACCAATCAATCCATTTCCTTTTAGTTGATTCCACTTCATAGTCACCCTATGTAGGGTTTCGAAAGCTATCTATCTTTACAGGAACAGATAGTCTCATCTGTCTCCCAAGGAGCAGCTGGGGATTTTGACCCTCCAACCTTGTGGTTAGCAGTACAACACTTACTGGACGGATGCCTCCACCAGGGCTCCATATATACCAGAAACCAAACTCACTGCTTTCGACTTGCTTCAGATTCATAGCAACCCTGTAGGAAACCTTTGGGTTTCTAAGGCTGTAAATCGTTATGGGAGCAGAAAACCTTATCTTGTCCAGTAGAGTGATTGGTGGGTTCCAGCTGCTGACCATGTGGTAAACAGTCTTCTGACCTCTTGAATTGCCACTGACTTTGAATGGGCCCTGCTTCGCTGATTTGGTCACATTTATACCCTGAGACCAACTTAACTCCTGGAATTGAACTGACTTGTCCCTTTTCTCCTTTCTAATCCAGGAGGCCACTTTATTTGTAAAACCTTTGACCTGTTCACACCATTTAGCGTGGGGCTCATTTACCTGCTGTACTGCTGCTTTGAACGAGTGTGTCTCTTTAAGCCAGTTACCAGCCGTCCAGCCAACTCAGAGAGGTGAGGCTGTCTTCTCTTCCACCAAGTTGGCTAAACTTCAGAACAGTGAATGAATCCTGGGGTGTCTCCCTGGCATGACCTCTCAAAGCACATTAAGAAACTCAACATCACAGAGGTTATTAGAGGTGCTAGGAGCCAAGATTTTGGAATCTGATAGGTCTCAAGAGGTACCAGTTCCACCTGTGTCTTCGTGTGGGAATGCTCACACGCACGTCTGGGTTCCTCTAGTTGGCCCTGGGTGGAGAGGTGGCCAGTAGTAAGGGTGCCTGGAGGGACTTGTTCTGGGAAGGGGCACGGAGGTTGCCTGTCAGAGGCATCGCTGGCACCTCAAGTGGGACGCGGCACACGACGTCAGGAGAGTCCAAGGGGCTGGTTTAAAACAGACTTCTGGGTCCATCCCTGGGAGGTCGGATTCAGTAGGCTCCCCAGGTGATGGAGATGTAGTCAGCCTACTCAGGGCAGCTGAGACCCACTGCCATAGAGGAACACCACACCTGCTGCCATCAAGGCGATTCCAAATCATAGCAGCCATATAGGACAGACTAGACCTGCCCTGTGGGTTTCCAAATCTGTGGATCTTTACGGAAAAGAAAGCTTCTAGCCTCTCTGCCCCCCACCCCTCTCTCTCTCTTACTGGTGGATTTACACTGCTGACCTTGAGGTTAGCAACATATCTTGTAACCCACTATGCCCCAAGGCCCCTAGAGAAGGAGACGTTTCAGCATACAGGGAAGGGGTAGAGGCACGTAAAGTCTGTGTATAAATGCAAGGCTGAACAGGGAGTCTTTGTAGCCTCATGACTCGGCAAGAGGCTGATGGAGATGGGATGTGTGCAGAGGAAGTCCTCGCATAGTGCACTGACGAGCTTCTCTTGGCAGGTATGTGGTGTGCAAAGGCCTGAAGGTGGGCATAGATGATGTGCGGGATTACCTCTTCGCAGTGAATATTAAACTCAACCAACTGCAAAAAACAGATTCTGACGTCAGCCTGGTGGTCCCTATGGAGGTGATCAAGGGGGACCAGGAATTTACCGACTACATGATCCGGTCCAATGAGAGGTAAGCAAGCCGGGTGCCTTTTGCTGGCTTCCTGGCATATGGACAAAGACCAGAGTGAAGGTCTGCTTGACTGGCTCCTGGCACCACTTTGCCAATTCTGACAGATTGGTACGTGGGGTTGGTCTGCTCCTTCCAGAACTCCCTGGGACGTTGGTTATCTCGGGGCATTTCACCCTGCTGCTGTTCCCCACCCTGAGGGTGAAGGTGAGTCCCTGGCAGGAACCATCCTTGGGAGGCCATCATGGTGGTTGCTTGTGAGGCCCCCTGTATGGACGCATGAGCTGGCTGGAAAGCAAGTTCATACCATGTCTTGGAAATGTCTTGCACCAAGGCTTTTGCCAGCTTTAGAGTTCCCTAGGCGGATGTCTAAATGCAGTTTGTTTGTTTGCTTTTTCTATGAATTGTTCTTCTCATTCTAGTGGTGGTAATTGGAAGCTGTAGCAGTTGGCTCATTGTTCTCTAAGTGAACAGGCCTTAAGGCAAGGTATTTTTGAGATAGGCTTGAGGCTTTTAGAAGAGCAGCACATCAGTAAAAATGCTCTTAGGAAATTCAACAGTGGTTGGAAAGGCCATAATTGTGGGCTGATTTCCTAGTCACCCATAGGAGTTTGAGGGTATGACCTTGGAGAATCATAGACGGGGCGAGGAAGTCTTTATTTGCAGGGTAGACTTTTATCTTATCTGGCATTACGTGGTGTTTCAACTTTCCACAGCACTGCCATCTTGCTGTGGAAGCCTGGTAAGTAGTATAGAGGTTACACATTGGGCTGCAATCTACATGGTCAGCAGTTTGAAAACAACTGCAGCCCCAAGTGTGAACGACTGGGCTTTCTACTCCCGTGAACAGTTACTGTCTTGGAAACTCACAAGGGGTCGTTGCCAGTCATCATTGACTGGATGGCACAACGAGAAGGCATCTTTTGATGAGGCTGTCCATCTTTACGGGAGCAAAAAGCCTCATCCTTTTCTTGTCCAGTGGCTGATGGGTTCGAACTGCTGACCGTGGTTAGCAGTCCAACTTGTAACCCACTGTGCCTCCAGGGCTCTTACAGCCTGCACGGTTGTGTTGTCCTCTTTCAGGCTACTGGGAATAAGCTGCTGCTTACAGACCTTCTTTTGTAAGGTATGTATGGGTAGACCAATGTGCAAGAGTGGGAAGATCACTCTTTAACCATGCTGGTTTTTAAAGTAGCTGTACCGTTTTATATTCCCTCCGGTAGAGTATGAGTTCTGGTTGCTGTACATCCTTGCTGACATTTGCTGGTGTCGTCGCTTTCATTTCAGCTGTTTTGGTCGGGTACAGTGTTACCTCAGGGTTTGAACTTGCGTCTCTGTGATAGCTAGGGATACTGAGCCTTTTCTCTTGTGCTTCTTAGCTATTTGTAAGCCTTTTATGAAGAGTCTATTTGAGACTTTAGGCTATTTTAAAACATTGATCTTTCGTTTTCTAAACTGAGGAATGATTTATTCTGGTTACAAGTCCTGTGTCATATGTATGCATTGTGAATATTTTTCCTTAGGCTGTGACTCGGCAATTTGTTTTCTTAATGGTGCCTTTGATAAGCATACGTTTTAAATTTCAATGAGGAAGTCTAATTTATCGGCTTTTTTCACCCTTTTCTTTTGATTAGTGATTTTTTGTGTTCTTTCGAAACATTTGCCTGCACCAAGGTCATGAGACTATCCTGTTTTTCATCTAGAAGCTTTATAGTTGTAGAGTTGGTATTTAAGTGTACGATCTACTTGGCATTTTTATGTATGTTGATGTAGGGGTTGGGGTCTTTTTTATTTATTTAAATGGATGTCCAGTTCTAGCACCATTTGTTGAAAAGCTCTCGTTTTTTGCCATTTAATTGATTTGCCAACGTTGCTGAAAATTTCTTGACCCTGTGTGTGTGGGTCTGTTCCTGGGCTCACTATTCTGTTTCATGGAGCTCTGCTCTATCCTTTGCTTAATTACTCGATTACCTGAATGAATGAATGAGTGAATGAATGAATGAATGAAAGAAAGAGTGAATTGAGGAGCATTGCCTATTCACTCGATTACCTGAAAGAAAGAAAGAAAGAAAGAAAGAAAGAAAGAAAGAAAGAAAGAAAGAAAGAGGAGCATTGCTCTATCCTTTGCCTATTCACTTGATTAATAGAAAGAAAGGAAGGAAGGAAGCAGAGAGAGTGAAAGAGAAAACAAGCAAGCTCTGGGGTCAGATAGCTTATGTTTTCTAGCATGATTCTTTTTCAAGATTGTTTTGACTCGGCTAGGTGTTTTGTATTTCCATATAAATTTTAGATTTAGCTTCTCAGTTTCTACCAAGAGCCTGCTCAAGTTTTAATGGATTACATTGAATTTATGGATCAATTTGGGGAGAATTGACACCTTAACAAAATTGAATCCTCCAATTCATGAGCAAGAAATACCTATCCATTTCTGGTGTCTTTCTCAGCAGTGTCTTATCGTTTCATGTAGAGGTCTTCATATTCTTTTGTTAAGAATTTTATGGGTTTGGGATACTATTGTAAATGGTATTTTTACAATTTGATTTTCTAATGTTTCATTGCTTGCATATGAATGTGCGATTGATTTTGGTGTATTGGCTGTGCGTCCTGTGTGACGGTGCTCGGTTTGCTTGTTCTAATAGGTTTGGGTAGAGTCCTTAAATTTGCGTACATAATAGTGTCCTCTGCAAAATGGAGCCTGGGCTTCTCTTTCCCTTTCCCTTTCTGGCTTGACTCCACTGATTCACACCTCCAGCCTGGGGCTGGATCCAAGTAGTGAGAGTGGGCATTTTACCTTAGTTCTTGATTTTTAAGCTGAAAGCATTTCACCATTTAGGATGATGTTCGTTGCAGGTGTTTTCGTGGCTGTGTTTTATCAGGTTGAGGAAGCCTCTACCATATTTTAGTTTGCTGATAATTTTTCTCATGAATGTATGTTTAATTTTGTCGAGTACCATTTCTGTGTCTTCAGAAACGATCACTGGAATTTTCTTCTTTATTCTGTTAATGCAGTGAGTTACAATGACTGACTTTAAATGGCAAACCAGTGTTGTGGTTCTTGAGGCAGCCCTGATCCATCATCCATCATCCATCACCTTTAGATATTGCCATATGTGGTTTTGCTAATATTTTGATCAAGCTTTTTGTGCATCCATGAACAATCTATGGTCTCTACTTTTGTATTCTCTTGACATCTGTATTTGCCACAGTTCTGGTCTCAGAAGATGACATGGGGAATGTTAGTGCTCCTCTTCTATTTTCTGAAATAATTTGTAGTTTTTCTTCCTTATGTCTTTGGTAGAATTTAATAGTAAAGCCATTTGAGCCTGGATTTTGCTTTCAAGGAAGTTTTAAAGTTCAATTTCTTATCAGAGATGGAAATCTCTCAGTTTTCTTTTTCTTGTCATGAGTTTTCAATGAATTTGTGGTTTTCAGTTAATATAATCGTTCACCTAAATCAGTGATTCTCAACCTGTGGGTCAAGGGTGTCGAGTGACCCTTTCATAGGGATCACCCGATTCGTAACAGTAGCAAAATGACAGTGATGAAGTAGCAATGAAAATAATTTTATGGTGGGAGGGGGTCACCACCACATGAGGAACTGTATGAAAGGGTCGCGGCATTGGGAAGGTTGAGAACCACTGACCTGAAGTCTTGGATTTTCTGGCATAGAGTCGGCCCCAGTATCCCCTTTATTCCCTTCAGTATATGTAGGGTCTGGTGGCATTCTTTCTCTACTTCTTCGTATTAGCAGTTTGTTCTCTCTCATTTCTTCTTGATTACTTTCATTAGACGTTTAACCACTCCTAAGTTTTAAAAGTGCCAACTCATAACCTGACACTCATTTTTAAAAATTTCTGTTGTTGTGCTTACTGTGGGCAAGTTAGTCTCCTTGTGCCAGCTCCATTGATTGCAGCGTTCTAATGGATAGAGAATTAGACGCTATGTGCACTTCTCTTTAAGGACTCCTTTAGCACAGTCCTGACTTTTGATATGTTAGCTTTTCATTATCATATGGTTCAAAATAGTTTTACAATTCTCTTGTGTTTTATTCTTTGGTTCATAGAGTATTTAGATGTGTGGTATGGAATATCCACATGTTAATTGTGATTTTCAAGGTATCTTAATAGGATTGAATACCATTGCACTCAGAGAACACATATTATGATTCTGATCCTTCGAGATTTATTGAAGCTTGTTTGATAGTCCTGTTATATTATCTGTCTTGGCGAATGCTACTGTTGGATATAGTTTCTATAAATGTTATTTGGTCAAGTCGATTCATTGTAATTTTCACAACTTTCTTTGGTTTCAGACATTTGATTGAGAGCTCTTAGAGCTCTTGTAACAATCCATACATCAGTTGTATCAAGCACATTTGTACATATGTTGCCATCATTATGTTCTAGATATTTATTTTCTATTGAGCCATTGGTGTCAGCTCCTCTCCCCTTTTCATATCTTCTAGAGCAGTGGTTTTCAACTTTTCTAATGCCGAGACCTTTTAATACAGTTCCTCATGTGGTGGTGACCCCCAAACCATAAAATTATGTTCTTTGCTACTTCCTAACTGTAATTTTGCTACTGTTATGAAGGGGCAACCTCTATGAAAAGGTTGTTTGACCCCCAAAGGGGTTACGACCCATTGGTTGAGAACCACGATTCTAGATCTTTTTTATTTAATTTCTTACTTTATTAATAGACACAGCACATAGCTGCTATTTTAAAAATCATTTTATTGGAAGCTTGTACAACTCTTTTTTTTCGTAAACATTTTATTAGGACTCATACAACTCTTATCACAATCCATACATATACATACATCAATTGTGTAAAGCACATCTGTACATGCTTTGCCCTCATCATTTTCAAAGCATTTGCTCTCCACTTAAGCCCTTTGCATCAGGTCTTTTTTTTCCCCCCTCCCTCCCGCTTGTACAACTTTTATCACAATTCATACATTGATCCATTGTGTCAAGCACATTTGTACATTTGTTGCCATCGTCATTCTCAAAACATTTTCTTTCTACTTGAGCCCTTGGTATCCACTCATTCCCCCCCCCCATTGAACCCTTGATAATTTATAAATTATTATTATTTTTTTCATGTCTTACACTGATTAGTGTCTCCCTTTACCCACTTTTCTATTGTCCATCCCCCTGGGAGGGGGTTATAGATAGATCATTGTGTTTGGTTTCCCCTTTTCCCCCCTCACTTTCCCCTTCCCCCCCCCCCCAATATGGCTACTCTCAATATTGGTCCTGAGGGGTTTATCTGTCTTGGATTCCCTGTGTCTCCAGCTCTTATCTGTACCCGTGTGCATGCTCTGGTCCAGCCGGATTCGTGAGGTAGATAGTGGAGGGGAGGAAGCATTAAAGAACTACAGGGAAATCCTCCCCGTGACCCTTCTGTAAGGGGGTGTCCAATTGCTTGCAGATGGGCTTTGGGTCTCCACTCTGCACTCCCCTCATTCACACTGATAGGATTTTTTGTTCTGGGTCTTTGATGTCTGAAGCCTGATCCTATTGACACCTCATGATCACACAGGCTGGTGTGCTTCTTCCTTGTGGACTTTGTTGCTTCTCAGCTAGATGGCCACTTGCTTATCTTCAAGCCTTTAAGACCCCAGACACTACATCTTTTGCTAACCGGGCTCTATCAGCTTTCTTCTCCACATTTGCTTATGCACCTGCTTTATCTTCAGCCATCAGTGCCTTTGATCAAACCCCACCAGGCCTCCTACACCTTCCTCCCCATTGATTTTAGATGACTTTTTGTTCCCTTGTCCCTGGGTTTGTTAACACCCACTTTCCCCCACCTCCCCCTCTCCCATGTCCCCTTGGAACCCTCAGTCCATTGTTTTCTCCTCCAGATTGTTTATCCCACCCATCTTATCTTATTCATCCATATTTGATTTCAACTCATCCCCTCAATGTTACCCTCATCACACTCCTTCGCTGTGTTTCCTGTTCTATTCCTCCTTCCCGAATTCTTGGAGCCCTGCCCTGGAGAAAACACCGCCCTTTGATGGCTGGCTGATTGCTCCCACATGGAGGTGAGTGTGAGTTGCGTGCATTCCAGACCTGAGAGGTAACTAACGGCCAGTCTGGGGTCTCCTGCCTGTCTCTGTCTTACTTGTAAACCTGGTCTGTTCACTCTCATTTTTGGAGGATATGGATAGAGAATTTGAGGTTGACAGTTTTTTCTGTAAGTAGTTTGAAGATTGTTCCATTGTCCATTGCCTTCCTTGCTTCTGATGCGAAGTCAGCCATTGTTCTTATTACTGCTTCCTTATAAACCATGTTTCTTTTTCTGCCTGCTTTTAAGGGTTTTTCCTTTATGCTTTGTTTTCCCCGCAGGCGACCAACACATGTGTAGAAGTGACTTTCTTTGTGTTTGCTCTGCTTGGGCTTCACTCGGCGTCTTGGACCTGTGGGTTAATGTGATTCATCAATTTGAGAAAATTCTCGGCTAGTGGTGTTCTTTTGTCTCCCTCCGTTGTCTTATTCTTTCTGGAACTCCTGGTCCCACTGACTATTTAAAGTGTTTGATGTTGCCCCACAGCTCTCAACCAGCCCTACCCGCCCTTTGCCTCTCTTTGTAGTTAGTTTAGGCGTTTATTGACCTGGCTTCAGCTTCACTGACTGTCCTCAACTGTTCAATCTGATGATAAGCTCTTCAGAGTAATTCTTTACTTTGATGAAATTTGTTTCTATAATTTTCATGTGCCATTTGAAAAGGTACCTTGGATATTTCTGCTGAAATGACTTCATGCACATTGCTCATCGTATTCACTGGATTTTACCCTGGTTATTGTAAATGCCCTGTCTCGTAATTCCAACATTCAGGCTCTCTCTGGTCTTGTTTGTCAGTGAGGTACACACACACTTTGGCTTTCTCGCATGTCGTTTGTCTCGGGCTTGTTAAGTAAATGCCAGACACTGGATGTGAAAGGACACGTTCGTATTGCAGTGAGGCTCGGCGAAGGGTGGCTGTTGGTCAGCAGTTGCATCAGCCCTGGGCCTTGTTGCTGTATTTAGAATCTGCTCATCACTGCTTTCAGATCACTGAAGAGTGGGCTCAGCACCTTTCATTGACAAGAATCTGCAGGCCTGCCGTGTACCTGCACCTTGGGGTGCAGCAAAGAGAGGTTCTCTCCTAGCTCTCCAGCTCTTCCCCCCAATACAGATGGCCACTGCTCCAGCCAGCCTTCTGTATCCTGTTACCTTTCTGGTGTCTTTTTATTAATTTTTCTGATCAAATAACCTTTTTTTTCCCCCCCTCTTACTCTCCCCAGCCACTGCAGTGTACAGATCAAAGCTCTGGCCAAAATCCGTGCCTTTGTTCAAGACACGTGAGTGTTACTCTCTTTCCAGAATTCCCCTATGACAAGAAAAGATCCTATGTGTTCTCCCTGTGAGCTCTTTTATGATTACATTTCAACCAGTAATTTAAGAAACCCCTATGCACCTTTGCATCGCATCCTGTGAGTGCCAGAGGGGCATGTAGGTGGCAGGACCCTTGTCCGTGACGCGTGGACATTGTTTTTGGGCAGTTAAGAGTTAGCTAAGAAGGACACGAGGAAAGTTATTAACAGTGCATCAGAGCTGCGGTGTGGCCCAGCATGAGTAGAATGCAGCCCTGCCTCGGAGAGACTGTGGCTCCCCTCCACCGGTCACAGGAGAGCAAGTATGGCCGTGGGGCAGGTCACAGACGTTTTGGTTTCCTAGCGCACATAGGAGTTAGGGTTACACTAACTGTAGTCTCTGAAGAGTGAAATAGCTTTATGAAAGAGTGTGTTCTTGGAAAAAATGGTGCTGACAGATTCACCTGACACAGGGTTGCCACAGACGTTGTGGAAACTCGCTCTCTCTCTCTCTCTCTCTCTCTCTCTCTCACACACACACACACACACACACACACACACACACACACACACACCCTAAGTGCAGTCAAAGGCAGCACACTGAGACAAGCTCAGCCCACACACAGTCCACCAGCAGATTGCCTACAGTCCTCCGCTCTACCAGCCGAGCTATCGAAGGGTGTGCAGCTGTACACAGTCTTTAGGAGGCACCGCAGAAAGGGGTCAGGAAGAGGGGCTAGTCCAGGAAGAGCTCTGGGAGGAGGAGCCAGTCAGCTAGCTCAGCACTGGGGGTGAGGGGGAGCTCGGGTCGTCCTCTGGGCTGGGCTGGGTTGGCCCTGTCAGTTGGCTGGTGGTGGAAGAAGGGTGGTCCCGCCCATGGTGTTGGAACAGCAGGCAGTCCCCTCTGTGTCAGCTCCCTGGGCTACTGACCCTGTGTAGGGGCTTTCCCATGCATATTCAGGTATACCTCGCCTCTGTGGGGTTCTGAGGGGTGCTCAGGGTGGGACCCTTCTGCCCATTGGAGGTATGACCCCCTTGCCAACCCTCTCTTCCTAGGACCCTGAGTGAGCCCCGGCAGGCCGAGATCCGGAAAGAGTGCCTGCAGCTCTGGGAGGTGAGCGAGCGTCCCCCTGGCCCATGCTGCTCTGGTGCTCTAGGGCAGGAGAGCTGGATGGGGAGGGTTCGAGTAGAGCCTCTGCTGCCTGCAAGCATCTGCCCATCCTCACTGGCTCCCAGCGCTGGGTGCCGACTCGGCCTTTTTCACTGCAGCCGAGTCAGAACGTACAAGGACTGGGGAAGGACAGGCCACGTTGTGCTGCTGGTGGCCCCTGTGTAGTAATCCTGACCACCCAGGTTCCCAAGGAAAGGGACATGTCCACTGTGGTAGAATCACAGGGCCTGATAGGATTGGTGACAGAGTCACCCGCCCCAGCCCATATACGCTCACCTACCCCTGGCCGAAAGGGCATTTGAAAATGAGCATGCTTTGTCGTTTCATTTCAGATTCCAGACCAAGCTCGAGTGACTCCTTCGTCTTCAGATCCCAAATCTAAGTTCTTTGAGCTAATCCAGGTACGTTTGGTGAGAGTAGCCATGGGTGTGGAACTAGCCCTCAAGCCCCCAAGGACCTGGCCACTAGAGGACTTGTGCAGGCCTGCTCCTGACTTCTGGTGGCCCAGTGGGTGCTGCTGTAGTTGGGAGCCATGGGGCTAGAGCTGGAGTCAGTCCCCCAAGAGCCTGCAGGTAGCCTGATGATCTCACCCGCCATATACTTGCGTTGCCTCCCTGCATCCAGAGGTGGCACTGCCTCAGAGATGAGGGGTGGTTTCGGCTGAGAGCCAGGCAGAGAGCTAGAAGGGCTGTCTACAGGTTGGTTCCTGCCCTGTTTCTGATAAACTGGGCCTTGGAGTTCTCCCACCTTCTGTGTTTCCTATCCCTGGAGCTCCAGCTTGGCCCTGGGTCTCCCGAGAGCTGGCTGTGTGCTGAGAGTGGGGGCTGTCGTGCTGGTTGTGTGGGGTCAGGGTCTAGAGCATGAGGTTTAAGATGGCCTCAGAAGAAAACTGTGTGTACATTTTCCTGAATAGGATAGAGAGACCACTTAACTGCTCTCACACCAACTGCTGGAGAATCCGTGCTTTCCCTTTTATGGAAGGGGCAGCTTTTATATTCTGGTGACATTTTCTTAGAGCTCTGGTAAATCGATCTGTACTTGGGGACTCGGCGTTCTTTCCTCTCCAGCTTCTCCTAATGGGTCCTCAAGGAGCACTCCAAGTAGATAGAAATAGATCCCAGTTAGTGCGTGGCTAGGTAGACAAAGGGGCACAGGGGAATAGGACCCAGAGAGCCACGTGCCTCCCCAGAACCCTTCCCAGCCGACCTTCGCCTTGTGCAGGCACCCAGGCTGAGTGCCGGTCATGTCCCCCAGCGCAGCAGGTTTTTCTCTGCAGGGGACTGAGATTGACACCTTCAGCTACAAGCCTACACTACTCACTTCCAAGACCCTGGAGAAGATCCGCCCGGTGCTCGACTACCGCTGTATGGTGTCTGGCAGCCAGCAGAAGTTTCTCCTCGGACTGGGGGTAAGTCTGTAGCTGGCTCCCTGCCCAGCTTGGGTGGCTGAGCCCAGCGCTTTGTGTGGGGGAACCTGGACAGCTGCCTGTCACACAGGGTGCCTGTTCTCCTGGACATCTACCTTCTCAGCCAGGAGCTGGGACCCGCCCTGCCTTACGCCTCAGTGAAGTTATTCCATGAAGCCCCTTTCCTTTTCTCTGCTGCGTTAGTCAAGTGCCATTCCTTACATTGATTCCACTTTTTGTTCATTCAACTCAGTGCCAGGCAGTGGCCTCAGCATGGCCCCTTGTCCTGTGGTGTGGAGCCTCCCAGGCCAGCAGGCTGGTGCGGCCACTTCTTTGCAGAACTCCTCCACTCCATGCCAGCCCTTCCCCTGGGTCCCTACGAGTGGAAAATGAGGGACACTTTTGGCAGGGTTCGATCTTCCTTTGCTGATGAGGTTATGCCTCTTCCTTTCCACTCTGCCTCGTCTTGCTATGTAACTGGGCCCCGTCCTCCCCCTCACTGCCTGCCTGCCGTTGCTTGGCCTTTTTCTCCTTCCTTCTCGCCTCCCTTATTTGTGCTCTCGGGACCTACCCCAGACACACGGCAATGGGATCTTTCTTGCCGGCCACATTGTGAGCTTAATTAAGCCTTTAGAATGGTGCCCCTTGTTGCCCTGGGACTGATTGCTGCCCAGAGAATGAGCCAGGACCTCTGCTCATCAACGGAGGCAGTGACAGCAGTGTCTGCGTCACCGATCGCGGCCCAACCGTCTCGACATTTCCCAAACCTGCCAGCTTGCAGCTGCTGATTACGAGACCTTTTTGAGAGTCGAGCTCTCAGCCCCCGTCTCCACGGCTGCCTGCCCTGAGCCTTTCTCTCCGCCCACAGAAGTCCCAGATCTACACGTGGGATGGCCTCCAGTCAGACCGTTGGGTCAAGCTGGACCTGAAGACGGAGCTGCCCCGGGACACCCTGCTCTCTGTGGAGATTGTGCATGAGCTGAAAGGGGAGGTCAGAGGTGGCTCTGCTCCTGCCTGGGCCCTGGGTGCACTGTGTGTGTAGTTGACAGGGCCCGGGCTGAGGAAGGCCATGCGGGTTCCCTTTATTTTCCCTGAGGCCTCCTTCTAAGACCCATTTTCTCTGGGCTCCATGGGGGGAGGAGCCCCGACTCCCTCTGTTCTTGGAGGGAGTTTTTCTTTCTTGATTTGATTTCTTTCTTGACCGGGGATCCCTTGGGAAAAGGCTCCTTGTTGTTTCCCAGGAACTTTGGGTAGCGCCCCCCATGGTGTGCTGCTGTCATTGGGAGTAGTTGGCACAGGGTGGGAAGCCCAGTCTTTTGTCCCCTGGAGCCTCACCCCTCCCTGCTCAGGAGCCACATTAGTCTGGGGCTGACAGTCCGCTGGCAGCGAGGTGAGAAAAAGCCTTCCCCCTACCCCCGGCCATGGGTGGAAAGGAGCCAGTGCAGCAGGGTGGGCAGAAGAGGCCAGGCCGGTGTCCTTCAGGGTGGCAGCGTGCCTGTCCTTTTAGGGGAAGGCCCAGCGGAAGATTAGTGCCATCCACATCCTCGACGTGCTCGTGCTGAATGGCACCGACGTGCGGGAGCAGCACTTCAACCAGCGGTCTGACTTGGGCCCGGAGCCAGGAGGGGGGTGGGGGCTATGAGCTCAGTGTGCCCCAACCGTCCATGGCTGGGCCCCTTCTTCAGCTGGCCAAGGATGGCTTTCATTTCCCTGGGCCTCCCAGCAGCGGGCCGGGAGCAGGGTAGACATGATTCGGGCCCATGGGGGGTTGCAGGGTAGAGGGGCCTGGTTACCATGGATCCCAGCTCATTCATTATTGCCACAGCTGTTGGGTCGAGGGCTGTTTATGTTAAAGTTGAGCAAGAGAGGGTCCTCTCTGAAGAACGTTGCTTATGCTTGGGTGGTCCCATTTAAGTCAGGTCAATAGTTAGTGTCTATGGTATGGGGTAGCCAGCAGTCGGAGACAGTCAGGCCGCTAAGCATAGTAAAAGATGTAGTCCAGGAAAACCAACCAAGACACTGTGACATTAGAGGCCAGGTTCCAAGAAGAGGGTGGAAGGGAGGTGGACCTCTAGGTGGACATGGGTGCTGCGTCACGGCGCACCTGTTCTGTAGGTTCGGGTGCGGTCTCCCCCAGGCAGCCCCCAGGTGACAGTGCCCAGGGTAGGGGCCTGCTGGAGGCTGGCCTCCCTCTGAGACACTGTTTGGATTGTAGAATTCAGCTGGCTGAGAAATTCGTGAAAGCAGTTTCCAAGCCCAGTCGGCCTGACATGAATCCCATCAGGTGAGCCCCTCATCTCCCCGCCCACTGTCCCCACTAGTAGGAATGGCAGGGCTCAGCGGGGAAGACACAACTGTCCCTGGTGGACCTAGTAAGGCTGGCCTTAGAGCACAGATTGCCCTTGAGTGATATTTTTTGGGGTGCCACTCTGCCTGTCTCAGCAAGTCAGCCTCCACAGAGAAGATAAGCAGCCTTATTGAAAGCTCACCCACCACCAAGTCTGGCCATCCTTAGCATTTCCCCCTGACTGACCCCCTCCCTTCTTTTCAGGTAATAAAAATTGCTGAGAGAATGGGAGTTTACACGGGAAAGGATGGCTTGAAGGGGTGTGGCCTTCATGCTTGGGGAGGATGGCCAGGGCTGTCCTGTTAGGTAGAGTAAAAGCCCAGGTTGGGGGTGGTAGGAAGGTGGGGACCGTCATCTGAAGGAGCAGAGAGGACAGACTTGCCCAGGCGGGCCAAGGGTTGAGGTTATGACCAGAAGGCGGCCCAGCTGCTGTGTGGAGCTTTTCAGCCTAGAGTCACAGGCATCTGACTAAAGCGGTTCTTGCTGCTCTTTTTAGTGTAGGTTTCCTCCGGGACAGTGAAATCAAGGTGGAGAATGCATTTTATAGTGTCATTTGTTGAGAGTCCAAAAGCATTTTGTCTGCACTTGAACGTGCCCTGTCTGCCCATCCTGAAAGACAGCTTCCAGGGACCCTGACACTGATTACGGTCAGGTTACTCGGTCTCTGGAGCCCTTTCCCCATGACAGCCCCAAAGGCATGTTCAGGAAGCCCAGAGGCAGGGGGCTCATTCGGGCCCCTAGCTCCCACAGGTGTCAGACTGTGGTAAGCTCCAGGTAGGCAGACCTGGGCAAGAGCTGGGCCCGTGGTTTTTTGGCCTCCAAGGATGGGGAGGTCAGTCAGTGGGAACATGGGCAGGGACAACTTGTTTGCCAGACGTCTGTTCCTCTTTCTCCTGCCCATCTTCAGTAACTACTGATCTGCTCCCAGGCTGCTTTGGGGCAGACGTGAGGCAGGCTGGAATTCTTTATCCTTGGTGGGCTGGATGGTAGCAGGGGAAGGACCTGACGCTCTGAAGGCAAGGGCAGGCCCCCTCCTCACTGCTGCTGCTGCCTGGACAGGAGTGCCTCCCCTCCCCGGGAGCTTCTGACTCACACCCTCTGTTTGCAGGGTGAAGGAGGTGTACCGGCTGGAGGAGATGGAGAAGATTTTTGTCAGGTGACACTCAATCAGATAGCTCCGGGGTGGGGAGACAGTGCCCCGGCCTGTCCTTGTTGTTGAGATGGGTTGGAGTGGGGTCATGTTCTGACTCAGCACCCTGTCAGGAGCAGGCCTGTATGCACCAGCCAGGGCCAGAGCAGCCTGTTGCCTGAACACCATCCATTGGCTCCTGGCGCTGAGTTGAGTCTGGAGGGGGAGGGCCAGACATTTCCATTCCTCTTATCCTGGGTGATATGTACCTGTGAGGCCCTGGCGCTCCGGCAACTGCTACTCCTCCCTGGCCACAGGGGTGCAGGGGCTGGCAGATTGGAGACCCAGAAGCAGCTGCACCCATAGTCCGACCCTTGAACCCCCAAACAGCCATGACAGGGTTAGACACTGTGCCCAGCAGACTCATGGTATGGCCCGGAGGTAGACCTCACTGAAGTCTGTGCCTCACTTTCTCCTTTTGTTCAACTGGGGTGAAAGGTGGGGGCTTCCCAGGCTCATGTTTGCACTCTCTCACGCACACACTTGTCCTTCCTGTGTGCATGCCCGCTTGGGGCGCCAGGTTGGAGATGAAGATCATCAAGGGTTCCAGTGGCACCCCCAAGCTCAGCTACACCGGGCGGGATGACCGGCACTTTGTCCCCACAGGCCTCTACATCGTCCGGACGGTGAATGGTGAGTGAGAGCCCCTCCTGCCTCCAGGGTGCATGCTAAAGGCACCCACCTGCTAGGCAGGTAGCAGTCAGGCTGATAGTTCTCTGAGAGTGCCCTTGTATTCTGAGCCACCCATTTTGTGGTGGGCCCGTCTATGGTGGCTGGGCTGGGGAGCCCAGCAGGTACCTGCTTGGACCATGGTGGGAAGACCTCAGTGGGCAGCAACAGGTCCTGAAAGTCGGGCTTGGATTCCTGTCGGTCTGCAGCCCTTGTAGACCCTTGCCCTGGAGTATGTGCCCTCCTCCCATGCTCTCCCCCCACTTCCCCATCCCCTCTAATGGTAGCAGGACTGGTGTGAAGACTGCTCCCCTGGAGGGGCTGGTGGGGAGGCACCCCCTACAGGGGAGAGCTGTCCCCATGGTACTGTGTCATTTCCCTCTTCCCTCAGAACCATGGACTATGGCATTCAGCAAAAAGTTGAATAGGAAATTCTTCTACAACAAGCGAACCAATTACTCTACCTATGTGCTGCCTGCTGACTCCATTGCCCCGTTTCAGTAAGTAGCCCTTCTACAGGCCGGATCCCCCACCCCCAGGGCCCAGCATTTGCTGCCATTCACACTCCGTGTTCTGGGATGTGTTCCCCAGGGGCTCTGCTGAACCAGGCAGGTTCCATCCCTGCTGGGGCACCTCCGCTCTACACGGCCAGGGGCTGAGCAGGAAGCCTGCAGGGGAGTGTGATTGTCATGGCCTGCTGTGACTGATACTGACCCTGTGTCCAATTGCCAGATGGTGGGCCGTAGATTTCCACAGCAGCGCATGCCCTAACGTGCCTGTAATTAGCTAGGGACCCTTGTTTTCTGTCACTACACTCATACTACTTACTGCAGCCAAGGCAGGTAAGCCAGGAAAGTCGGTCATTGTGGGGAGAGCTACTTGGGTGCCGCTGACTGCAGCAGCAGTTTGTTGGACAAGCGCTCTGTGGGTCAGGAAGGAGTCGTCGGGGTTCTGGTTGTCTCTAAACTAGTCAGGGCAGGCGCGCCTCACCAGCCACTCCCCCACCACTGCTTCCCGGAATGAGGTAGTGGTCTTTTGGGCCTGTTCCACCTGACTGCAGCCTTTGCCCTCTCTCTTCTTTCCAGCATCTGCTACTACAGCCGGCTCTTCTGGGAGTGGGGGGATGGCATTCGTGTACATGACTCCCAGCGGCCCCAGGACCCGGAAAAGCTGTCCAAGGAGGATGTCCTGTCCTTCATTCAGATGCATAGCGCCTGAGGGTCTCAGCTGCTCATCCTGCCACCTGCCCTGCGGCTTCCTAGGCAGGCAGAGTATTCTGTGCCTAGGCTCCGGGGCTGGCTCTCTGCCACCTCTGGGAGGGGGACTGCAGCCTGGCCTGAGTGGTGGCCACCTTGTCATTCTCCCATGAATAGTGGGACCAACGGCCTCCAGAGAACATTCATGTCCCTTCTGGGACCCTTTCTGGGCTCCCCTCCCCAAGGACAAGCCTGGGAACTGTCTGCCCTGCAGGACTCAGCCTGAAGGAAACTGTGCCTGTGCGGGCTGAGGTCAGTACCCAGGGCCTGCGGGGCTGGTATGGACACCGGGAGGATGGCCACCCAGACTGATGGCCCTCTGTGACCTTTCTGAGTTCCAAGTGCTGCCCCTGAGGGTGGCCAGGCCACAGCTTTGCCCACCTACTTGACTGGGCAGGCCCTAGTGGGGGGAAAAGCCCAAAGTTGTGAGCTGGCCAGGAGGATCTGCCAACTCCACTGACCCGAGGAGCTGTGTAAATCAAGATTGTTTCTGACGTCTGCTTTGATGCCATGTCGGAGATTGTCTCGTCTCCTTGCCCTAGCCTTCCCTGGAGCTCTTCCCAGGCCGGACCTCTGGCAGTCCCGGCAGGCCGGGAAGGGAGGCGTGTGGGCCCCACGTCCCTGACCTCACATCTGCATCCAGGCAGCACCTTCCCTGGCTCAGGCGGGATGGCCTCCGGAGTTTGGAAAGCCATCCTGAGCCCTGTCCCCTTTGAGCCAACCTTGGGCAGCTCTAGAAGGGGTGGACATAGCTGCAAGACTTGCAGTGGTCTCCCCTGGCTTTAGTGGCCCCATCAGTCAGTACACCCCAGTGCCCAGCCCTCTGGCAGTCATGGCACCCCCATTGGCCACAGCCCGGGCCTTGGCAGAGCTCCTCACAACCCTCTTGTGTCCCTCCTCCAGTAGGAGACTCCATCCTCCCTGGTGTCTGCTGTCTTGGTGGAGGCAAGCGGGAGGCCAGGCTGTAGCTTGGGGGGCGGGGAGGGCACCTGTGGTGGGTTTTAATGGGAAATACCTCTGAGATGCTCCTGCAGGCATCCCTGGGGCCCCATCCCAGTGCTAGGCTGTTTCCATGGAGATAGGTCACTGAGTCTGCACCATGGGGGGTCCTGCAGCCAGCGGCCCTGCCCTTCCCGCTGGCAGTGGCACTGCTGAGATGTGGTGTTTCCACCCAGCCCTGGGGTATGTCAGTGTGTCTTGCAGAATCTTGGATCATTAAAGATAAACATATTTTTAATGCCTGTGTGACTCTGTGCTGGTCGCTGCTGTTTGTCCTGGGCAGCCCATGGGGAGCGGGGGGTGCACCACTTAGAGAAGAGACCCATTCCCTCAGGCTGCCCTGGCTGCAGGCTGCTTCCCACAGTGTGCCCCAGGAGCTGTCGGGAAAGGAGGATGAAGGGCTCACATGCCAGCGGGGCAGGAGGCACTGTCCCTTCCATGAATCACACAGCTCACTCTGGTGACACTGACAGTCCAGGATCAGCCTGTGTGACTAAAATAACGGAGGCGTCAGACCAATTAGTGTCACTAGACCAGGGGGAAGTGGGGAGAGAACGGGTTTGCTGACCCCTGGCCATGCTGCTGGCTCCCTTTCCCTTTAGGCCCCTCCACCCTGCACCCCCACCCCCCGCAGTCCAGCCTACACTCCTTAGTCCTGGCCCCCAGGGCCCCTCATTTAGCTCCTCTTGAAGTGACTTGACTTTAATTGACTTAATCTCAGAAACCCCCAAGACCTTGGTTTGGGTGATCCTGCTCCAGCCCCGTGCCCCCTACCCCCCCTGATCTGGAGAGGAGCTGAGGGCAGGCTCTGGCAGTGGGTGATGTCTGTGTTTGCAGCTCCCCTTCCCAGCCCCACTTCTCATTGCAAACCGCATGATTTACCAGCCACTGTCACCATCAGTCTGTCTGGTCATTACCATGGCTCTTACTGCCCACTCGCTCGCTGGAGGCCTCACCAGCCCCACCTGCCTCTCAAAAATGGATGAAGTCCACACTCCCCTGGGACCTCCTCATGACCACTTCAGATCCCAGGCTGCCCTACGCCATGCAGGCTGCATTGTTCTGCCATGATTACAGGCAGTGGGATTAACTGGGGGCAAGGCAGTGAGCGCTACGTGTGTGTGTTGGGGAGGGGGGTTGGTGTTAGTTGGTTATAGGGGGCTGCCCAGTGGCCCCAGCAATTCCACAGCCCTAGAAGAAGCTCCTGACAAGAGTTGTGGTTTGGGAAGTGTTTCCCATCATCTTCCTCCTTATTTGCCATTTAAGTGAGGGCTCACCTTCACAGTTCATCTCCTCTCTCCCTCTGAGTCTAAACCAAGAGCTTTCCCGTGAACCACCTCCTCCCTTTGATTCCCCAGCGCTGCCCCTCCTGCTACAGTCAGAGTGTGACATTTACTCAGCCGACCATGCAGCCTGGCACGCTTTATTGCCTTTCCCTTGGGTGCAGGAGAAGCCAGCACAGTGGCTTTGTGGAGCAAACCCAGGCCCATGGCAGCCAGAGGGCCAGCTGGTAGGGCTCCCAGTGGCTGGGCAGACGGGAAGGTGCCCGGAGAAGTGGACCCGGCACCTTGGTCCTCTTGAGGCAGGTAGGGCCCGAGTGGTCTGACGGGAGGGAGGGGCCCTGCGAGGGCTCACATGGTCCAGCAGACATAGACGAGGCTCAGGAGGACGAAGATGGCCACAGACAGCAGCATGTTCTTACGGTTCTCTCGCCGCAGCAACCTGAGCTCCTTCTCTGGACAGAGGGAATGGGTGGTAGGATGGCAGCAAGGACTCTGCTGCTCTCTGCCTTGCCCCCAGCAAGTGGGTGCACACTGCCGGGCACATGCTCCCTGCAGCCTTACTCATGACAATGCTCTCACGCAGTTTTGGTTCTGGATCCCGGCCTCAGAGTCCCAACCCCCCCCCCCCTTTCCGAGGCAGACTGCCCTGCGGCTGGCCCAGTGGGGCAGATCCTGCCAGGGGGTTCAGCTGTGTGGGCAGGGCCAGATGGGGGTGAGGGCCCAGCACTGGTGCTTCCGCTCCACAAAGGTGACCCGAGCCCCTGCTGCTGCTGCAGGGGGGTGTCCAGCAAAGCTAGTGGTGCTGAGCGGCTGTTTCTGCCCAGGAGGCACTGCCGTTCTCTCTCCATGCCCTCTGTGATTTGCAGGTGGTTGGTATCTTTGAGGGCTACATGGAGTGGTGGTGCTGTGGTTTTTATAAAAACTGTTAGGCTTGAGGGAGAATTGATACCAACCCTGACCAGAGGCAGGTGGGGAGGGGCCACGGGTGTGATTACAGGGGTGTGTGTTGCACACAGACTGCTGCCTGGGGGGGGGGGTCCCCTGCTGTCTGGGCTATTCCAGCCCTGATTCATGGTTAGGTAGGGCACTCCAGAAGGAGAATGGGATAGGGGCAGCGCCCCTCCCACCACTTACCCTCTGCCCCGCCTGGGCACTATCTGGCTCTGCCCTTCGTGTCCAGAAGGTGGCAGCATTGCTCCACCCTCAGAGCCCTAACTGCTCCCTAGCTGGAGGCTGGCCTCCTGCCTTCTGGAGCCTTCTGTGCTTGGGGGAAGGGCGAAGAGGCTGAGTCCTGTGTGAAGCTCTGGACCTGGCTGCCAAAAGGAAGAGGCTCCCATATGTATGCCACCGTCCACCCTCCCTAGGAACAGAGGAACAAAGCTCTCCCCTCCCAGATGGTGGTGGGGGTCTCCAGAAGGGGCAGTCTCCTTCGGGGCCCCTCCCAGCTGGGGGACTGGGGTTGGCTGGTACCTGAGGGAGCTCTTACCGTAGTGGGAGGCTTTGCTCATCAGGCTGCTCTTCTCCTTCTCCAGAGACCTCCTGTGAGGGGAGGGGTTATGGCTGCAGCCCCTTTCTGCCTCCTCACCTGGGGGCAGCCCCCACACCAGGGAAGGTAGACCCCACTGATCAGGGACAATGGCTCAGTCCTCCAATAGCAGGAGTGGGAGTGGGCAAGTGCGAGTTGCCTTAGAGCCAACAAAGCAAATGTGGGGGCCCCAGACCCGGAGCCAGGTGACACCAAGGTCCAGTGAGAAGAGGAATGGGAGATACTTTGGTGAGAGGTGGAGTATCTGGGGTGGGTGGGAGGGGTTTCCTTGGGTGGAAGCTCAGCTCAGGGGCCCCAGATCCTTAGCATTGGGCTGGGCTCACTCAGGACAGATGGGAGGCTGGACAGATCTGGAGGAGGGATGCGGGGGCAGGAGCACTACCTGGCCTCAGGGGTCATCTCTGCATGGTCGAGCCTGTCTCTCACGGCCTCTAGGTCCCTCTGACACTGGGCCAGCTTCTCCTCCAGCCCATCGATCTGAAACAGTACGAGGAGGGTCACAGTTCCAGTGCTTCTGTCTGCGCTTGTTGGCAGGGTGTCCACCCACGCACCTCTCCCACCCCACACGTAACCCTGGTTCCGGTCTGAGGCACCCTGAGCTCCTGAACCAGGGCTGTGGGGTGGGGGCTGCTCAGGACTTCCCAGCTGCTGACCCTTTAGGCCTTGGGTGTGTGTGTGCGCTGAAGGGCACATGGTGGAAGGGGGCAGGGCCAGTCCTTAGCTCGGACTCCCCAGCACAAAGTGGGCCCTCAACTGGAGCCACCAGAGGTCTGAGGCTGCACACAGCCCCGTGATTCTTACTGGGGTGAAGTACGCGTGCACGTGTGTGTGTCTTGCTGCCTTATGCCTCTATGCTGCCCTCATGCGCGCGCGCGGTGGAAGATTAGAAATCTAGGGGCCAGAAAACAGGCATTTTTCTCATTGACACATTTCATCTTCATATTTGCCTGTGAGAAATCAATAAAAATTAACGAGTGAACAGAAAGAAACAACAGCTCATAAACACTCCTGTACTTTGACTTGGTTTTGGTGCAAAAGCACTCCCGCCATGGAGGCAGTCGTGCCTGAGAGGCCCACGGCATAGCGTCCTCACTTGCTCTGAGACTCCCGGAGGAGTACATGGGAAATGGGACACTGGACCAGTTGTCTGAGTCGGGCTCTTGCCTTGGGTCTCTGACTCAGGCTGAGTGCTCAGCTAATTGGCCACCTCTCTGAACCCTGCTGTTTGTAGTCCACCTCACCCTGCTGGTGGGTGCTGAGCATATAGCTGGGGAAGGCTTAGGGGGCCCTGCTTTCTCATTGCTGGCTTCCCTTATCCCCCCTGTCCCTTGGAGGGATAGGAAATATGACCTCCATGCCAGAGGGGAGAACAGGAGCCCGACTGGGATGATCTGCCGCTTCTCCTTCCTGAGTGGCCCCTGCAGAGATGATGGACTTGGGGAAGGCAGGAGGCTGGGCCTCAGAGGTTGCAATCTAAGCCTAGGGTTGGGGTCTTCTTGCTTTCCATTTTGACTATTGGTGTGAACCCTCTGCCACCTCCAGCTCATCACCAAAGCCCATGGGAGGGAGCCACTGCAGAGCCTAGAGTTAACTGCCTGGTTAATTGTGTCATTTCCCTGCTAATGTGAACCAAAGAGAGGGCCTGCCTGGGAAAGAGCCCTGGTCAGGAGCTGGGAGCTGAGGTCTGTCTGGGGAGGCTGCAGGCATTCCTGGAAGCTGCCCTGCAAGACAGAGCAGCCAGGGTAGGGGGAAGAGGAGATCCTGTATGATGGTTAGTGGGGCCGGAGGAGCAGGACTAACTAGCACGGCTCCATAGGACGCCTGACACTCATACATCCATGATATTGAGCCAATTAAGCACCAAACTCCACACTGAGTTGCAAACAGCTCAAAACTCTACCTCCACGAGGCCTTTGGCACTGTCCTTGGCTAGAGGGGTACCTCCCTCCCTCCCCTGGAAATCACCCTTCATCCCCAGGAAACAGCATTTCCTGTTGCCCCCTTGTGTGTGTCAAGGGGCCCCAAAGGTAAAGTGGCAGCCTACAGCAAATCCAGTCTAGTTCACACCTGCCCTGCTGGCCTCTGGGTGCCCCCGAGGCTAGCCCACAGTACTCTTTAGCTGTGGCTGGAGGAGTTGGGCTGAGAGACTGGAGACTGGGGCTTCAAACCCAAAGCCCTCAGCCCCGGGGCGCATTTGCATTGCCACCCTGGATTGACTGCATCAGAATCTACCGGGTAGTTCTTACGTGCAGTTGACGAGATGCAGATTCCACTAGGGACCAGCAGTTGTGGCCTCAGGTAGCACATGAAGTCTGAAGTCCCCCTCCTGATGCTCATAGAAGCCAAGCGCCTGCACACAGACCATGCCCCTGGCCGAGTAGCCTGTGCAACTCTAAGGATCTCAGTTCTAGGTCGGCAGCCTCCCTCCCAGCCACCGCTGGGGCTACCCCCTCCTCTGTGCCTCACTCAGGGAGGCAGTAGGTTGGGTTGTCCTCCCTGAACACCCCTGGAAGGTCCCCGGGTGCCCAAACAAGCAGTACTGGCCAAAGTGAGGCCAGGAAGCCATGCTAAGCAAAATCTTACAATTAAGGTTGGCACGCGGCTAGTAGGCCAGTCAGTCTGCCCACATGCCCTGGGCAGGGCCTGCGGAGCTGGCAGCCGGGGGGCTTATCCAAACAAGCCCGGTTATCTTCAGTTCCACTGAAGAGCTCCACTTTCATTTGCTACTTTTTAATGAGGCTTAAACTGGCAGACACAAATCAAGGTTTTAGGGACTCAAGTTCTAACCTCCCCCTATGAATATTTATGTCCTGCTGACAGCTCTCTCTGATTCCCTTTAAATAGCAAGGCCCCCTTCTCTATCACCCAGCTGCCGCATGTGGCCCAGGGAAGGCAGGCTGAGTGGCAGCAGCTCTTGGGGAGACCTGAAACCCACCCATAGGCGCCCCCAGCTCGGCCCGGCTCTGGGAGCTGGCAAACACAGTGGTAGCACTTGCTGCAGCAGAAGCTGGCTCTGAGCAGCTGGAATGAGGGAGCAAAGACTCGGGGGCAGGGGACTCCTGGCTGCACAGAAGGCCAGGAGGTCTGCTTCTCTGTTGTGACAGGCCAGGAGTAGTAGAGGCCAGAGTGGAGTGGGCCCACAGTGGGGAGCGGTCCCAGAAGAGGGCCTGCAAGTATGTTTCTAGTTGGGTTTTCAGCCCACCCTCAGCCACCTGTCTATGGTCACATGCTTTGTAGATGAGCCAGGGCAGACATTAACCTTTTCCCTGCAACCTGGCTGAAGGCCACAGACCAGAGCAGGGAGCAGAACAAGGAGGCAAATGACAGGAAGATCCTAGAAGTACAAGGGTCTGAGATGGGTATAAGTGGGGTTGGGAGGCAGAAGGGCCGGAGCCTGGGATCAGGGTGCCACGTCAGCCATGGAGACGGGCTGCATCACCTCGTGGGCTGCCTGGCTGGGCGGGTCCCTGAATTCTAGGTCTGTTCTTCCTCAGGTGTAGAGCCCATGTGTCTGTGGTTAGTCGCTGGGCTGCTAAGCACAAGGCCGGCCGTTCGAAACCTCCAGCTGCTCCATATGAGGCTACTCTTGTAGTCTCAGGCTCGGAAACTCACAGGGGCAGGTCGCTTTCTTACAGGGTCCCTGCGAATCAGAATGGGCTCCATGGAGGAGGATGGTCATGTTTCCTGTCCTGAGCAGCCGTTCTGAGGACAGTGTGAGGCGGCACAGGCGAGGGATTGCTGTCCCTAGTCAGCATAGGAATGAGTTTCCAGGGAGCATTGACGAATCAAAGGAAAGCCACGTCCATCTGTGGCCAGAATTAGAGGAAGTAAGAGGGTCCCTGGCTGGCAGTGTGGGGATGGGGGCCCTTCTGGCTCAGATCTGGGGTCTTCCGGGACATGCTAGGGTTTAGTAGCTTAGGCACAGGGCACGCTGGAATGCTCGAGCCCACTGTGGGAGGAAGCTGGGGGCCCTGGTGGACCCCAGGGATGAGAGGGCTGGAGTGGGGTGTAATGGAGCAAAAGACTCGGGTATACTCTGGGCCTCGGGTGTGTTGGGCCCACCCAGTGTCCCCCACCCACTTCCTGGTTTACAGTAATCTTAGGAGGCGTCCAAATGTACGTGCACATCCAGAAAACCAAGGTCAGATGGTACACAGGAGAAAGGGAGGCAGTGAGGATAGCAGGTGAAGCAGGCAGGCAGGGTCCGAGGGGACCCAGGGCAGTGAGAGGATTGTAGTGTGCGTGCCCACAAGGTAGGAAACCCCATCACGCAGCCCCTCCAGAGCTGAGGCCATGGCAGGTGCTATGTGCACCTCAAGGGACCACAGTGCAAGGGGTCCCCATTGGAAAGCCTGGTCTTGGCCCAGAGGTCAGCAGTTGGACTCTAGAGGTTGTAGGGGGTGAGGTAGAACAGAGTGGGGTGGCCTGTAAGGGGTGGTGGTAGGAGGAACATCCCCCAGTCCCTTGGATGCTCCATTTCAACGATCAAACATACAAGTGGTTCCAGTCCCTCTGTCCACTGCAGGGTGAACAGCTCTATCTTTCATTGTCCAGGCTGACCCTGGGGAGCCCGCTGGTAGTGGTTGTCCTGCTAGAAGTGGGTAGAGGTGGCGCAGTGTGAGACAAAGTCTGGGATGTGGTGGGCTGTTTCCTATAGCACTAACTCAGTGGTCTGCAGCCGGCTAGACAGTCAAGGTTGGCAGAGGCTGTGTCCTCTTGGGCCCAGGGCAGTGGTGTCGTTGCTCCTGGTGGCAAAAGCCATGGGCGGGAAAGGATTTTTTCACTCAGTCATGGGGTCGAGGGCTCTCCGTGCATCCTTCCTCGGGGTCCTTATACACACATGCAGGGTGGTGGTGGTGGTGGATAGCTGGCAGCTCAGCAAAAGCAGCCCCAAGCCACTAAATACAATCCTCTCTGCCACCAGTCTTGGGGAATAAACACCTTGTTTGAAGAGCTTTAGGGCAGTCTCCCGGGGGCCTATTCACCATCAAACCACTGTTAGGAGAAACTCTGACAGTTGTCTGAAATGAGTTGTCCCAGAATACGGGTGTCTCCAGCTCCCACAGGACAGCTGTCTCTGCCCATTGGTCAGGCCAGACCCTTAGCTTGCAGCTCCAGGGTCTGCTGTCACCAGGCACCTCCTGAAGCTTTTATCCTGCTGAGCAGCATGGAAGGAGGCTGAAGGGCCCGCCCCAGAGCCACCACCCACATCCACATACTCAGGGGCCACTGAGAAGGGGCAGAAGGTACCCTCTGCCAGCCAGTCACTCTGCTCTATCTGCTTTAGGCAGCAGCTAGGCACCCATCTAGCTGCGGGACGGGTGGCCTCGGGTCACACCGTGGTATTGGGCACATTGTGTCAGGCCCCGGCTGGGCACCTGAATCTAATGAAGACTATGGTGTCAGGGTGCCTGAGTGGAGTGCCAGCCTGCATAGCCTGCATAGCAAAGCATAGCCGCAGGTCCAGAGTCGACAAGCAGACAGGACCACCATGCTGCGACTGGTCCACACAGCGACCCTGAGCTTGGGACCAGTGTCCTTGTTCTTGGTGTCCCTTTCGACTCACAGCGACCCCTTGCATGACAGCACAAACACCGCCCAGTCCTGCGTCACCCTCACAGGTGGCCTGTTGGGGCACAGGGCGGCAGCCAGCATCTCTATTTTGCAGACCCACCGCTTGCTGGCCTCCTTCAGGGAATGCTCCTTCTTGGTGACATGGTCAGAGTCCGTGAGACGGCTCATCAGCCCCACCTCTAAGGAACATTGCGGCTGGCCTTCCAAGACAGATGTGTTAGTCCTTTTGACAGACCTACTGAAAACCAGCAGGTCGTCAGGAGTCGTCCTTATCCTTGGTCCCCTTTCCCAGGCCTGCGAGCTGGGTATCCGTCTAAGTGTATGCTTCTTAAGACACAAGGAGGCTGGTCCAGAGCCAGTCACACAGCCAGTAAGGAAGGGTCCTGCCCCTGCCTACCACACCGAGTCAGTAGAGAACCACCAGCACCAAGTTCCTGGGAACGGAGCCCCTGGGCACAGCATGTATCCCACGCGAGGTAGTTTGCCTTCGTCTGGTATGTGGTATTTGGGGAAGGAGGTACTCCTGTGCCAGAGGCGCAAACTTCAGCTGGGGAGATTTTAAGCAACCTGACCTGGCATGGGTTTGGGGCCCCGAGTGGGGCTTTTGGCCTCAAAGCTGTGTTCTTCCCATTTCAAGCTCTTCTTCCGAAATTCCTCAGGAAAACATGGAATGGCCAAGAAGGGTTCTGTAGAACCAGGTCATTGCCATGTCCCCTCTAAGCTCGTTGCTCTGGCTCCAACGGGCTCTCTACTTTGAATAATGTACAAGGGCTTGGCCTGGTCTCTGTCTACCTAATAGATACTCTCTGTGAGGTAAGAATTTGGTTGAAGTCTGTTTGCTTTGAGACCAGGAGCCAGGTGCAGCCATTACTTTCCCCAAGGGCCCAGACACCCTCTCCATCACTTAAACTGCCCAGGGGCCACCCCCCCCCCCCACACACACACACACCTCAAACCTGCACAAAAACAATGGGCTGCCAGAAGAGGAAACACACGGGCTAGCTGGGCCTGGCCCACCCTTCACCAGTAGGGATCAAAGCCTGCTCTTTCACTTGCTAGTGCAGTGTGGGGCGTGAGGTCTGCAGTTCATTTCCAGCCCCAGCAGACTGGAAATTGAGTTTCTGGGAAACCACTCATTTTCCTGTGTGGAGGAGGCCCCGGGGCACAGATGACAATGGGGAAGCCAGCCTCCTGTCTAGAGGATGTCTGGCAGGCAGAGTTTAGTCACTGTGTCTGGGACTACAGGAGTTGAATACCGGCCCCATGGGGGTGGTAGTGCAGGTGATCAGCCTCAAACCCCCAAGGGTTGACAAGCAAGTCTTCAGGGTGGAGGTGCGGGCCCCCACAGACTTCTGCCTCAGGGCCTTGGATGATAGGGAGCCCTTTCTGTTCCAGGATGAGCAGATGAAGACAGAGGACTGAGAGTTTGCCAGTAAAGTTTTCAGAAAGAGAATTTTAAAAAAAATCCTCAAAACTCACTGCTAAAAAAAAAGCAACCCCAAACCACCAAACACAACCCTCACTGCTATCTAGTTGGTTCTGACTTATAGCGACCCTACAGGACAGGGTAGAGCAACCCCTGTGGATTTCTGAGAGTGACTCTGACTCTTTATGAGAGTAGAAAGCCCTCTTTCTTCCTCGGAGAGGCTGGTAGTTTTGAACTGCTGACCTTATGGGAGCCACCAGGGTTCTTCTGAGGAGAGCCAAGGGGCTGTCATGTCCAGGCTGCTCTGCCCCATAGTCCCCAGGATGGGAATACAAGGGCCTGAGTATGTGGCAGAGGCAGGGAGGAGGGTGGGTCTAACCTGCCACTCAGAAGGTGGGGCTGGGGGGTAGGAAATGGTCTCAGCAGGCTTTGCCTGATGCTGTCAGCCCCTGGGCCAGAACACCAGCTAGAGTTTGTTTTCTCTTCTTTTCCCCAACATAGACATGCATTTTTTTGATAAATTAGCCAAAGCTGCTTTGCCACGCTGAAAGGCTGAAAGCACTTTTCAAGAACTGGCATATCCACTCCGCGCCTTATGAATTCATTAATTAAGATGCTGGCAAACAGCCACTCCACACATGCTGACATCCAGCCGCGTGAGGTAATGAGGTTTTAGTCTCCTGACCCCCATCAAGTGGAGCGGAGCCAGGCGCAGGCTGCCGGGAGAAACCACCTGCCCATGGCGACCTGTCGCTTGCGCCTGGCAGCAGGTGAGGCTCATTTAAGGGTCGGCGGCCCCTGACGGTCTTGGCACACAGCGAGCCTTCCTCCCAGGCCCTGGCCAGCTGGCTGGCTCCCCAGCAATGGCGTCTTGCTGCCTGCTCCGCTGTGGCCTCCGAACCTCTGACCACCAGGCCCCTCAATTGGGCTCAGGTATCAGAGTCGAGGGGTCAACTGCCTCCTTCTGCCACTCTCACCAGCTTGGCAAACATTTACAGAAGGTCCACCGTGCCGTCTCTGTCCCTTCTACCGGAAGCTTGGTGGCTCCCCCCACCAGGGACACAGACTATTCCATCCTGAGTGTGCGCTGCTGCCCCTTGCTGCCCTCATGGCACGGACAGTCTAGTCACCAGTGGGTGAAATCACCCAATGTGTCCACTCTCCTCTTCTCCCGGCAACCTGCCCATCTGTCCTCAGTGGGTGAGAAACGGTCCCAGGGAACTTTAACCCATCGCCGGTTTTCATAGAGCTCCTAGTTGTCCAGCTGAGGGAATGATTCCCAAGCCGTTCTCCAGCCTCCACTGCTGAGGCTGGAAATGCTCACACAATGCTCCCTCAGCCTTCTCGTGGCCCAGTTCTGGTCCCGGTGTCCTAGGAGTCAACTGGCAGACTCCTCGGAAGGCTTTTGTTTTCCTGAGAAAGGGGGAGACAGTTTCCTGGTCTCTTCCCCCCTTCTTCCTGTTTCAGCGTGGGCTGTGAGATCTGCAGCTGTGGCAGCCATCCTGCAGCTGTGAGGGAATGGCCGAGAACTGGAGAAAAGACTTGCCCAGACAGAGCTGAGCTATTGAGGCAATCCTGTAGTAGCCAGCAACCTCCACGTTTCTTTTGAGAACAGAAATCAAGGTAGTCAGTCGTCTGTGCCTATAGCCTACAGCTTGTGTACTAGAGACCAGACCCAACCAAGTGTCTGCCTTGGGCATGTCCGCGAAGATGCTGCCTGTCTGTTAACTGGACAAACTGGCTGTTGCAGTACTTTGAGACACCAGGCTGAGTGGGCCCAGCTATGGAAGAAAAGTACAGTGACTAAAAAAGAGGTCATTACTGCCAGAGATTCTGAAACATAAGTAGGCTTCACATCTGACATCCGGAATCCTCCTGTCAGATTAGAAGGGAATGGCCCTTTTGCTCAGCCAGACTCTGTCAGTTCAGGTGGAAAGAAAACCTGCCTTGCCTCCCACATATGACAATCAGAACGGGGCTGGTGACGTCTCCCCTGAACTGTCTCCGGTTTACAAAAGCGGGCTGCTCCTGAGGGTCTTTTCACTGACTTTGTAGATACGTCAGGACAGGTGCATATGGTTCCTGTTTAGTGTGAGTTGTGTACGGGGTTACTCATTGGGCTGCTAACTGCAAAGCTAGCAGTTGGAACTCACCAGCCGCTTTGCAGGACAAAGATGAGGCTTTCTGCTCCCAAACAGCTTTATAGCCGGAGAAACCCACAGGGGCAGTGTCACTCTGCCTATAGGGTGGCCAGGAGCTGGAATGGACTTGATGCCAGTGGGTCTGGGTTCAGGGCAAGAAAACGCTCAATGTGTATTCAATGGTTTCAAAGCTGCCTGCAGAGAAAGTGAAGGCGATGCAGGGGACGAAGAAGCAGCCCTGGGACCATAATGGATTACCCATCGGCTGCGGACTGCAAGATGAGCAGTTGGAAATCACCAGCCTCCCCAGCAGAGAAAGATGAGTCTTGCTACTCCCGAGAAGATTTACAATCTGGGAACCCTACAGGGGCAGTCCTATTCTGCCCTCCTGGAGGGTGGCGAGGAGTCTATCAGCAGGACTGGCTGGACTTGGGGAGGGCAGGTTCAGAGTGGTGTACAAATCAATGCTTGCATGGGTGTGTGTGTGTGTGTGTGTGTGTTGCTGCCTATAACCACATTATTCTAAATAAACTCTCAGAAGCAAAAACTCAAAAACTCACAACCACAGTTTCAAATCAGATATAAGAAATTGGCAAAGGAGTTGGCTGGAAAGGCCTTAAGAGGCGCTAGGAGTTGGGGAGGGATCCCAAAGATGCCTGGGTTGTTTGGGGACCCACAGCCTTAGCCAGCCCATTGGGCAAGAGCCTGTCTGTTCATCAGTCGCTTCCCCCCAAGTGGAGACAGTCTGCAGGTGCCCGGGGCCCGCACTTGCAGGGTTTTTATTGCACTCATCAGATTAACAAGCATTTTTGATTAAATCACCACTTCATTGGCTCTGCGCACCCGGCTTTTAATAAGAAAACAGTATCTACCGCTATTGCACTTCAGAGCAGACTCAGACCCGCTAGAGTGATGGAGAAGCAGGAGGTGCAGAGCCAGATGCCAGGCCCTTCCTAAAGCACGTGAGAGTTTCAGTCTCAAGCCTGAGAACCGAACCGCAACCAGGTTCACTGGCATGGAGTCAGTTCCAACTCGTCGCAATCCTGAGGAGGACAGGGTATCTACAGGCTTTAAACCGTATGGCCAGTAACTCAACTCTCACAGCCATCGAGTCGATGCCGACTCACAGCGACCCGTAGGGCACCGCGACTGAGTTTCCGAGCTGCTCACGCTTTATGGGAATAAAAAGCCTTGTATCTCTCTCAGAGATGCTGGGAGTTTCAAGTGGTTAACCTTGCAGTTAGCAGCCCAATGAATAACCACTGCGCCATCAGGGCTCCCAAGCCAAAGAGATGTCAGGGACCAGGATGACCAATATAGCTACCTGGACAGGGTAACACACTACAGGACTTGTACCCACATAAGGCACTAGGCGTACATACGCCTCCAAATGACAAGTGAAACACCTGCTGTTGGACTAGAACTGGGCTCCAGAGGATTTTCAGGAGCTGATTTTTTTTTTTTTGCCAGAAGTAGCTCTCCAGGCCTTTCTTCTGAGGCACCTCTGGAGGTGAATTTGACCGTTTTTCAGTTCTTAGCCCTCAGAGACGCCTCTGAATTCGAACCTCTCTAAAACATGTGTGAACCACATAAGACACCTGGGATTTGCGTGGGGAATGCAGTCAGCAAGTTTGTCATCTCCGATGCCCTTTAAATCCTTTACATTACGGAGGAGAAAACTAAAGCCCAGGCCAGAAAGTTGGCTAAGCCACAGGGGAAGGGGGTAAGTGAATGACACACGCTACAAGTAAGCACAGGAGCCCCCGGGTGGTGCAGAGGGTTAAGTGGCTCACTGCTGATGGAGAGGTGAGAGGCTGGACTCCACCTGAGGTGCCTCAGGAGAAAGGCCTGGTGAATCTATGGCCAAAAAATGAAACAAAACAAAAAACCCAGTCTTGGAAAACCTTAAGGCTGAGGGGATTGCAATGAAGGTGACCCAGAATATGGACGAGTTGTTGAATGCAAAACTGGCGGTCTGCTCTGTAAGTCTGTTCCTGCGTCACAAATCGAGGTTCAAAGGGCAGACACCCTCAGGAGTGCGGTTCTATTCTGACATGCATGGAGTCCCCATGGCAACTGGTTACTAACCAGAGCAAATGACCATTTATTGATTACCCACTCTGTGCTGGCCACTGCACGCGTATTCATTTAACCTTCAAGATGCCGCTGTGAAGGATTGGGGTCTTCGGTGGAAACGCTAGCCCCTTCCTCCATGGTCATCCAGCTCTAGCTGGGTACTCAACTGTCACTCCCCACCCCACCCCGGACACACACATACCTGTGTCGTGAGGTGTGGCCACACATCTGAGTCTGGCCAATGTCCAGTGCGCACTAGTGGCCCAGGGTCTGCTTCTCCACTCTTTCCTGGCCAGTGGACACATCTACATTTACGGTGTGTGACCTGGTCTTGGGGTGGTAGAGCCACAAGATGAAGGGAATTAGGCAAGGCCACCCCTGTCCTGGCACGCTGGCCCCACTAGTGCCTGAGGACTAGACCCATGCCACTGCTGGCTTTTTGCAAACTACGTTTTGCTGGCACACGGCCACACCCACTCATGGGCAACCGGCCGGTGGCTGCTCTGGGGCTAAGATGGCCCGGGCGTCGCAGCAGAGCTCACACAGCCCTGCAGGCCCTAAGTGCTCACTACTAGGCCCTTGACGGTATTTGCCGGCCCCTGCTCGAGACCGTTTGGTTAGAAACAGCCTTCCTTGTTCTCAAAGCCATCAGATTTTGTTAACAGCAGCTTGTTGTTAGCAGCCACCGAGCTGCCCCGGACTTTGGGGCAAAGTCCTGCCATCCCTCTGCTTGTTTGTCTGTGTCCCCGGCCTCCAGGACAGATGGGTGGTGGCTGCTCCCGAAGGCCCACCAGGCAGGAAGTGAACTGGAGTCAACCACATGGAAGGCAAGACTTCCACCACAGAGTCACCCATGGCTGCGATACAGAATGAACAAACACAAAATCACCACCGGGAGTTCTGGCTCAGGGTGAACTGCTCCACAAGGTTCTGTGGCTGATTTTAGGGAAGATGCCCAGGCTGCTCGTCACAGCTCTGCAGGGGGACAGGGTGTTTAAACCACCAAACGTTATGTTCCTTGGTGATTGCAAACCACTTCACCTTTCAGGGACCTTCACTCCCCGTACAGCATCTTTAACAGCAACAACAACCCCGCTCTGGATCGACTTTGACTCCGGGTGACCGTGTGTGTGTGAGTAGCACCATGCTCCATAGATTTTCTATGCCTGTGAGCTCTCATGAAGCAGGTCGCCAGGCCTTTCTTCCGAGGCACTTCTGAATGGGTTCAAGCCACCAACCTAGTGGTCAAGCAGCCACGCGCTGCTTAATCATGTGCACCACACAGGGACTCTTAATCCTACCTTAAAGCCCCTTCCCCTAAAAAACAAACCCACTGCTGGGCAGACTCACCGACACAATCTGCTCCTATTACGTAGTGCTATCTCATATCCATCTGCAAACTCGCTGCACTTAAAAGAAGACTCACTTTCCCATCAACCTTTTCTCCCACCACATATGCCAATGCCTCTAAAGGGCATTCAGCCACCTGCGCACAGTGGGCACGTATGTGTGTGGCTTGTTCGGGAAGCACATCCAAGTTCTAGTGAGTGTCGGAGGGTGCAGGAAGTGCCACTCTATTTTTCACAAGCTTGACAAATGACTCTTCCACACTCTTCCACTTGAGAACTGCTTCACTAGCCTCAGGCACCTGCAGCAAGCTCAAGAAGACAGTTGCAGAAATAAATAAATAGAACGAAAACAGTTGCTACTGGGTGTCCGTGGGCCCATTCTGACTCCTCGCAAGTTCGAGGGACCGAGCGCAACTGCCCCATCAGGTGATCTTGGCTGTCAGCTTTACAGAAGCCCAAGACCTGGCCTGTCTCCTGCCAGGGAGCAGCTTGGTGAGTTTGAACACATACACCTTTGGCTGGCAGCCGTGCACTTGACCGTTGTACCACCAAGGTTTCATGTATCGAGACCATGACTCTCTTCCCCTGGTAATGTTCTTGAAGTTGTCAAGAACTCAGTTTTACTTGGCTCTACACTCACTGCCCCTAGAAACAAAGGCAGGAACTCCAGTGGCATATTTGCACTGGGCAACTCTGCTGCAAAAGGCCTCTTGAGGATGTGAAAAGCAAGATGGGCCTAGCTCACGCCATGGTGTTTTCAATCGCCTCATGTTACGTGCCATAGCCGGACAATGAACAAGGAAGACGGACGAAGGGCTGATGGCCTTGGTGAAGAATATTGGCTATACCATGGCCTGCCAGAAGGAATGCCCAATCTGTCTTGGAAGAAGTGCAGCCAGAATGCTCCTTAGCATAGAGGGCTGAGACTTCAGCTCATGTACTCTGGACGTGCTATCAGGAGGGCCGAGCCCAGCGGTCCTCAACCTTCCCAATGCCACCACCCTTTCAGTTCCTCGTGTGGTGCTGACCCCCAACCATAACATGACTTTAGTTGCTACTTCATCACTCATTTTGCTACTGTGATGAATTGGGTGACCCCTGTGAAAGGGTCAGTTGAGGACTGCTGGTCTAGTGGAATTTAATAGACAATACCCAATGACGGTTGAGACCCGCTGGCCTAGCCCTGAAAGGCATGGGACTTGGCAGGGATCCAGCAGAAAAGGAGCCGCTCAGTGAGATGGACTGACACAGTGGCTGCAATAAGGGGCTCAAGGACAGCAGCCACTGTGACCATGGTGCAGGACCTGACAGTGTTGCCTCCTGTTGTACATCTGAATAGATGGGATGACCCTGGTGGCATGGTGGTTGTGTGCTGGGCTGCTAGCTGCAGGCTTAGAAGTTTGAAGCCAAGCAGCCCCTTGGGGGATGGGGGTGTGAGGTTTTCTAGCCCAGTAAAGAGTTACAGTCTTGGAAACCTACAGGGGCAGTTTTACCCTGCCCTATAGGGCCACCACGAATCAGAACTGACTTGAACAAAGGCAGTGAGTTTGGAGTTTAACAAGGACAACCTCGTGCAAGTTCTCCGAGTGGGAACCGTAACAGAGAGGGGAAAATGGTGGGCTGCCAGGCAGACTGTCTACCTCGGATTCCTAGCTCTACCAGCTCCACTCGATGCATCCCGAGCTTCACCAGGGCCTCAGTGTCCTCCTCTGTAGAAATGGGTACTACATCTCTGCACGCATCAGGATTAACTACGAATGCAATGGAAGCCGTCGCTTCAATATACATCTGTTTTCTTTTAACATCACTCTTCCAGAATTCCCTACAAATCTTCAGTTTCCCAAGGCGATTAGCCAGCCACGTGTTTGGGCCTCCCATCTCAGGAGACACAGAAGCTCCGGTTGTGGTTAGTCACCGATGGGTTGGTTCCAAGGCATGGCAACCCATGTGTGTGGCCTCAGGGTTGTCCAGGCTGGGGACCTTTCAGAAGCCAACCCCCCAGGTGCCTCTGCGTGAGTTCGAACCACTACTTAGTAAGATATTAACAGCATGAGCTCTTTGGGGCCCTGCTCTTTTGGGGTCCCCTCCCCTAAGCCCACCCCTTTCCATACTCTTCATTTGCATGTGCCCCGTGAAATTCCCCGTCCCCTCGCCCCACGGAGCTCCCTCACGTCTGCGTCTCCATCACCTCTGGGGCGCTCTCTCCACCCCCACGTCTCACCTCCGGGTACTCCGGGCCCAGTCGCCCTGGGCTGCCCGCTCCCAACCCCGCGTCGCCCTCACTTCCTTCCCGAGCGCCTCCCCAGGCCGCGGCAGGTCGGCCACTGGCCCTCGGCAGAAAGGTGCGGCCAGCGAGGGGTCTGCCTCGAACCCCGCTTCCCCCTCACCTCCAGAGCGACGCCCAGATTCTCCCGCTTCTTTTTAGTCATTGCCCTCGCCGGTGGCCCGCGTCCCTCCTGGGCCCGCCCACCGCTGCGCACCACGCAAGCGCGGCCGTCGTGCTGCTCCCTCATTGGCTGCCGGGCGCGCGGGCGCCACCTACTGAGGGGCGCCGCGGCCCGAGCGGCCTTGTTTGTGAGGGGAACCGCGCTTCCCGCCGAGCTGCCGCCCGGAAGCTGCCGCGCGGCCGGGGACGAGCCCAGACACGTAAGAGAGCGAGCTGGGGTCCCTTTCCGTCACCATTCAAGGCCACTTTATGGCCCCGACAGCCTGTTCTTCACCCCATCTTGGCCTTCGGCGCCCTTCCTCTTTCCAGATCCGACCCCGCCCAGTGTTAGTCCAGGCTAACCGCCTCAGAAGGGGCAGGGCGAGGCTTGGCTCACCGACGTCGGAGGACGTGTTCTCAGGAGAGGGGCATCCTGCTTGGAAGAGAAGGTCGGCGAAAAAGCGGAAGACCCCCAACGAGATGGATGGGCCCGGTGGCCGCCACAGTGGGCGCACCCGTACCCCTTGTGGGCACAGGCAGTGCTTCCTTCTGCCCTGCCTAGATCAGGAGGCCATGAGCCCGAACCTCCTCAATGCTGCCGGACTGCAGCCCCCAATTTAAATTCTGCCCCTCCTACTAGGCCTAACCAGGAACCCTGCGCCTTAGAAAGCCTTGTCAGTCCCTTAGGGCCTTGATGATGGCGGTCTTTCGGTATCTTGCTGGTCTTCTCTTCTAACTAACTTCTGTTATTGTAAAACCACACCGAAAACTTCTTGTAGATGGAAAGCGGCATCCGCATGTATACCCTTCCCGGCCTAGTCTCACACAGTACTTTACACAGTGGCAATCCTGCCACAAGAAACTGCACACCTGTGGCCTTGGATACAGCCTTACAGCAGAAAATGTTTTACATCATGGGCCAGTTAACCATATAACCAAAGTTTCATGATAAATGCCCTTAGCACCGGATAGTTTCTGTTCTGGCCTATTCCATAAAAACAAAACAAAAAACCAAACGTGTGGCAGGAGACCTCTTAATGTCAGTGGGTAAACTCACTGCTGCGGAGTCGATTCTGACTCATGGGGACCCCATGTCATAGATAGAGCTGCCCTACAGGATTTCCGAGGCTGTAATGTTTATGGAAGCAAACTGCCACATCCTTCCCCCTCCGAGTGACTGGTGAGCCCCAAGCTCCAGCCACAGATGTTTTGGCTAGCAGCGTGGCACTTAACCGTGGCGACACCAGGGCTCCTCCGCTAGTGACTCGCAGCTTGAAAAATATTGTCATAAACATCTCTGAAATCAATATGTGATGGCCATATATGCCAGCAAGTGAATACATCTGCGGTTGTAGTGGGCATTATTTTAGTAGATGTTGCCTCCATTTGGGGAGGGAGCCTGGGCAGTGTAGTGGTTACACGTTGGGCTGCTAATTGCAAGGTCAGCAGTTTGAAACCACCAGTCCCTCTGAAGGAGACAGTGGGGGCTTTCTACTCCCAGAAAGAGTTGCAGGTTTGGAAGCTCACAGGGGAAGTTCTACCCTGTCCTTTAGAGTCACTATGAGTCGGCATTGACTCATGGAAGTGAGTTTTGTGTTTTGATTTGCTTCTACATAATGCTCAAGCAGACATCGTGCACATAACTCGGTTCTTTTGAATTCCTTCTTTCGGACAAATTTGCAGAAGTGGAATTACTGGGTCAAAGAGTAGGAGGCCAGAATCAGAACTTCTTATTTCCAGGCCTGTTTTCTCTGGTTGGAACCTGTGTTTCTCTGTGTGAATCACAGCCCCAACCTAGTGCTTTTAGTTTGTTTTGTTGGGTTTTTTTTGGGTGGGGAGAATGTTTTCAAATGTGTTCTGTCTTGATAGAGTCATTGAATGATGAGCCTGGAGGGGACCTGAGACAGCATCAGCCCCGCCTGGCCACAGCTGGAGGCCTACAGAGGGAAGAAGTCAACTGTCTGGGGAGGGAGCAGGCTGTTGAGTGGTTGTCCCGTGTAGCCCTCAGCTCCACACAGCCCAGGCAAAACCTAAACCTGCTTGAGAACATTGTCCCTCGACCGTCAATCACCAGCGTTTATTGTCAGAAATGTCTTCACAGCCTGTTGCCAATTCCAGACAAACCCACATTCTGTGCTCCTCGGTTGGCCCAGGGGAGGTAGAAGGAGAGGAAGCACAGTGTTCTTTTAGAAGTGGCTCCTTCTGTTCGCTTGGCTCCTGCAAAGAGCCAAGAAGATCTGGGCATGCCTCACGCAGGCCTCTTGCCTCTCTCCACTGCAAGTGCGCTGTCATTCTCCCTGCCACGGCACAACAAAGATGGGCGTTATCCAGTTGTCTCCAACTATGCCAACCCCTAATGAGTCAGAATAGAACTGTGTGCTCCGTTGGGATGCAGGTCTCCAGGTCTTTCTCCGAAGGGGCTTCTGAGCAGGTTCAAATGACCAACCCCTGGTGGCTAGATGTTAGGCTGCTCATGGCAAGGTCAGCAGTTCAAAACCACCAGCAGCTGTGCAAGAGAAAGAGGAGGCTTTCTGCTCCTGTTAAGAGTTTCACTTTTGGGAACCCTCCAGGGCATTTCTACCTGGTCTTATGAGTTGGTATTGATTTGACGGCAATGAGTTTGATTTGTTATCAATCTGAATTCCCTGTTCCACACCCCCCCCCATATACACACATACACACACCCACAGCTCTCCCACTGGGCAGTGGTGTGGTTTGGAGCAGAATTCTCCACCCCCAGGAAGTGTCTGGTTCCAGGTGTGTAGAATCTGCTCCCCGTGAGGTCTCAGAGGGAGGGTCATCATGAGATTGAATCTGTGGGTGGTACTCTGGCTGGTGAGTGACCAGGAGAGACTGCTGGCTGACAGCTCCAGCTGCTAGCCTTGCATTTCAGGGTCTCACTCAGCCATTGTGCCACTCAGGTTCCTGGTGACTGCTTTGCTAATGGTTGCTGCAGCTTTGATGTCAGGCACAGTCTGTGTCTTGTTCCAACTGTGGGCCAGATACCCGGGTCTCTCTCTCCTTTCTGGCCAGGGAGGGTGGTTCATTGCAAAGGCAGTCCCACCATCAGGGGCCTCTTTCCATAGGTGAGATGCTCACTGTCCCGCTACCTACCTTTCTTCCTTAGACCTCTGCTGGGCCCAGGCATGGTGGGTGACCCCCCATGGTGTCAGGGAGACAGGACACACCCAAGGTATTTCTGTGCCCCTAAGCGATTGGTTTAGATTCCTACACAGAGGGCTGTTTGCTGAGCCTTACACAGAGTAGCCTGGCTTCCTGCTGGGAATTCTGCCCACGAGCAGATGGCCTCCTGTGGGCCCCTGTCTCTCTCTGTCTGTGTTTCCCAGCGAGCCTTGATTCTGAGCTGTTATTTGGCAGTTTGAGAGCTAAGTGCTTAAGGACAATCAAACACCGGGTCCCTGTCTGGCCACGTCTCACTGCACGGTCAAGCATCCTCAGTGACTCTCCATGTTCTCATCTGCAGACTGGGCACAGTAGGAAGAATGACAGAATCCCTGTGGTTTCTGCAGTGGCCAAACTTCTGGTTTGCTGGCCTTGTTCTCTGAGAGATACTCACTCAGCTATAAGGCACCCTGGTGGGTGGTAAGGTAGACACATGAAATAAGAACTTACAAAAATATCTTCAATCTAGTTAGAAGAGAGATTGACAACATGAAATAGCAAATGTCAGACTGTCTAATCAAATGCCAGCTGCCTGGTGCTTATTGTTGATGCATTAGGAGTATTGGGGAGGCTGTGGGTACTAGAGAGAGCATCCCAGGGGCGGCGGGGTAGGGGGGGGGGATGACCGAGATAAAAGGCTAGAGCAGTGGTTCTCAACCTTCCCAACCCCATGACCCTTTAATACAGTTCTTCATGTGGTGGTGAACCTCCAACCATAAAATTATTTTCGTTGCTACTTCATCACTGTCATTTTGCTACTGTTATGAATCAAGTGACCCCTGTGAAAGGGTCGTTCAACCCCCAAAGGGGTCTCGAGCCACAGGTTGAGAACTTCTAGGTTAGAGGGAGAGTCCCTGGGTGGCCCTAGCTGAAAAGTTGGCAGTTCAAACCCAGTCCCGTGCTTGATGATGTCCCTCTGAAAGATCACGGCCCAGAAAGCGCTCCAGAACAGGTCTACACTGCCCACATGGTACCGACATGAGTTGGATTCCACTCAGTGACAGCAAGCCCCACGAACATGGTCATGATTCTATGAAGGTCCACCCTGAGTGTCTGAATAAGGGGAGAGGGACCCAGAACTGACATGTGCTCCTTCAGCTGGCCCCACACTGAAGGAGGCCCAGCAGTGCTGCCAGTGAGCACTCAGCTGCTCACTGAACCCTAATGTGAACCCACAGCTACTCTGGGAGAGAAAAGAGCCAGTGATCTCTAGTCAACATGTACAGCCTAGGAACCCCTAGGCCACCGTGCTTAATAAAGTCAAGGTGAAGTTGAGGGACAGCGAAAAAGAGGCAGGCCCACCATGAGAGGATGGATGCAGTGGCTACCACAATGGGCTCAGGCATCGGCACAATCATGAGGGTGGTGCAGGACAAGGCAGGGTTTCATTCTGATGTGCCTCAGGTCCCTGTGAGTCAGCCAGCTTGGTGGCCCCTAGTACCAACAATAAGAGGATGGGGCCATTCTGTTCTACTTTCATTAGGCTTGCTAAGAATCAGAATCAACCTGACAGCACACAGCAAAGCAACAAACCCAAGCCTAGAGATTTCCAACTTTACGTGAAAGCCAACAAGTTTGATCAAATGAGTTGCTCTTGGGTTGGCCCAGTGTATGTGTGTCAGCATAGAGCTGGGCTCTGTTGGGTTTTCCATGGCTAAGCTTTCGGAAGTATATCGCCAGACCTTTCTGCAGAGGCACCTCTGAGTGGACTTGAACCTCTAACAATTTGTTCCTAGGAAGACACTTCAGTGCTTGTACTACACCAGGGCGCCATGGTGTAGTACTCACCTCCATTGACTCTTTTTCAACTCATAGCAACCCTGTAGGGTAGGGAGAACAGTCCTTGTGGGTTTCTTAGACTAACTTTTTATGACAGTAGAAAGCCACATCTTTCTTCCAAGGAGTGGCTGGTGGTTTCAAATGATTAACTTTGACGTTAGCAGCTCTACTTGTTGCCTATTATGCCACCAAACCACACTCACTGCCATTGAGTTGATTCCAACTTGTGGCAACCCTATAGGGCAGGATAGAACTGCCTTTGTAGGTGTGTTAGTCTGGGTTGGCCAGAGAAACAAATCCAGTGACACTCATATGTGTATAAGAAAGAGCTCACGATGTATGTATATATGGATTGTGATAAGAGTTGTATGAGCCCCCAATAAAATGATTTAAAATTTTTTTTAAAAAGAGTTTTATATAAGGAGTAATTGTATATTAAGAAAACATCCCAGTCCAGGCCAGATCTACTCTGTAAGTTTGATATTAGCCCATGTGATCGATACCAGTCTGTAAATTCCTCTTCAGACTCACACAACACATGCAATGATACAGAATGTAGGAAGATCACAGGCCAGTAGGTAAAAAGTCTTGTGGATCCAATGGTGGTGGAAGAATCTCAGCGCTGTTGTGGGTCTTCTCGTGGCTCCTCCAGCTCCAGAGCTCTGGTTCTTTCAGCGTAGCTCCATGTGGCTTGTCAACAGGAACTATCTCCCAGGAAGAGTGTTTCTGTCCCTCCTCCAGCGAGCTATTTATCTCCGTATAGCCTCCAAATGAGGTCATCAAGCTGCGACCTGATTGACAGGCTAACCTCCACCCCTTTACTCTTAATAGTCTCAAGTTGACACCAGGCTATGTAATTGCCACAGTGGGTTTCTGAGACTACAATTCTACGGTAATAGAAAGCCTCGTCTTTCGCCCTTGGAGCAGTTAGTGGTTTCAAACTGCTGAACTTGGTGGATAGTGGCCCATTATGCCATCAGGCCTCCTTCCACTAAGCCACATTGCTGGCTTATTTGTCCAGAAGATTTTTGGGTCGTTTTCCTTCATGTTGCCTCCTCCTGTCCTTGGCTGACCACTATGGCCATTCCCCGCCCGGATCCTGGCCACAGCCCTGGGGGAGTCGTTGCAGAGCAGGGCGGGAGAGAATGGAATCACTCACTGTCAGAAGCATTTCAGGCAGGAAATGAAGAATTTCGTAGGTGGTTAAAAATACAGTGGAGGCTGATTTATGTTTGAATTTTGTTCCAGGACAGCAGATTATAGCCCAAGTTCCGAGGCAAAGGCAGCGGGCTCTTTATGGCCTGCTTGGACCGGTTTTATGTCTTAGCCATTTTTATATGTTTCAGCTAAGCCAAGACACTTCAACTTTTTTTTGGATCCCATGCTTCATAGGGGGAGGAACAAAACCAACAACCAACAACAACAAACAGCTCACCTCCCGCTCCTTGCTCCCAATTTAGCCTTGTGAAGAGAACAAAATGGACAAAAAGAATGTCCTAGCTTTTTATTCCATTGGCATCTAGTTTTCTATGGAATTAAATCAACTGATAAATAGACGATCCACACAAGGCCCTGAAATCGATGTAAGGAGAGCCATCGGCTGCCAGCAGGAAGGTTGGCGGTTCAAACCCACTCAGAAGCTTAGGGGGAGAAAGACCTGGCGAGTTGCTTTGGTGAAAAAATAACTTCTAAACTCACTGCCATCGAGTCGATTTTGGCTCACAGCAACCTTATAGGGGTGGGTTTCCAAGACTAATTCTTCACCAGAGGAGAAAGCCGCCTCCTTCTCCCACCAGTAGCTGGTGGTCTCCAATTGCTGACCATGAGGTCAGCAGCCCAGTGTGTAACCCCGATACCAACCAGCACTCCTCTTGTCAAGATGACAGCCTAGAAAGCCCCCCAGAGCAATTCTGCTCCATCACCTGGGGTCACTGAGAGTTGGAACTGAGTCAAGGGCACCCACCCACCGATGACAACCACAAATAGACATGGCTTCAGTGAAAGGATAGGGTCCTAAGCATTAGTGAGAATGCGCATCACACTCAGACATGAGTGCCAAGATG